>NC_050574.1:127293471-127599249 GCF_011100635.1 Trichosurus vulpecula
TCTCACTTGCTAGGTACCTACTTTGTTTCCATTTCTTTGCCATTACAAAAAGAACTGCTACATAATTTTTGTACATAACAGCCTTTTCCTTTCTTTGATCTCTTTGAGTTAGAGACTTAATAATGGTATTACTGGGTCTGAGGTTTAGTGAGTTTAAGGGTATAATTCCCAATTGTCGAAAGTGAAGGTTGAGCAATGTCTGCTGCCTAGACTTCTCCCTCCTTGCCTCTATAGACTTCTTACACACCCCAATTATTTGAGGTAGTAAATTCCCATCCTTTCTTTCCGCTTTCTTTGTTAATTGCTTTCCCTTTCCATTTCTTCTTTTAATGTCATCAAAACAAATAAAAACTAGCTCCAGATTCTTTGTCTTACTTAACCTACCCTATGATCTCTGATGATATTAGGGTTCTGAGGGGAGACTTGTTTCTTCTCTCCCCATTAGAATGTAAACACTTCATCCTTGTTTCATTCCTTCCGATTGCTTCAGTATTTTGACTTAGTTTCCCTTGACTTTTTGTTGTTGTTGTTTTCGTTTTCATTTCAAGGATTCTGTTTAGTTCTAGTCTTTTCATCAGTAATGCTTGGAAGTTTTATATTTTATTAGCTGTCCCTTTTTTTTCTTCTATAGGACTATAGTCCATTTCAGTGCGTAAGTTATTCTTTCTTGTAAACCAAAGCTGTAAGTCTGCACATTTTGCCTTTTGGATACTATATTCCAAGCTCTCTAATTCTTTAATAGTTGTAATTGCCAAATGTGGGATGATTCCAACTTTAGCTCCTTGGTACTTTGACATTTTCTGATTGCTTTCAATATTTTCTCTTTGACCTGGAAGCATTGCATTTTGGCTAATGATATTCTTTGGGGTTTTCATTTTGTTGTTTCTTTCTGGAGGTAACCAGTGGATTTTTTTTCCTTGTACTTTGCCCTCTGATTTTGATTGGTCTGTGAAATTTTCATTCATGATTTCTTGAGATACAGTATCCAGGTTTTGTGGTTGTTGTCGTGGCTTTTCATTACTGAATTTTTTTTTCTTTCTTGGCCTGTTTTCTATGAAAGTTGTTTTTGGTAGGAGATAGATTATATCCTCTTACATTTTTTCATTTTTTGTTTTTAATGGTTCTTGTTCTTTTATGGAGTCATTAATTTCTGTTTGGTCTATGCTAATTTTCATGGAGTCTGTTATTTAGGTTATATTTTGTACCTCTTCCATAATGTCAGTTCTCTTTTCAAGTATTTTCTCTAGTGCTCTCATTTCTTTTCTAGTTCATTGCCCTTGAGCTCTCATTCCAAGCTTAATTCATTTATAATATCACTTTTCTAAACTCTTACTTTATCTCACCCAAGAATTCTAGTTGATCTTGTGGTCAAACTGTGTTTTTGTGAGAGGCTTTGCTTGTAGATGTTATAGAATTATTCTTCTCTCCTGGATTTGTGTCTTGGACATCTTAGATACTTAAAAGCTCTTTATCATTGATCTCACTTTTTGTTTACTTATTCATCCAGTTTTACTCTCTGATTTAGGACTTTGTGTTCAGGTCATGGTCTTCTCCCTTCTGGAGGGAATGTTGGGCCCTTGTTTGGTCCTGATCTGTATCATCTGGGGTCCTGCATGTCTTTTCTTCAGGGATTGACTGCTGTATTCTTCAAGGATCTCAGAGGATCCCAGGCCAGAATGCTGTACACTTTAATCATCTGGCACTAGGATACAGTGTTATTCCTGCCCTCTTGGTCTGAGCTTTGCAGGTTCCCTGCCTAATTTTGGTACTGGGCAACAGAAGTACTGGCTTGCCCCTATTTGGAGCTCCAATAGACAGCTGCTGGCTCCAACCCCTAACGGCTAACTTGAAGATTCTACAGGTTCAGAGTGATACAACTTACTCCTAGTCTGAGCTCCCTGCCCTGATGATTCAGCTACTTCTAGCCCTTGGCTGTGGGCTGATCCAAGATCTTGCTCGAGAGTTAGAGGGACAGAACTATATAGCTTGCCACTGGTCTGCACTCCCTTCCCTGGTACATAGCATCATATCCTAGCCTTATTTGGGGCTGAATCTCCAACTCCACTTTTGAGTCAGAGCAACACAGCTGCAGCCTCACTCCTGTTACTGCTCTCTCTCTGCCATGTATACAACCAGAAGGCCTAGCCCAAACCTGATGTGTTAAGGTTCCACATAGGCCTCCTTGGCTCAGCCCTCTACCCAGTGCCAAAAGGTCTCTACCTGTCATCTTGTGCTGACCTGTGCCGGAATGATGTTGCACTGATTTCTCCTTGCATTTCCCAGTCATCACTTGGCCTGGTGATCTTCCTCTTACTTGACCATCTTGGCAGGTCGCATTCCATTTAAGTTTGATTAGCATTGCTCCTTGATGAGCCCACAATAGAATCATTAGAATCCTTCTGAAGCGGTGGACCAAATAATAAAATTTTCTGTTAGAGATCTGTTTTCCATACCACTGCCTCCCGCTACCAGGACCCCCCTCCTCTCCCTTTTCCCGTACCCCCCCCCCCAACACTCCCAACCCCTGGCCTCAATTTTTATGTATTTTTTACTAGTTTGGTTTTGATCTTAATGCATTGGGTAGCACCGAACTCTTGATTTTAACAAAGAACTCCAACTTCTAAAATTGATGGCAATTCTTTGGTATTTAAAAATCATCCCTAGAAGATAGAAATGTGATTCAAATTAGAGCTGACTTCTCTGAATTAAGAGCAAGAACACAAGCTGCCATTTTATCCTATACTCTAATCCTAACCAACTAAAATGTTGGCTCTAGGTAGAAAAGAGGTCTAACAAATTATGTTAAGAGCTACTTGTGAGGAAGGAAAGAAATAAACCCAGGCTCCATGAAGAAAATAGATAGCACTCTCATGGTTTCTGTTGTCTGAGGAAGAGTATATACATTTTAATGAATTCTTCTTCTCTTCTTTCCTTTTGTTTTCTAGATAGATTGTCCCATGTCTTTAGATCATAAGTCTTTATCCTTACTATTAAACAAATAAGATTATAAGTAGGAAATATAGACATCCTGTGCATACAAATATAAATATAGATTCCTTTATGTCAGGGATTTTTTGGCTTTTGTCTTTGTTTCGCCTTCGCCTGCCATATCGCTTAATAAATGCTTGTTGATTAATTGATGAGTGGATATTTGTATTCCTGAGAGCCCTCTGAAACCAGCCTGTTGTTCATTTCTTTTTACTCAAGATGACTTCTAAATTCTTTAGATTGGGGACGTCTAGTAATATAAATTCTTTGTGGGACTCCAAGTTGATTGTTACCTATTTTTTTCATTGGTGTTTACTGCTTCACTTTGAAGCTAGGTGGTACAGTGGATAGAATGTAAATACCAAATAGTAACTGTTTCTCTTTTGGCCGGGAACCCTGAGGGTCTTCCCCTCCCAGTTTGTTTGTTTTTTTTTTTAGTTTTGATTAAAGGGGCCATCCCTTGATTAACTTCTTAAAGAGGTCAATTTACCTATACACTGAATGGGCATTGCCTCACTTAAAATGAGAACCCAAAAAGACCTAAGCCTAAAAGAGGCAGGCTCTCCCATTGCATGCTGGGCCATCTCCAGTCATCCTGGTGAATATCAGGCCACTGGACCCAGATGGCTCCAGAGGAGGAAGTGAGGCTGGTGACCTTACACAGCCCTCCCTCACTCACATCAGTCACCTGCGAATCATGTCATCATTTCCCTGATGCCTTGGTCCTCTTTGAGAATGAAGGTTAAACACAGCAGCAGCAACCAACAAGCCAGGTCAAGAGTTAGGAAGACCTGATTTCAAATGCAGCCTGATTTGTTTGCCTCATCTATAAAGTGGGACTAATATTTAGCTCCCAGGGTTCTTAAAAGGATCAAATGGGCTAATATTTCTTTATTTTTTTGGAAGGGGGAAAGGCAGGGCATTTGGGGTTAGGTGACTTGCCCAAGGTCATATAGCTAGTAAGTGTGTCAAGTGTCTGAGGCTGGATTTGAATTCGGGTCTTCCTGACTCCAGGGCTGGTGCTCTACTCACCGTACCACCTAGCTGCCCCCTGGGCTAATATTTCTAAAACACGTAGTACAATGCCTGGCACATAGCAGGTGCTTTGTAAATGTTAGCTATCATCATCAATAATTATTATTATTGAACTCTAAGTGAATTCACTTAAAATCAATCCTTCAGATATCAGCTAAGAATATGATTTCTTGCCTGGGTTAGAGTTGTTTTATTTTTCTAAGTTCTTATTTGTCTTGTATTGAAATTACTATTGTAATTATTGTGTATATGTGTTGTGTGTATCTTTGTGATTATTCAAGAACAGCCACTAAATTGTATTTTATGCTTTGACAGAATAGTCCCAGTATTGTGTATGTATTCTAGGGAGATTAATTACAAAAGAAAAGTTCCCATAATGTAACAAAGTAGTCATAGTAAAATTCTTTGTGATAGCAAAAAGCTAAAAATAATTGGGTGCCCATCTGTTGGGGAAGGACTGAAAATATTATGGTATATAAATATAATGGAATATTATTACACCATAAGAAGTGCTAAATTGAGGAATTCAGAGAAACATGGGAACATTTGTGTAAACAGATGCAGAAAAGAGAGTAGAACCAAGAGAACAATATATAAAATGACTATAAAACTATAAACAGAAACAACCCTGAAATACTGCCAGACTCAGATTAATTGTAGAGACTCATCTTGATCTCAGAGAAAAGAGGAGAATTATAACTCTGGTAGAGACTGAGAATTATGGAAATTTGTGCATATTCTGTCAGATACAGTTACTTTATCAGTTGGGTTACTCAAATGCTACTTTGTTATAAGGGGAAGATTTGGAGGGGGAGAGAATATATCATAAAATTACTTTGATTAAAAAGAAGAATAATTGAAAGTTATTGGGAAATTTTTGAAGCAGACCAAAACAAACCCAATAAATTATATTATTCCAAAAAAAGATTTTTCATGGAGGTAGTTGTAATGAAAGTTATGTGACATGACAGATTGGAAGAAGAATGCTTGGGCAAAGTATTGGAAATGGGATTAAGAATAAGACTGGAGATGGCCACAGGAGAACCAGGTTGACTTGCATAAATTCCTTTTGATATGTAACACAGGAGAAAAGAGTAGAGAGATAGGGTAGCTCAAGCTAATAGAATTTTGAAGGACCTTTTTAACACCTACTTGTTCAAAGCTTCCCAAGGTTCCCATAAATTTTGAAAAGTTTGGCCTTTCTTGGTCTTTCTCGGTTTTCGCAGCCTGAGTAGCCAGCTGCTAAGCTAGAAAGTATTATGGAAACCATGTGGTCCCTCAGATGTGCACCACCCCCAGTCCTCTTACCATAATAATGTCATTTTTTATAGCATAGATTTCTTTTATAAATACATAATAGTAATCAAAACTCAGAGTGAACTCTGAAGCTTCTTCCTTTTGTTAACTGTTTCATTTATAAAGGTTTTCTCTTAGGAGGACAAGAAAACCCTCTGTAATTGGATTTCTTCCTTGATTAAAGAAAAACAAGTAGTAATGGGTAGATTTTCTGCTGGTTTGTATAACAAGAAAAATCGTGTGTATTTTTCACCTATTTCTTAGGAAAATCTTTAAGTACTTGTGTTAAATTCTTAGTGCAGCCTATCACAATTTCTCTTCCAGAAAACAAACAAAAAACCAAACCCCTGGCCTCACTGTGTGGACTTTATGAAATAATGTGCACTATATGGATTAAAAAGAGCCAGACTGCTAGATGTGGTGACATACACCTTGATGTTTGGGAATGCTGAGCCTAACAGTGCACAGGGTTAAATCCAGGTCACTGAAGTACTCCATTGAAGACTTCTTTTCCATTTGGCATTGAACCAGTAATTTTTTTTTTTTGGTTCAGCATTTCAATCAACTAATTGTGCTATCTAGCTGAAATCTCTCCAAGTTTTTCCAAAAAATAGCATAAGAAACTTTTCTCAAGCACTTTACTTCAGTCTAGGCTAACTATATCTGCAGGATTTCACTGACTTTTATAAGTTTAATAACTCCCAGAAGAGAAACTGGAGATAATCTGATGTTACAAAAACATTTTATTGAAGTGTTCTTGTGTGTGCGTATAATTGTCATTTCCTGATGACTTTGCTCCTTCCCCTTGCCCATCTCTGAAGAACCCTTCCTTATGGCAGATTATTCACTTTTGACAACTTATGCCTCATTCCATCTTTGTAATCTGCCCTCTTTTTCTCACGAGGAAGTTAGGCATGCTTCTCTAGCAAGACCTCTGGAGTCATGCTTAGGCACTGAATTGATCATAGTTCTTATGTGGTTCAAAGTTCTTTTTCTTTATAGGTATTATTACTGTATAAATTGTTCTACTGCTTCTGTTCACTTAATCCTGCATCACTTCGTAAAATGTTTCCATGTTTATTTGAAACCACCCTTTCGATCGTTTCTTATGGTGCAGTAATACAGGGTGTTCCAAAAGTCTTAGAGCAGTTTTAAGCTATTAAAATTTAAACTATTTTATATCACATTTATATATCATGATTTGTTCAGGTATCCTCCAAAGGATGATTAACTGCTTTGTTTCTGCTTCTTTGCTGCAACAGAAAAAGAGCTGTTATAAATATTTTTTTACATATTGGTCTTTTCCCCTTTTAAAAAAATTTCTTTGGAGTATAGGCCTAGTAGTGATATCACTGTGTCATAGGGTATATACAATGGCTGGACCAGTTCACAGCTCCAAGAACAGTGCTCTGATATGCTTGTCTTCCCAACAGCTTCTCCAGTCATTGTCATCTCCCTGTGTCATCAGCTTTAGCAATCTGATGGGAATGAAGTGGAACCTCAGAATTATTTTAATATGTGTTTCTCTAATTATTGGTGATTTGGAACATGTATATAGCTTTTGATAGCTTGGATTTTTTTTTCCTTGATAACTGCCTGTTCATACCCTTTGACTGTTTATTGCAGGATGGGTCTTACTCTCAAATATTTGAATTAGTTCCCTACATGTCCTCTATAACTGACATTTATCAGCAAAACTTGCTGCAAAGATTTATTCTCCAATTAATTATTTTTCCTTTTAGTTTTGTCAATAGGCAATCTCAGTTTTTAACTGCATCGGTTTTGTTGATGCAAAACTTTTCAATTTTATGTAATTAAAATTGTCCATTTGCCCTTTTTCTTAAATTTTACCTAATTATACTTTATGTGTACTAGCAATACAGTGATTTAAATGTTCATTTTAGATGTCCATGTGAGATCCTGATCACTTAGTACATTATTTTTTCAGTAAATACTCTACATTAATTCCTCATAACAGTAATATCAGTGGCATTCCTACCCTATTAAGGCAGTGCTTTGAAATACATATTTTAAAGCAACAAGATGATGCAGTATGTTTTCACCATTTCTCTTCAGCAGTGAGGTTCACTGCCTGAGTTTCATTTCAGAGCAATGTTATGACACAACAATAAATAATATCTATTTATGGTTTATGATACTATAAATGTTCTTTTTTTTCTTCTTTAAAAAACTAATCTTTCTTAGACTTACATGAACTGATACAAAGCAAAATGAACGGAACCAGAAGAATATTGTACATAGGAACAGCAATATTGTATAATGATCTACTTAGCTTTTCTCAGCATTACAGTGATCCAAGACAGTCCCAGTGGACTTATGATAAAAAATGCTGTCTCCAGAGAAGGAACTGATAGAGTCTGAATGCAGATCGAAGCATCTTATTTTTTTTACTTTATTTTTCTTGTTTGTTTTTTGTTCTGTGTTTTCTTCCATTACTAATAAGGAAATATGTTTAACATAACTGCACATGTATAATCTATAGCAAATTGTTTGCCTTCTCAGTGAAGGGGGAGGGTAAGGAAGAAGAAAGAGAATTTAAAACTCAAAATTTTTAAAAATAAATGTTAAAAACTTTTATATGTAATTGAAGAAAAAAATAAAATATCATAAAAAGTAATCTTTCTCTTGCACATTTCCCCTCCCCCACTGAACAAATAAAATTTTAAAAACAAGCAAAAAAAATAATAAAGCCTTCAAAACATTGCTGAACAGTTGAGGAAGCCAAATTCCCCCATTGACCTGGTCTGAAAAAACATATATCTCTTTCTGTGTTTCAAGTTCATTGTGTCTCTGCTGGCATTAAGTATCTCACTTTATCTTTGTTCTTTTGGACTCATAGTCTATAATTGCTTTGATTAGATTTCTAGAGTCTTTTAAAATGTTTTTCTCTATAATGTTATTATTGTTGTATAAATTGTTCTGATTCTGCTCACTTCACTCCATCAGTTCAGAGAGGTCTTCTCAATTTCCCCTGAAAATGTCCATTCTATCATTTCTTATGGCACAATAATATTCATTTACATTCATGTACCACAGTTTGTTTAGCACATTCCCCAATAGGATATCCGTTTAGTTTCCAGTTTAGGGCTAATATAAAAAAAAAAAAAACAAACTAGCTACAAATATTTTTGTACATATAGATTCTTTTCCTCTTTCTTTCATTTTTTTTTTTGGTGTTAAGGCTTAGTAGCAGTATTCTGGGTCAAAGGGCATGCACATTTTAGTAATTTGGGGGGCATTAGTTCCAAATCCCTTTCCAAAATTGTTGAACCAATTCGCAGCTCCATCAGTAATGCACTGGTGTGCCTGTTTCCTTGTAACTCCTCCAAAATTTGCCTTTTTCCTCTTTTGCCTTCTTTGGTGGTCTGATGCTATGAGGTAGAACTTCAAAGTTACTTTCAGCTTACAATTCTTAAATTATTTGTGATTTGGACCATTTTTTTTCATATAGTTGTTGGTAGCTTGGATTTCTTACTTTGAAAACACCTTGTTCAAACCCTCTTTATCTGTTTGAGAATGGCTCTTAGTTTTACATGTTGGATGTGAGACCTTTATTACAGAAGCTTACTGTGAAGATTTTTCCCCAGTAACTTGTTTGTTTCTCTTCTAATTTTACTTCAATCAATTTGCATGAAAACTTTTAAATTTTATTTAAACAAAATTGCCTGTTTTAATTTGTGTGATCCTCTCTATTGCTTGTGTAATCATAGACTCTTTTCCATTTGAAGAATGTATCCATAGATCCAAATGGTAATTTCTTCCTTATTCCTTTAACTTTTTTGTTATGTTACCTTTTATATTTAGATTATGTTATCTCTTTGGAGCTTATCTTGGTGTTTGATGTGAGGTGTTGGTCTAAATCTAATTTCTGCTCAACTACTGTTCAGTTTTCCCTATAGTTTTTCTCAGCTAAAAAGTTCTTTTGCTAGTAACTGAGATCTTTGGGTTCATCTAACCTTATACTATTGGGTTTTTTGCTTCAGTATATTGTATATCTAATCTGTTCCACTGATTAATCTTTCTCTTTTTTAACTGGTAGTAAATCATCGTAATGAGTATTGCTTTGAGAACCAGTATTGATAGATAATCTCCCCCCCCTCCCCAATCATTCAACCTTCCCATTATTACCCTTGAAATTCTTGACTTTCTGTTCTTCCATATGGATTTCATTATTTTTCTAGCTATATAAAATAATAATTTGGTAGTTTGATACAGGATTGAGTAAGTAATTTAGGTAGTATTGTCATTTTTCTTATACTGACACAACTGTGAACAATTAATGTTTTTCCCCCATTTACTTATGTCTGTCTTATTTCTGCAAAAACTGTTTTATAGTTAAATTTAAATAGCCCCTGGGTAAATATTGGAAGTTGTGCTCCCAGATATTGTATAATTTTGATAGTTATTTTGACTGGAATTTCTCTTTCTAGCTCGTATGCCGATGGCTCATATGCTTATAGAAGCATGTGCCTATGCTTATTCTCTCAATTTTTTCTTTGTCTTATTGCTATAACTAGTATTTCTAGCACTGTGTTAAATAGTAATGATGATAATGGGCATCTTTGCTTTATCTACAGTCTTATTGGGAAGGTCTCTAACTTTCCTCTATTATATGTAATGTTTACTCTTGGATTTAGATAGATATTATTTACTATATTAAAGGAAAGTCTTTTTTCCTGTGATTTCTAGAGTTCTTAATAGAAATAGGTATAGGATTCTGTCAAAAACCTATTGAAATTTTTTCATTTATATTATTCATGTAGTTTAGTATATTTATAGTTTTCCTTATGTTGAACCAACCCTTTATTCCTGATATAAACCTAACCTGGTCGTAGTGCTAAAGTAGTAAAGCACCCTGTGGGAGAGACAGGAGGCAGCATTTTCTAGGTGTTTAAGCCATCATCACTACCACCACCTTGATCTCTATTTCCCCCTTAGACTGCTAACCAAGAACTTTATGAATAGCATTGTTTTCCAAACCACCGGACTTGCTTCCAGCCCAGCTTCCCCCTCCCTCTCAGTCAGCATTGAGGTGAGAAGTCATTGTGGAGGAGAGGTTCGCTTTCCTCATCATCAGCAGTAGTAACTGCTAACTAGCTACTGCCAACAGGCAGATAAGCACAAGAGCCCAGGAGTTAATGGCGCCCCTCAAAACAGTTCTCCCATTTCTAGCTCAACCTTCATAGTCATCATCTGGGGAAGCACATTCTTTGAAGAAAAGGCCAGCTATCCCTACCTGTTGCTGATCACAGAACAGACAAGCCAGCCTAACTACAGCCATGGGGCACCCCAAGGGAGAGACAGGAAGTAGCATGTGTCAGGCAAGTCAAACCCCCACCTCCGCTGCCCTGATCATCATCTCCTCTCAAACCTTGATGAAGATAGAACTTTGGGAATGGCAGTGCTTCTGGCTCATTGCTGCACAGCCATTGTCCTGGGAAGCAACCCCTTTAGAGAGGTATCTTGGCAACTACTCCTGCAGATGCTACAGCCTCATTTAGTAAAGAACCAGATAAAAAAATTCTTGTCACCAGAGTCCTTGGTACTGTTGAATGGTTCATCCTCAGAACTGATATGATTTTATCAGCGGAAATGATGTTAAAGAAAAGTCATTGCCATCTACTTAGTGTACCCTAGGGACCATAGAACCTTTCCATCTGACTTGCAGCTGGGACTTACCCTGGGTGTTGTCTTCTCCATTAGAATGTGAGCTTCTGGGGAGCGAGATGGTCTGACTTCTCTATCTGTGTCCACAGTGCTTAGCACAGTGATTTACACATGGTAATAAATGCCATGTTCAATAAATAGCTTATTCATTCATTGAAAATAATTTAATATGTTATAGCCTACTTGCTAATGTTCTATTTAAATCTTCGCATCATTGTTCATTAGGGATATTGGTTTGTAATTTTCTTTGCTTTTGTCTCTCTCTGGCTTAGTTATCAAGATCACATTTGTACTGTAGAAATAGTTTGGAAGGGTACCCCCCTTTGTTAATATTACAAGTAGTTTATATAATATCAGAAATAATTATTCTTTGAATGCTTGATAGAATTCATTTGTGCAGAAGTAGATATCAGGCATATATTTTCACACAACCCTGGGGTCATGGCACAGTGGAATGTGTGCTGAATTTGGAATCAGAGGATCCAGGTCCAAATCTTGTCTCCTCCCCTTATTCTCTGTCCTGCTGTTCTTCACACGGCATTCTTTTTCCTGTGCTGTTACACACTGTGTCTCCCATGCCCTCCTTACCTCTTCTTCATAAAATCCCCAGTTTTCTATCAGTCTGACCTCAAATGTTACTTTCTAATGGAGGCCTTTCTTAATTCCCCTACTGATTCCCCTCCTAAAATTGCCCTGTTATTTTTATATTTTATGTATTCTTCTTTCCCTTGACTAAACCTAAGCTTTTTAAGGGCAGGGACTTTGCATTGCTGTCTCCAACCCCCTCGCCCAGCACAGTATCTGGGACACAGTAGACACTTAATACATGCTTATTTTCACTGGTCAGTTAATGAATGATCGATGTCCATGTGATCTTCGGCAGGTCACAATCTCTCTAAGCCTCAGTTTCTTCCATTATTAAATGAGGGAGTTAGACCAGATGTCCTCCATAGTCCCAGCTTTAGTTCTACAATCCTATGGTCTACATTTCTCGATTTATCTTTCAGCCTTTAGTTTAAATGGTTGACTATCAAAATAAGATTGCTTTGACTTTTTTAAACTTTATCTTTATAAGATGACTTTGAAGTTTACTGAGGTAAAGTTCTTCTCTTATAGAAACTGGACTTTGTTTCTAGAACAAAAGTAACAGTAATTGCTCCTCTCAATTATTTTCCAGATTTTGGGTTCAGTAACATTTTTACCCCAGGGCAGTTACTGAAGACCTGGTGTGGGAGTCCCCCATATGCTGCCCCTGAGCTCTTTGAAGGAAAGGAATATGATGGGCCCAAAGTGGATATTTGGGTAAGTTGTTGTTTTGCATAATTAACACAGGGCACACTAATCTTTAAAGATAATGGCCTCACCTTAGAGTACCCTACAAATTCTGTGTTTATAGAAGCAGTGGAATCTTGGTCAAACCTTTACTCTATAGAGCTTGCCTCCTAATACACATCACATATGACCTACCATATGGAAATTCCCTTGCAATTACATAAATACCACAAGTTCTAATTAGTTCAAGTGGTCGCTGTGCCTAGAACAAAGTATAATTCCTTTTGTTGCCATACTCTATACTTGAGGAGGGTAATAGCTAGAAAAATATTTGAAGCATTACATTGAAATGAAAATATATCAGTGCAGGAGAGTTACATGTTCTGAAAATTCAGTCTTGGCACAGACCCATATTAACAGTTTTATTTCTCTAAGAAATTGTTCCATTGTCATGTATATGACTGACTATCATCTTCATGCTCACATTGTATTGGTCTATTTTGTTTCTTTTGTCGTGGGCTAATGATATATACTCTCTGTTTGGGATGCAGAGCCTTGGAGTAGTCCTCTATGTGCTTGTCTGTGGTGCCCTGCCATTCGATGGGAGCACCCTACAGAATCTTCGGGCCCGGGTGCTGAGTGGAAAGTTCCGAATTCCATTTTTCATGTCCACAGGTAAGGGAGTTGGCAGCATGTGCCACAGATGCTGCTTACTAGCACCGAGAATCTGGCAGTGGGGCATAGTTGACAGGAAACTCTCCTCAGACCCCAGTTTGCTGGCTTATTTGCTGCCAGCAATATGACACTTTTTATACTCAGAGTGACTCAGGTTGGAACTGCTATTCACTGAGACCTGGCTTGAAGCTGAGAAGTGACAGCTGACCTTAGTTTTCTGCTTCAAACTCCTGTAGAAATCTGGGATTTCTCATCTTCCCACTCCCTACTCAAATGAACAAATAAATAAATAAGCAGATAGATGGATAGATAGATAGATAGATAAAAGTTTTGAATGAGTATGCAGTAAAGTGAAGAGCTTTGGAAGGTTTTAAGACTGAAAACAGTGGCTGGAATCTAAGGTACTTTACCATTTATCTTTACATTAAAATGCGAGGGTTCCAGAGGAGTTGCAGTGAGTGATGTTTTTAGTTTTGCTGAATAATCTGTGTTCATTTTAAGGGAGAACACAGAAAGTACATATCCGTACTTATTGGCTCAGGCACAAAGTTCCAGACATGTATGTTTCCCCTGTGGGAATAAGTAGAAAAAAATTAGCCATATTTCACTTTTAATGAAATGCCATTTCCTTGGAGTTAATGACTGAAAAATGTGGATCTTTGCTGAACCAGGGAAGAATAGTTTTCCCATTTTGATTTTTCTATGTGAAAGGTAAGGTAGGTCTGACCACCCTAGCCTCTTATGGTCATTAGGGGTCAGCATCTTTCAAGGATATTTATGGAGACAGAGCATAAAAGAACAACTTTTTCTCTACTTCTGTGGTCTCTGTTATATCCCAAGTGAATTCAATGCTGTCATCTCTTTCTTGAGCTACTTTATGCCTAAAAAGAAAGGATATCACATTGGGGCAGAGTGGTGAATTGCTTTGCTTGGGGTCATTCCCTATGTAGGCATCTAGAATTTTTCTTATTCTTCTTGGCTTATTTCCAAAGTTTAATTGGATCTTCTGTCCTCTGTTTGTCTTTCATTTGATAAACATTTACCAAGCACTTGTTTCATGGGCAGTGTGTTGTGAAGAATAGAGAGCTGTATAATAGCTGGAATTTACTGCATATTGTACTGTAAGGTTTGAAAAGCAGTTTAAATATGTTAAGTCATTTGATTCTTACAACAATCCCGTGAGCTAGGTGCTATTATTATTCTCATTTTACAGATGAGAAAACTGAAGTTGAGACAGGTTGTGTGACTTGTCCAGGGTCACCCAGCCTGGAAGTGTGTGAGGCTGGATTCACTCAGGTCTTCTTTGCTCTCAAGTTCCATGTTCTCTCCACTGTGCCCCCTGGTCATTATCATGTGCACAGGTATCTACACTATGCCAGAGTATGTGATAAATATTTATGTTACATGACTATAAACTTAATTCCATCTAGTAAATGAACCTTCTATGTGTGAGACATCAGCAGTACAAAGAAAAAAGTGACACAGCCCCCAGTTTTCTAGGAGTAAGTTTTGCTTTGTCTAAAGCCTGCCGTGATCTGTTGTACTTGGAGCTTATATATTCTGCTATAGCTGGGACAGCTGACACTCCTGAGGCAGGAGAAGCATATGATGCCAGAGTAGCGAGATGCTGTGAGAATTCCTTCAACCTGATACTTCATTGACCTTCTGGACCAGGGCTTCTTCACTGTTTTCTGTGTCATAGACTCTTTTGGCATTCTGGTGAAGACTATGGTCCCTTCTCAGAAGAATCTTTTTAAATGCACAAAATACATAGGATTACAGAGAAACCAATTATGCTGAAATAAAGATGTAATTGTTTTCCCATCCACATTCATGCCCCACCCCCCCACCCCCAAAATTTATCTCTAGACCCCAGGTTAAGAATCCTTGCTGTCAACCTTCACTCATAATAAGTCAAAGGTACCTTCAGTTCCTCACCTTAAAACGTGCTTATCCAATAAATTATTCTGGTATGACCAATCACTAGAATTCATCCATAATGGTTTATCTTAGTGAAATGACTAAACAATTGTGCAGTTGACCTCCCTGTCTGTGAATCAAGATTAACACTGCATTCCTTACACTTAGAGGGAACTAAATGTTTGCATTGTTCATAAGCATTGTTTTTATCAAAAAAAGGTGTCTTGTTCAGGTGAAAGACTTGACAAGCTAAAGCCTTCTGGAATGTATCATAAAACAGGCTGTCTCATCGTGCTCTTCTGACTTCCAACTGTTCATTGATCTGACTACAGTCAGTATGCTTGGTATTGGATTTTTGACAACTAACCATGTTCTTCATAACAAAGTTTTTAAATGTGTACAATATGGACTGATCATCATGGGTCCTTTCAGATTTCTGTTCTACTATGACTGTTTTCTGCATGATTGAGTGTTTTGTGATAGTTGGGAGTAGTAACTGATATAGTTGCTCTTTTATGATGGAGGAGTTATTTCACACATAGTTAATTGGAACAAAAGCTTCAGCATATACACAGTGAGTACAGAAAAGGATGCAAACTTGAAAAGTAAACTTTTGAGGGCTTGAAGTGATTTTTACCTGCTGTCAGCAATATAGGTTGAGTTTGGTATTGCCTGATATCAATAGTTGAATTCCAAGTCATGTACGGGAAAGACATCAGGACAATTTAATGAAAGATAAAAGGGTTAGGTTATTCATTCTTTCCCTCACTTAGTACTACATTTAAGTACGATAGATGTTCCTTGTTTGCATGTAGCCGTCCTAAAGACCCAGAGGTAATCAACTACATTTTCCTGTTTCTGAGCAAAATTGTACCCAGCATTCTCCGGAGAGTTCACTTGGTACAGATGGTACTGAGAGGGTGATTTCGAAGTCTTGGTAGTTGTTTTTTTTTATTGTGTAATACTGCTGAACATAGTGTGACTATAATAATAATCAACATGTGTCTAGCGCTTTAAAATTTGCACAATATGTTGTTTATATTCTTTCATCTGAGCTACACAATAACCTCATGAGTTGGGTATTACATGTAGCTCCATTTCACAATTGAAGGAACTAAGGCTATCAGCGGTTAAGTGACTTGTCTGTGGTCACAAATCAGACGTGGGATTCAAGCCCAGAACATTATCCGCTGTTATACTGCTTGGGTTCTTTTTTGGGGTCAGGATCACAAATGTGAGTGAGGGTTATCTTTTTCTCTACCACTGGAATCTGCTTGTCAGGACACCTGGTTTTGATGATTATCAGTTCTAAGTATTTGGCTGAGCCTCAGTTCCCTCAGTTGTAAAACGAGGATTAATACTAATTATATTACCTTTTCATGCAGTTACTGTGAGGGAAGTGCTTTAGGAAGAGGAGAATTATGTTATAGCATCCATAACTTAACATCGGTGAGTTGAGTCAGCAGGCTTTGTGGTATAGTGGAAAGAATGCCTGGGTTCAAATCCTAGCTCTACCACTTCCTGCCTGTGTGATCTTGGGCAAGTTTCTTACTCTACAAAATGACCCAGTTGCACTAGATGACCTCCAACGTCCTTTCCAGCTCCAAGCCTATGATCTGATGAATGAGTATTTATTAATTAGGCCCTACTCTATTCACTGCAGAGAACGGGGAGGGGGGGAAGAAGACATAATTCTTACCTTCAAGGAGCCTACACCACAATCAAAGGAAGACGTCGCATGTGCAGAAATGGATAGACTAGAAAATGGGATAGAATATTAAATGGTTAGAGTCAGAGTGCATGTTGCGGAGGAGTGGATAGAAAGTTATTCTTTAAGCTAAGAAGTTCCAGGGTCAAGTTACTGTTTCTGAAATGTGCTTGATGCGTAACTCTGAACATGTCGCTTGGCCTCTTGTTCTAGGCAAGTGTCTAAAGACTTTAAGTTGCGTAGAAGGTGTAGACCTGCATTGCTGGAGGTATCCTCTGTGATAGCTTCCTATAACATTGAGTCACCGGTTCAGTCCCTATGCTCTGTGTGTGTGTGTGTGTGTGTGTAGGGAAGTCAGAGAAGGAAAGAGGCAGTATGACTTAGGTTAGGCAGGGCAGGGCCTGAGGAAGGTAGGTACTTATTAGCTCTGTGATCCTTGATGAGTCATTGATTCCCTCTGTGCCTCAGTCTCCTCATCTCTAAAATGAGGAGGTTGAATTCAGTGACTGCTGAGTCCCCGGCTCTAGAACCATGAACTTAGGAACATGAGGACTTCCCAAGGAGATGGTACCTTTGGGACTAAGGGGAAAAATAGTTATGTGAGCAGCCAGGATCGTTAACTCCTATTAGAACAAAATCAACTTTGAAAAGATAGATGAGACTCTGCCATCAGAAACAACTGACCAAAAACCAGATGATTTAAGAATCTCTGGACTATCAGAAAATTACTTTAAAAAAAAACCCGGACACTATATTTTATGAAATCATAAGTGAAAACTGCCTAAACCTATTAGAACTAAGAGTGAAGTAAAAACTAAGAGAATCTGCCGGTTTAAAGAAACCCTAAAATGAAGAGTTCCAGAAATGTCATAACCAGACTCTAGAGGAGAAGTGGGGAACCTTTTAAAAGGATTTGTTCTGTAAAGTTTGGATTTAGTCAAAGGGCTGCACTTGAGGACCTAGAGGGTCACATGTGGCCTTGAGGCCGCAGGTTCTCCACCCCTGCTCTAGAACCTCTTAGCCAAAGAAAAAATCCTTTTGAGTAGCCAGGAAGAAAGAGTCAAATACCTAGGAGCCAGAAATAGGATCACACCAGACTTGGCAGTTTCTACCATAAACAGTAAGAGATCTTACAATGCAATAATCTCTAAGGGTTGTTCCTCTGATTAGAGGGTGGGGCCATAAACTCTAGATCCTCCATTTAAGGAGGGAATTCAGCTCAGACATCTCATTTTTCACCTGGCTACCCTACTTTGGGAGTTAGATTATAAGCTCCTTGAGGGCAGGGACTGTCTTTGTTTTTTCATATTTGTAACCCTAATGCTTAGCATAGTGCATGGCACATAGCAGGTATTTAATAAATGCTTATTGACTGGTTGATGGACTGACAAATTACATATAGATTGTGTTGTATAGATTTATAATCAAGTATAAATTATCCTACAAATCTGAGCATAATTTCATAGAGAAAAAATGGAACTTTCATGGAATATAAGATTTTTCGCCATCCCTACTGGTGAAGTAGGAACTTTAGGATACAAACATGAATCAAGAGAAACCTAGAAAGTAAATTTATTTGAGCAATTAGAAAGGGCTATATGATGATAAAGAACTAACATTCTAATTGGGGAAGAAGAAATAACTGTCCCTTCAGGATCTTAATATCTTATAAAGACATTGAAAGAATTAAATGAGACAAACAGAAGACCTGGGGTGTGTGTTAGTTCTATTCTGATATTTTTAAGAAGAGGAAAAAAAAGGAAGGAGAAAGAAATCCACTAGTGGGCAAAGGGGCTTTCTATTATAATTTGTGTGTGAAAAGAAAAATATACAAAAGGAGCAGAGGGATTGTTAGGCATCAGATGAACTTTGCTTTTATTTGAATTGGACAAAGAGAAATTGAACACATACTCACACACACACAAAGAATCTGGTGCAGAAATACTCAACAGAGAAAAAGAAGTGAGGTGGGGCTGGGGTGAGATATTATGAGGGAGGATGATACCAAAGAGAAAATAGTCGAAAGCAAAACAAAACTTCAGCTTTACAGGGACCCAGAATTAAGGAGTTTCTAAACTAACAGGCAGCAGCTCAACAAATGACAGTATATGATTACAGTGGAATATGATTGTGCTGTAAGAAATGACCAAAAGCGACATTTTCAGAGAATCCTAGGAACATTTGTATGAACTGATGCAGAGTGAAATGAAAGGAAGCAGTAGAGCAATTTATGTAAAAACATTATAAAGAAAAGTAATTTTGAAAGACTGAAGAATTCTGTTCAACACAATGACCAGCCCGAATTTCACAGAACCAGTGAGGAAGCATGCTGCTCATTTAGGTGCACAATGAGATATTTTTAGACATAAGCAGGCAGGAATTTGTTTTGCTTGACTGTACCAATGAAGAGCTACATGAGATAGGTGTTGTAATGGTTAGCATCAGAGAGATATATCATAAGAAAAGGGATAGGCTTGGTTACGTAGTGAGAGCATGGTTTGGCAAATGGACGAACACATCCTTCACTGGTATTCACTTGATGTCAAGAAATCTCCAATATGTTGTATAGACTTCTTTGGAAGATTTATGGGAGAACATGGACAAGAGTCACATTTAAGAGGGCCAGGATGGGTTGTGATCTGCACCATTGAAGAAAGTACCTACCCCTATGAGATCTGAAATAAACTGTAAATCATTATGTAAATGTGAGTTATTAATAATATTAGTAATAGGTACCCAATAAATATTTATTTGAAAATGAACTATTACATCAACCTTCACTTCTTGAAAGCTTACACCAGACTCAGTGTTAAGCAGAAACTATACTTTTAATTGACAAAATTAATCTAGATTGTTTGGTAGTGAGGTTTCACTGATAATTTAATTCTACAATAACCCAGCTCTTAGCACAGTGTCTGGCACATAGTAAAAGACATTTAATGACTGACTGCCTAATCTATATATTGAGAGCTGGAAAGTACCTTAAAAATCATCTAGTACTAGTTTAAGTGAAACCCTCATTTTACTTGCAAAGAAACCGAATCCCAGAGTTTGTGACAGGCAGTACATGAACCTCCACATTTAGACTTTTAATCCAAGGCTCTTTTTTCCTTCAGTAATACTACTTGTTGCAGGATTGGTTTAACAAACTTGACTATTATGTGGGTGTAATTTCACACTAAATATTAATTCCTCTATGTTATATGTTATAGGGCCAAGTAAATGAATTTAGGAAGCTATTTTTTGGTATAAACTTGACTTTGAGTCCCCAAATAAAGTAGTATGGTGATCTCATTGCATTTCTTTTTTTTGTATTACAGTCTTTAAAGTACCCCATTAGGCCTAGATCTGTCAGGGAATTACAAATCAAAATTTGGTATTAGTTGAAGTTTCTGCATGAGATCAACATTAGAATAACCAGTTACACAGCTGCACAGAATAGTGAGGAAGTTTTCTCAGTTCCTTATGCAAGCATATTTTTTTCTTGAGCATTAAACTCACTAATGATACATGAAAGCAACCATCAGAAGCCTGCTTCTGAAAGCCTAGCTTGTTCCTTTGCCCAGAGAACCACCTGTAAGCAAATATAGTGAAGGCAGCCATTTAGCTAAAGGAAAATTAATTTAGAATGAAAAACTGTAATGCCTGAGAGTGCATAGAGATCTCTTGTGGACAATATTGTTGAGTCTTTATTGATTAGACTTCATTGTGACTTAATTAATTCTAATGCTACATAAGCATTTTATTACTGAGAATGCAAGACTTAGCCTTATATAATGCTTCTGGAGAATGCACATTGCAGAGTGTACTACAGCCAAAAAGCCTCCACTTAGAGGAAAACAACTCGGCTTTGATTGTCCATTCACTAGGAACCACAGCATTCTTCGTGGCTAAAATCACTTTCTTCAGAGAGAACTGGGAAAAATCAAGTTGTCATCCCTTTAATCTTCTATAGTAAATGGAGGCCACCACTTGGTCATAGAATCTTAAAATAGAAAAGGACATTAGTTATCTCCACTACTTAGGGTTTTCACACCAGTTCTCTTTTGACTTTTAGTGTATATCCTGCACCTAGAAGAGTCAGAGGCTGTAAATCCCAGTGAAAGCAGTTGTGACCAAAGAATCACAATAAAACAGGCATCATTCTCTATGCAGCCCCATTGACTCAGGCCACCGTGCTGCTCACAGAGCTAGATGGTCACGGGTGAGTGTGGCCTCAGAATTCTCTACTGCAGGGTGTTACCCTTCATTGTTTTCTAGTGAAATGTCTCATCAAAGAGTTGATAAGAACTGACGAGGAAAATAAAGGAAAGGAGAAGGGAAGTACAGAGAATCCCTTGTCTTTTGATTCTCCTGTTTTTTGACTCTGCCATTCTCAGCTCATAAAGATAAGGAAGATTGATTTAGGAAACAACTAGGAAAAAAGTGTCTTTTCCCAGAAGTTACTGGATTCTTTTCCATAGCAGAAAAGTAGAGCTGGGTGGTTAGCCCTGTATACCTAATTGAACCCTCTGGACTGAATCTTTAACCTAGATTTTACTCTACTGCCATAACTTGAATAGGACTAAGGAAAAAACCTTCAAATGAGAACATGAAGATGTTTTCTTTGAGTATCAGGGAGGGGTATAGTAATCAGACCTTGTTCTGGTAGGACGAGGGTCTTTCCAAGGATAGGGCTGTAGGAATTCTAGCCTTCTTAGTTTAAGAATTCTTACTGTGCTAGGATCACACAGTGAAATTGATTGAAAACACTAATTTAAAAGGAACAAGTTTCATTTTTCAAGTAAGTAGAGATTGCTGGGCGAAGCAATTTACCCCTTAGGGGCTTCCATGCTGAAATATTAGTGGCTGAGGTCTGTGGGGTAGTTGGAGTTTAGAATATAGTTTCAGCTTGAATTGTTTGGATTTTAACAGGAGTTTTTGTCCTCAGCCTCATCCTTATTTGCCAAAAGCTCCTGAACTAACTCCCCAAGGATTCTCTTCTCTTCTATGCCTGTCTATCAAATTCACAAGAAAGTTTTTTTTTTAATATTCTGTTCCAGAAAGGTCTGGCTATGTATACATTGGTGGAAAACAGAAGTATTAGGTCTTAAAATTAAATCGAGGCCATCTTATCTGGTTAATGTTGGCAACTGTCCTGTTAGAATTTTTTTTTTTTTACTTTAGTGTGTACTTGATTTGGATTTTTCTTTTTCCTTGCAAAAAGTTGAGAACAAAATACAATGATGGTGAGTTTTCACGTTGTGAGGTTTTGTGTTGGTGTTTAGACTTTTTTCAGTGCCAACACTCACTTGCATCCAAGTTCCAAATATAAAAACCATTTACAAAGAAGGCAGGCTTTAAAAAAAAATGCCCTGATCCTGCCACAGTCAAAATATTCCCATGATTATCTTTTGGTTGAGCAGTCATTGCTAAAGAATTAAAAGGTAAATCACAAAGAAACAGACAGAGATAGTTTTTGACCAAGGTAGTAGGTGTTATTTAGAAAAAGGTTTAGACAGAGCTAGGAAGTGTCACCTGCCTTAGTACCTAGAGAGGTCTTACTCTGTGCCTGTGGGCTGGGAGAGCTGGGAATGGCCTTCAGTGGAACCCTCAGTGCACATCCAATAAAAGTAAGCTACTGACGTCAGCCATCTGTTAAAGTCAAACCTCTTCCATGTGGTCACTGTTCTGACATCTAAACAAAGTAAGCATGTGTTCTTAATACTGAGAATGAGAGCATATAAATAATATACTCACATTTCACTTGCCAACATACCGGCACATTTTAAGACTAAATAAAGGTCAAGTTCCTTTACACAAATTATAAAGTACTATCTAAAATTTTCTTTTAAAATGAAATTTTATTATATTGTTTTTTTACTTGGAGTAATGAATCTTATCAGTATTGTTTATTACTTGGAGTAATAAATCTATCAGCTTTGACTTGAAAGATTTTCAATATCATGGTCAAATCCAAAATATTTTTATTATATACATTTTTGAATGATTAAAAAGATTTCAAGGCCCCAGACAATGGCTGCCATTGTTTCAAGTGATAGCCAGTACAACTAAAGAATTTAGGCAATCACTCAGGCTTTATGATAATGAAATTTGAACTGTAAATAATATTTCTTTTATTTTGCCTGGATACCTACAAAAATCAGACCTGATTACACTTAATATGACAGGTAAACTCCATAGCAGGACTTTCCTCCCTGTCCTGAGTTCATCATCCAAGATAGGTTTGACTGTTCTCTTTTATTTATCAAACATATTATGTTATCTTATTTTTTCCTTGCCAGTTCCTAGGCTTTAGAGTGAATTGAGAATAGAGGAGTAGTCAATAATTATTCTTGTTCTCATCATTTAAAATGTTAATGCTATTTAGACTTCTTTTTTTGTTTTATAAACAATAATCCATTTTCCATAGGAACAGATGTTTTAGAGATTTATTAGCCACTTTATTTGTTTCCTTCTGTGTTTTTTTTTTAGACTAGAGCTCTCTTTGAAGTTTAAACCACTTTGAAGAGAACAACATTGCTAGGAAGTTTATTAATAATATAAATGTAAAAGTCTTGAGCTGAGCTCTCTGGAATCATTTTTAATAAATCTGGTAGTTACTAGGAAGGGTTCTTGAGAAGCTTGTCTTCACCCTTCTTCCAAATAAGAAGTTTGAATTTGCTGGGTAATTACCTCTCACTTCCCTCCCCTTTCATTCCTCCTGACAA
The DNA here is from genome assembly GCF_011100635.1 of Trichosurus vulpecula. Classification (NCBI taxonomy): domain Eukaryota; kingdom Metazoa; phylum Chordata; class Mammalia; order Diprotodontia; family Phalangeridae; genus Trichosurus; species Trichosurus vulpecula. The sequence goes on from NC_050574.1 coordinate 127,316,764, forward strand.
ACAGATGCCTGGTGCTTCCCTCAACCCTGAGTAGTTTCATGTGGCCTAAAAGAATCTATGACTCTATTTCTTCCAAGGCCACTCCCTCTGCCCACAGAGCTAGAAATAGCTTCTGTGCCAGGTCCCATTAGTTGGCAGCACATAAAAGGCTTGAGGGACAGTTGGCCTCTCACTCCATCATAGGAATCAACTTTGGGAACCTTATGGTTGGATTTCCCAAATTTCCACTACCCCTTTTTCCTTACTATTTTTCAGGAGGGAAATCTACTGTTTCTAGTCTTCCATTACTTCCTTCATCATTCTTTCAGTAATCAGACTACATAAGCCAATCTGTTTTCATTTTAGCATGTGTATTTCTCCCAGCTAATTTGCCAGCCCAACAGAATCCTGCTTGTCTTCTCACTGTGACTTTTAGCTCCATTATTCACTTACTTTGGAGCTAGGCTTTTCAACTAGTCACATAGCTACTTGTGATCATCAGCTTACCCAATTTTATTCTCTAGGATCTTGAAACCAGAAGAGACCTTAGCAATCATAGAGCCAAGCACCCTCATTTTACAAATGCAGAAGTTGAACATCAAAAAGTTAAATTGATTTGCCTGCCACACCTCTAGTTAGTGTCAAAGAATGGGACATCTTTGGATCTCCCATTGGGAGACCTGTATCTCCCAACTCCGTGTCTGGTTTGCAGGACCATTATATAGGGACCTGAAAATAGTAGTCCTGTACAAGCCTACTGATAGATTTTTAATTACTTTCTCCAGAATTCTTTTTCCTCATCTTGTTGCTCTTCCCTTTTGTGCCTTTCCCCAGCTCTGTTTCCTTTAGCATGCGAAGGAAATGGCATTGGAGAGGATGTTTTTTGGAGAAATGTTTTTCATTGCCAAAGGTTGTTTCAGTTCACCACATGATAACTGTCATACTGTGACCACATGTGGACATTTTATCAGATGGAGTGTTGCTCACAAATTCCTTCGATGCACAGTAGCAACCACGCTAGTCAAAGAATTCTAACTTCTGTAGGGGACATCAAGGTCATCTGGTCATGCCTTGTGCCTCTAAGAAACCTTCCGAGATAGATAGATGATTGTCTGACCTATCTTTACTCAGAGATAATCCCATGGTAGCCTCTTCTAAAGTGCAAACTTAGAAATTTAACGTTTGGACAGAACTTTAGAGGTTATTTAATCTTACTGCCCACTTAATATAGGACTATCCTCTATATTACCCATAATAATCATTTAGCCTCTGCTTGAGCATTTCCATTTAATAATTTTTGAGGTTCCATTATTACATTCACTCATCAGAAAGTTCCTTCATATTGAGTCAAAACCTTTCTTCCTATAATTCTACTCATTGTCCCTCAGTTTTGCCCTCAGGAGCAACTCAGAGTATCCCGTCTACTTGTACGTGGCAGCCCCTAAAATACTTGAAGAACCTATCCTGACTTTCCTTGCCTCCTTTTCTTTTCGAGGCTAAACATCCCAGATCTTCTGGCTATTTCTCATGTGATAGGGTTTCCAGGTTTATCCTCATTAAGCTCTTAGAGTAATTATCCCCCTTGCTTGTGGAAATTAGGAACTATCAGCATATTTTACATTATAGTCCTAATGAATTTGAAGGCAGTGCAGTATAATGGTAGAGGGTCACCTTGGAAATTAGAAAACAGGGTTCAAGTCGTGCCTCTGACACATACTAGCTGTTTGACCTCTCTGTACAAGCAGAAACTCTCTAAAACAATGAGTTACAGCTCTCTTGCTGAGATGCATTAATACAGGGTGCTCCCCACACCATTCAAATCACAGGTCTGGGTTTTTAAGAACTTTTTCCCCACTCCCACCCTCCTTCCTCCAGATTCCTCCTTTTCCAGGCTAAATATTCTGAAACCCATAAGGAAACAACTATCAGGATCATAGATTCCTCCAAGCCCTTATCTACCTAGCCCTCCTTCCACCTTTGATTCTTATCCCAGGAAACTCCAACTTTAAGACACCGCACCCAAGGCAGCTCTCTCAGTCATCCAGATGCCTGTCAGAATACTGAGGTAGGACGCAAACCGAACATCCTCTTGTTAACAGTCTGCTCTGGTATATTGGGTTTCATTGGAGCCGCGGTGATTTTCTCTACAGAGACGGCTTGGCGTCTCACATGGAACAGATGAAAGCAGCCCTCTGAAGGGGGACTGGTGCTCTGGCCCTCACTCAGAGAGCATGTTCCTGAGGAGGAGCCCTGAGCTTTTCATTTTTATTCATCGTCAAGGCCCTGCCCTGCCCTCGGGAGGAAGCAAGTATGGGGGCAGTTTCTTAGCATCTGGAAAAGTTGGTGTTTTGTTCTCTTTGATCCAACACTCCAATTTCTTTTCACCTATTTGGATATCTTACAGGTTGATTTTGTTCTTAGGAGAATTTCCATTTTTAGCTATAGTTTATTCTCCTTTTTAACATTGAAATAAAGATCAAATTGATACACTGTTAAACACTCAGAAAGTATAAGTTGATAATGGTCATTTACTTTTTGATGGTGACATCATTCCATAGCCTGCTGTATTTCATTTTCTTATTACTTAAGAAAAATGTTAAGTTCATAGTGATCACTTATGTGCTGAATATGCTGAATATGGATCTTGCCCTTTATAGGGAGTCTCTGCAATTGAATAAGTTACAAACTATAAATTAAGAGAGTAATGGTGTTTATTTTTTGGGTGATGTTGCTTGGGAAATTTCACTTCCAGCCACAAGTCTGTATTTGGTTATTCTGCAAAAGTAGTTTCTTCTAAGGCTAGTGAGGTTTAGCCCTAAGGTGCTAAATTCTGGACTGAAATTGAAAGAAAATAGAGGAGTGCCATCTAGAGGTTTAAAATACATATGTGATCCTTCGGCTCTCATGGCTTTCTGAATGAAATACAGTATTTCCCCCCAAATAATTGCAGACCCCAGAATATGCCTGTCAATGGCATTTCTCATCCATATATAGAGAAGCTGTAATTGTGGGTTTTAGATTGGCTGGCCCAGAAACATAATATAAGTGGGAATAAAAACTTAATGTTGCAGGAAAAGGCAGTTACTCTATTCTGTAGGAATGTAGGAACTACAGCCCTAGTGACCAAAACTGTGTTTTAAATCACAGAGCATGGGCAAGTTTCAAATGCCTGGTATGCAATCGGTGTAATAAAGCTTTGTGGGGTTTTTAAAATGTTTTTTTATTATTTAAGGTTAGAATAAATTAAAAATTAGAGGTAATATCATCGTTCATTCTTTTGAAGATAATTGTATACAGTATTATGAAAAGAGATTATACTGCATAGATGATTTCATCTCAAAAACAAAAGATAATAAACAGTCACCAAATTCCTGTTATGTGCCAAGCACGGTGTTAAGTACCAGGGATGTACAAAGACAAAAATAAAAACAGTCCCTTCCCTCAAGGAGCTTCCATTCTACCTGGGGAAGAAATATACATGTTTAATGTATACGTATACATTAAGTAAATGTGAAATACGTATACATGTGTGGCACCAACATCTGAAAAGATTAGGAAAGACCTCCTGAGGAAGGTGGCACTTGAGCTGAGCTTTGAAGTATGTATGGCTAAAGATTCTAAGGGGTGGAGTTCACAGGGGAGGACTTTTCAAGCATAGGGGACAGCCTGTGCTGAGAAGGAATGGAATGTCATGAATGAGGATGAGCAAGGAGGCTGGTCTGACTGGACAATAGAGTTGTAGGGAGGAGGGTGTTGTGTAAGAAGCCTGGAAAAGTAGCCTGTAGCCAGGTTATGGGGATCTTTGAATACCAAACAGAGGAGTTTGTATTTGATCCTGGGTCAGTCAGGCATGCACCGTGCTAGACACTGGGGGTACAAACACAAAGAAAGAAACAATCCCTGCTTGCCATGAGCTTGTATTCCAATGGGAGAGACAGCAAGTACATATGAAAATATGTACAGCATAAAGGTTAAATTAATAAATTGAAATATATAAAATAGGTAAGGACAAGGTAGTTTGGGAGGGAAGGAGCTAGCAGTTGAGGGGATAAGGAAAGACTTCATGTAGTAGATGGTGCCTGAGCTGAAACTTAGGGAAGAAAGGGGCTCTGTGAGAGAGAGGTAAGGAAGGAATTGGGGGATAGCCTATGCAAAGGAAGAAGGAAGGGAATCAGCTTTCATATAGTGCTTACTATGTGCCAGGCACTGTGCTAAGCACTTTTACAGATATTATCTCATTTGATAGGAGATAGAGCTCCATGAATGAGGAACAGAGAGGCCAGTTTGCCTGGATTGCTGAGTACAGGAGGGGGAGTACTGTTCATTGAGGCTGGAAAGATAAGTTAGAACCAGGTTGTGTTGGAGTTCTAAAAGCTAAACAGAGACATTAAGAAGCAACTGAAGTTGGTTGAATGGGGCGGGGTGTCAGATGGTCAGATGTGCACTTCAGGAAAATTACTTTGGCATCATGGCATAGGGTGGACTGGATGAAGTAAAGAGAGACTGGAGGCCAAGAGACCAGTCAGAAAGCTGGAGTCAGGAAGACCTGAGTTCAGATACAGCCTTAGATACTTACTATCTCTGTGACCCTGGGCAAGTCACTTAATCTGTTTGCCTCAGTTTCCTCATCTGTAAAAATAGGGATAATAATGGCACTTGTCTCCCCAGGGTCATTGTGAAGATCAATTGAGATAATAATTGTAAAGTGCTTAGCGCAGTGCCGGGAAGATAGTAAGCACTGTACAAATGTTAGCTTTTGTTACTGTTGTCATTACTTCTCAGAACACTTTGACGTGCTTTCTCATTTTACAAACACTAGACAATGAACAAATGAGTTGCATTAAATGAGATTCTCGCAATAATCCTTGTAAGAGAGTATCTGCTTATTAAAGGTGAAGAAACTGAGGCCCGTAGTCATTGGGACTTGCTCAAGTTCACTCAGAAAGTGAGTAGTAGAGCTAGAATTCAAACTCAGATTCTTAAGCCAGGGTTCTTTCTACTGCTACATGATTTATAATAAAATGTCCTAAAGAGTCAGGGTGTCTCTTTACCTCTACATGCCACACACCTTCAAGTGGCTATTCACTGGGATACTTAGAATCTTCATGAGTTCTGGGGAAGTAACCCATAGCTTGGGATTTAATTCACTGCCTCTCTCTGTCCTTGCATATTTGCTCCACACTGCGCCATCATAAACCTTTAATTCCCTGGGTTTTAAGATTAATATACCCTGAAAAACTAATAAATTCCTGAGCCAGAAATTTGATACTGTTCAAATATATGTATGAGGAAAAGAATGGATATGTTGAGAAATGTCAAGAGACCAGAGATCTCTGAAGACACTCAGCCTCACATTGTCTGGATTGAAAGGGGCCAGAGAAAGCGTGAAGAAATGAAATATCCAAAAATTGTTACCCAAACAAATTGTAGCTAGTAGCTTTATGCCTCCTCAGATGGGCTTTTAATGAAAATACCAACAAGTAACCAAATGGACTAATTTGAATTTCAAACCCTTTGATTGAGTAAACTGTGAAATGGCAGAAGCCCTGGAGTAAGGACCTTGGCAACTTCACAAATTGAAATTAACTATAGTTCCTCAATTCTTTGGAATTTTTCCCCCTGAACAAAAAATAAATAGCTTGCTGTTTTTGTCTTGCAGAATGTGAGCACTTGATCCGCCATATGCTGGTGTTAGACCCAAGTAAGCGCCTCTCAATGGAGCAGATCTGCAAACACAAATGGATGAAGCTGGGAGAGGCCGATCCCAACTTCGACAGGGTGAGCTCCGCACCATCTGGCTAGGGGTGGCTATAGTTTCCTCGCTATGTTTTTGTAATCAGGCCATGACCTGTAAAGGTAGGAAGTGGAATTAAGCTATTGTGTAATATTGGGGGAGCAAAGTGGAGCTGGCAAGATGGGATATTAAAGAGCATTCAAAGAGCAGGGCAGCTGAAGTGCTCTGTACATTAAGCTCCTAATTCTTGTTCCCTGGCACTTGATGGGGTACACAGCCTCTTGCTTTAGTTCACTGAATCTGTTTCCCCTTTATTTCCATCATTTCAGTCAAAATGATTTATACATAAACATCCTCTGCACTTCTCTCAAAAAAAAATAGAGCACAGGACAAACTGTCCACAGCTGGAAACTTTTATTTGCAGAGGTGTCTCATTTCAACATTATCCTTGGCAAATGTGCCGAACTAGCATATTTCGCTATCAAGTGGCGTGAAGGGCACTCTTGTTTAGAGTGCTTACCTGAACAATTTAAGGTTTGTAACTTACCTTTCTATATGTCTTTCAGTTAATAACTGAATGCCAGCATCTGAAGGTAGAAAGACAAATGGAGCCTCTGAATGAAGATGTTTTGTTGGCCATGGTGGAAATGGGACTGGACAAGGAGCGAACACTACAGGTAACTCTACAGGGATTGGAAAAGAGGGGAAGAGATATGGTTTACATCTTTTCTTTTTTCTACCCAGAGGCTTTTATGCTTCAGTGTTGCTAATCAAAGAGTTTAGATGATGACATATTATTTCATTGGCCTTTTTCTGTTCTCTTGGCAGTCATTAAGGACAGATGCCTATGATCACTACAGTGCTATCTATAGCCTACTATGTGATCGGCTTAAGAGACATAAGAACCTGCGTATTGGAGCACCTCCCAGTGTACCTCGGACCGTGACCTTCCCAGCACCAGCCACTATCCAGGTGAGCAGTAACCTTAGTGTACTTGGTCTAAAATAGGCAATACCCATCCCAAGAGTAAGGTTAGGCTCTTTCTGCCTAAAAGCAGATTGGGGCTGAGCCAAAAGAGCTACAATCAGCTACAACCAATTAGACTTTTTTCCCCACCCTCATCCTACCTCTCCCCTTTCTTCCACTCACACCCCCCCGCCCAAGCCATAGACCTTGAAGGAGGAGGGTTAAAGGCTAGGCAGCCAGCATTATATTTGGTTACAAGATAGTGTTTTCAATATGATTGGGAGGGGTTCTTCTCCTAAAGATAATTTCCTTTCAGCAGCTTCTAGTTTCCAGTGTGAGTAGCAAGAGGGTAAGACATTGTAATGAAAGCTTTCAGAAAGCTATATTCTTTTCCTCCACTGATTATGGTGTGTATGTGCACACTTTGGTATGTGTATGCACTCAAATTTGTGTCACCTATTTTCTAGGCGGAGCAAGCAGGTACCACTGTAAGCATCAACGTTCCCCAGGTGCAGCTTATCAACCCGGAGAACCAAATTGTGGAGGCAAGTAGCTATCTCTGGCAGACTCCAGCAGGAACCTTCCTCATCCCTATGCCTTTTCTTTTTTTCCCAAATTTTCTTTTCTTTTTTTTTTAATTATTAACTTAACAAGCAGCAACAAACATGGACATTTCCATATACAAAAAAAGAACAGGAAAAGAGGATTGTATATGGAAACTCTGAATCACTGTTGCTCTTAGTCTTTCATTTTTAAGTACATGTTAAATTTAACACAATAATACCAGCTCCCTTTTTGGACTCCTTTCTGTTCTCTCCTGAATATTTTTAAAGTATTCCATTTGTGCTCTTGTCTTATTTTCTTTTTTCACATTCCTCTCATCTCATAACTCCCTCCAGAAGCAAGAGCACTCTCTTTTACTACATATGTATTGTTAAACAAAACAAATTCTCATTGGTTATGTCTAAAAAGGTAGGTTTCATTTTGTACATTTAATCCATCTCCATTCTTCCAAGAGGTGGGAGGCACGCTTACATCATCAGTCTTGTGGTGTCATATCTAATCATTGCATTTGTTAGTCAGAGGATCAAGATTTAGAGCTGGATGGGATCTAGTCTAACCCACTCATTTTAAAGATGGGGAAAGTACAGAGAAGTCATGTGACTTGCATAGGGTCACATAGCTATTTAAGTATCTGAGGTGGAATTTCAACTCAGATCTTCCTGACTCCAGGTCTGGATACTGTACTCTTCCTCTTGAGTTAAATCTTTCAAAGTTGTTTGCCTTATGATATTATAGTTGTCCCTGTATAAATTATTCTCTTGGTTCTGTCCGCTTCATTCTGTATCTGTGCATATGAGTGATCCCACGTTTCTCTGAATCTGTCCTTTTCATCATTTCTTACAGAGAGAAAATACTCCACTATATCTGTATACCATGACTTGGGAGTCCTTAAGGACAGATACCTGTGATCACTGCAGTGCCAATGTTTACCATTCCCCAATTGATGAGTCCTCACTTTGTCTCCAGTTAGCTGCTCTCATAAAAAGTGTTGTCATGTTTTTCTACACCTGAGTCCACCTTTTCCTCTGTAACTGATCTCTTTTGTGTATGTGCTAAGTCAAAAGGATATGCACAACTCAGGAACTTTTAAGTATTGTTCCTAAATGATTTTCAGAATGGTGGACTAATTCATAGCTTATCCAGAAATGTATTAATATGTGATCATCTGTGTCTCCTTGTCTTTGATTGAAAATCCTTGAGAAAGTCACGTACATCAGGTGCTTCCAGTTCCTACCTTCTCACTTCTAAACCCTTTGCATTCTGGCTTCTGATCTCACTATTCATTTGAAACTTCCAAAATTACCAGTGATCTCTTAATGGGAAGATTGAATGGTCTTCTCAGTCCTTATCCTTTTTTACCCCTCAGCAGGATTTGTTGCTGTTGATCCCCTTCTCCTGGATGCTCTTTTCTCTTGGGTTTTTGTGACACTGTCTTCTCCTCTTTCTCTGTCTCTCTGACTGCTTTTTCGTAATTTATGCCTGCTAATTGTGGGTATCATCCAAGACTGTGTCCTGAGCTACCTTCCCTTTTGCTCTGTATCATCTCACTTGGTGATCTCATTAGCTTCCAGGGACTTTCTATCATCTCTATGCAGATGATTCTCAGATTTATTTAACCTACCCTTACCCTTCTCTTGACCAGCTGCTGATCAGACATTTTGAACTGGATGCCCCATGGACAGCTCGGAGTCAGCATGTTCAAAGCAGAAACTATTATCCTTCTGTCCACATCTCCGTCTGCCTACTTCCCTGTTACTCTTCAGTGTTTCCCCAACCTCAGTGTCATCCTTGACAGCTGTGCTTGCAGTCACCATATAGAACTAAACCATCGTAAGTGTTGTCACTTCTACCTTACAACATCTTGTGTATGCGTTCCCTTCTCTTCGCTCACACACCCACTACTCCAGCTCGGGCCCTCATCACACTTGTCCAAAAATACTGCAGTAGCCACACAAATCTCAGCTTCTGCAGGAAGCCTTGTGGATCCCTACCATCTACTAGTGCCTCAACAGATAGCATGCATTTACCCATCAGTCAATCAATGAATCTTTATTAAACACCTGCTGTGGTGCCAGGCACTGTGCCAGTCATTGGGGATATAAGTTCAAGGATATAACCTATTTGCAGTGAGCTTATAGGAAGGACAGCAGGTACATATAAAAACATATATAGCATAATTATAAAATTAATCAATACAAATACAAAGAAAGTAGCTAAATTCAAGGTAGTGTGAAAGGGAGGGCACAAGCAGTTAACAGGATCAGGAAAGGTTTCATGCACAAATTAGTGCCTGAGCTGCATCTTAAAAAGAAGAGAAGGGTCCTGTGAGTCAGAGAGATGAGGAAGAATAGTATTTCAGGCATGGGGGGGGGGGCAGAGTGTACAAAGGAACAGAAAGGGGATAGCGTGCCGTGAGGAACACGTAGATGGCCAGTTTACCTGCATCTAAGAGTATGAGAGCAGGAATAAGGAGACTGATAGATTGAGGTCAAGTTGTTGGGGCTTTAAAACTGAAAAAGGAAGTCTTTATTTGATCTTAGAGGCAATAGGAAACCACTGGAGCTGGTTGGACAGGAGAGTCAGGTGCCCTGATCTAAGCTAATGTAAAATTACCTTGGCCATAGTGCATAGGTTGAACTGGAGTGGTGAAATACGTGAAGCAAAGGGGTCAATTAGGAGGCTAATTAGTACTGTTGGAGTGCATGAGAAGAGTAGTCACGGATGGGGAGCCTGTAGCCCTCTAGGTCCTCAAGTGCAGCCCTTTGACTGAATCCAAACTTCACAGAACAAACCCCCTAAATAAAAAGATTTGTTCCATAAAACTTGGACTCAGTCAAAAGGCCACATGTGGCCTCGAGGCCACAGGCTCCCCATTGCTGAATAAGTTACAAGGGCCTGAATGAAGGCGGTAGTTGTGTGAGTGGAAAAAAGGAGGTGGATACAAGAGAGATTATGGAAGTAGAAACTGCAGGATTTGGCAATAAATTGGATATATGTGGTAAGGGAAAATGAGGAGTTGAGAATTAGTGCTGAGATTAATTCAGCACTGGAAAAGCTGGTTGTACTATTGAGAGAAATAGTGAAATATGGAAGAGGGGTGGCGTTAGGGGGAAGATGATGAGTTCAGTGGATATATTGAATTTATGATGTCTTGAGAACATTTGATGTAAAATGTCCAATAAGCAGTTAGTGATGCTTACAGGAGAGATGTCTGGCCCGATACATAGATAGATATGTAGATACCTATCTATACAGACAACTCCCAGATATACAGACATGTATCTATAGATATAAATCTTTATTTCTCTAAACATATGGGTAGGCATCTATTGATATTTGTGTGTGTGTGTGTGTGTGTGTGTGTATCTGGGAGTTATCTGCATATAGATGATTGTTAAAACTCATGGGATATGATGAAGTTACTGAGAGTGTAAAGGGAGAAGAATAGGGGGCCCAGGATAGAATCTTGGAGAATACCCAGTGTCAGAGAGTGTGATGATGAGCCTACAAAGTCAATTAAGAAGTAGCAGTCAGAGAGGAAGAAAACTAGGAGAATATAATGACAAGAAAACCCAGAGAGGAGAGGATGGTCAACAGTAGATAAAGGTCGATGGCATTGTCATTTTCGTTATGTTGGCATGGATTTGTTGTGATCCATTCATACCTCTTCATTTATTTGAGATTTCATTTATTTCTGTAAGGAATATTTTGTAATTTTATTCCATTTCCTTTACTACTATTCACTTGTTGAACAGAGCTGGAGAACATTAGGAAACAACAATAACTAGGTCTGTTACAAATTTATGTTACATAGGTTAAGCTGGGCCTTCACTGCAGCAAGGATATCTTTTCATATCTTTCTAATTAATTGGCCATCCCACTCACCACACTGACTCTTTCAAATCTTTTCAAGGTACCACTTGCCCCTACCTTTTCACCTGGAGACCTCACCCCAGATGTCACTGAAAATATTGTGATCATTTGCTGAGAGTTCCCTCTTCTTCCCTTCTCCTCATCTTTCATCACTCTTAACATCTTTTCTCCACCATCTCTTGCTTCCCCTAGCTCACATGAAGAGGTAGCCATTCTCCTGGCCAGGGCAAACCTTTCTTTACATGTACTCTTGATTCTGTAATATCTTCAGTCTTCAGCATCAGGTTACTACCTCTCCCATCCCCACTCTCTCTCCAGTTGTTAATATTTCCCTATATGCTAGAGCTTTTCTTCTTTCTGCAAATATGCCACCACTCCCCCCCTTTTAAGAAACAAAACATAACCTCAATTGATGCAACTATCCCAGCTAGCTAAATATTGTAATTTTTGTCTTCTGCTCTTGACTAAACTCCTTGAGAAAGCTGTCTGCACTAGGTGCATCCACTAAATCTTTCTTTCTCTTGAAATCAGTCTCTCCGAAGTTATCCTTGATCTTTTCATTCAGAGATGTCACATGCTGCCAAACAGTTCCCAAGTACAGCTCACAAGTATAAAGACAATTCAACTCAGATAATGTTAATTTGTGGTTTTCTAAATCATGGAGCCCTCAGGGAACATTTCTGTTTGAGTTTGACGCCATCACTTTAATTGACAAATGTAATGTACTTTTCTCCATCCTCATCCTTCTTTACTTATCTGCTGTCTGTCACACCATTTCCCTTGACTCTAGAATACTTCTTCAGGTTTTCATGGCACTGCCTTCTTTCTGATTCTCCTCTTACCTATTTGACTGCTCTTTTCCCACTTTCCTTCCCTGGATCTTCATTTAGCTCATGACCACTAACTATCTGTGTATTCCTGTACTCTTCCCTGGCCCTTCTTCTTCCTCTATATCAGGCATTCTTAACGTGAAATCCTTGAACTTGAATGGGGTAAAAAGTTACATCTTTATTTTCACTTACCTCTAATTGAAATCTAGTATTTCCTTCAGTCATTTAAAAGCATGGTTCTGAGAGTCATGGTTCCTAGGCCTCACCAGACTTCCAAAGGTGTCCATGACACAATAAAGCTTAACAAACTCTGCTCTGTACCATCTCACTTAGTAATCTCATCAGCTCCCGTGGGTTCAATTATCATTTCTTGGAAGATAATTCTGAGAAACAAGAGACAGATCTTTATAGCTATAGATAGATACCTAGCCCTAGTCTCTCCTGAACTCAGAGTCCCACATCACCAACTGCCTTTTGGACATCTTGAACAGCCTGTCCCATAGGATCTCAAACTCAGTGTGTCCAAAACAGAACTCATTGTCTTTCACTCCAAACAGTTTGCTCTCCCAAATTTTCCTATCATTGAGGGGAACTCCATCCTTGCAGTCACATAGGCTTATAGTCTCAGCATCATCCTCAACTCTGTCTTCACGTTCATCCCCCACACCCAATCTGCTGTCAGATCTTGTCATTACACTGCATTTGTCCCTTTCTCCCCACTCAGAGATACCCTTCTGACTTAGGTCCTCATCACCTCACACCTGGACTGTTGCTGCATGCAGTCCATTGGTTGGTCTCTTTCCCACTCCAGTCCATCCTCCATTCAGATGCCAAAGTGATCTTACTAAAGCACACGTCTGACCTTGTTATCATCCTGTTCTGTAAACTCCAGTGGCTCCCTATCACCTCAAGAATCAAATAGAAAATAGTCTATCTGGTTTTTAAAAACCTTAATCCCTTGGCCTCTTCCTACCTTTCCAGTCTTCTTGTACTTCTCTCCCTGATATGTAGTCTACAGTCCAGCTACACTGCCCGGCTTGAAATTTCTTTGACAAGACAATCCATTTCCTGTCTCTGCCTTTTTGCTGGCTCTCTCCCATGCCTGGAATATTCTCCCTCCTTACCAGTGCCCCCGACTTTAATTGCCTCCTTCAGGACTAGGTTGAAATCCCACCTTGTGCAAGAGGTTTTTCCCAGGCCCCCCTCCACCCACTATTCCCTTCTTCCCTGCTTCTGTATCTTATATGTAAATATTTATATCTCTAGCACTTAGCACAGTACGTGGCACATAGTAAGTGCAGCAACTGACTCTATTTATATAATTATTGTACGTGTCTTTGTAAGAAGAAGAGACTTTAGAAACCAACCCAATATGCTTTTGTTCTCTCAATTTGATTCTCCTTCCTGCTTCAGACGGATGGGACAATGAACTTGGACAGTGATGAAGGTGAGGAGCCATCTCCTGAAGCCCTGGTCCGGTACCTTTCAATGAGGAGGCACACGGTGGGCGTGGCTGACCCTCGGTGAGTATTTGACACACCAGGGCAATGGATTTCTCCTCACATTGCGGTTTTTCAATGAACATTCTTCTGTAGTGTTCTCTAGGAGAGATCTGTGCTAGGAGGCAAAAACCAGTGTTAATCTAAGTCAAGACTTATAATTTACTGATCAAACATTGAACTCAAGCTACTGATTGTGGGCGGGTAGTTAGTTACTGCCATATTTCATTGCCATTTTAAACATTAAGCTGGAAGGATTATATGTCATCTTGCCCTGTTACATGTCAGAGGAATCATGTGGAGAGTAGCATACTCATTCCATATGTCCTGCCACTTTATGCCAACTTCCTGTGTCTTACTATCTTTAATGCTACAAGCCCCCTTTTTTATTACCTACATATATGTAAGATTCATCAGTAGTTCCTTTCCTTCCTGTCCCTCCTACTCCCACAGACTTCAGGTGAGTTTGACACTCCTCATGATACTATTGTTTCTCACACTCACAGAATAAGTAGTGCAAACGTAGGTGACAGAGTTGCTTAGGAGCCACCCCAGAGTGGAGCACACATCTAAAATATAGCCCTAACCCTGCAGACCCTGATGAGCATCTCTCCCCTCTTCTGCCCTGCAACCTGAGGATCCAAAGTGTATGATTGCCTTTCCCGCCTTTTTTCTTAATGGTACAGAGGTCATATAGATAAGACATGATTGTCTTAAAATTTCAACTCTCTCTCTACAAATAGATTTTCAAAAAAGTCCCTTTTTGGTGCTGCCATGTTGCCTGTGCTGTTCTAGTCCCTAGCCTACATTACCATGATTGAACAGTCAGCAGAGACATATTCTGGTCCCACAAACTATGTCAGCTGCAGAGAGGTGGAGCCCCGTGTCATTCTCTTAGGTGGAAAGATTTCTTATTTTGAAGTTTGTTGTAAAGGCTTCTATTGTGGCTTGACAGCCCCAAATATGCAGTGCTGCTCTTCCACAGCATCACCGACAAGCATAATTACATTCTTCCGCTAGTAGATCAGCCCCAGTGTAGGGTAGCCATTGTTTCCAGTAAATGGCCTGCATCCTCCAGAAAGTTTCTATTCACCTCTGAAGACTTTAGAAACCAACCCGATGCTGGCTGCTGCCAAGGTTTTTTCTTGGGTAAGGAAGGTTGGTTTTGCATGAGTAGTGGGCAGCTTTTGTCAGTCCCAAGACCCAAAGAGCTCTCCCTCTGGGTTTCTGCATTGCCCTGGAAAGAACTGACAAAAGCCACAGGAAATAGAACTGAATTTAGCCTCCTTCTCATTTGGAGGTGATATAGAGAGAACTTTAAGGTTCTCAAAGCCTTTTCCAGGCCTTATTGCATTTGTTCCTTACAACAACACTATGAGGTAAGTACTATTAAGTGTCACTTTTATAGTTGAATATTCTAAGGCTCAGAGGTTAAGTGTCTTGCTCATGATCAGAGAGATAGGGTCAAAAGTGGCTTTAAACCCAGGTCTTCCTAATTCTAGTCTTAGCTTTTTCCACTATCCCATGCTACCTTTCAGAAGGTGCTCTGAAATAAGGGTCTAACTTTTCTCTTTACTTTGTTTGCTGTCAGCACGGAAGTCACTGAAGATCTTCAGAAGCTCCTTCCGGGCTTTCCTCGAGTCAGTCCCCAGGCCCCATTCCTCCCGGTGGCCCCTAACATGAATTTTGTGCACAACCTACTCCCTATGCAAAATCTGCAACCAGCCGGGCAATTAGAGTACAAGGTAGGTGGACCGAGGAAAAGGGCATGTCTAAGACATCAGAGAGAAGCTCCCTAGAAAAACTAGCTAAAGCATCCTTCGAGACTCCTATGGCTTCTTGGACCTTAGCATCACTGGGACTTAAATGGTTTCCCATTGGATAAGGAAGATTTGCCTTTCTAAGTAGCTGGGTTGAGAGGACTTTGTAAGGAATCTGGGGAAGGGCTGGAATTTCTTCTACACCATGACCAAGAGAGCCTTTAGTTTCATAAGGTTAAAATAAGGTTACTCCCTTCTCCACTTTTCCCCTATCCCATCAACCCACCTCTTCCACTGTGTCCCTGGCAGGAGCAGTCCCTGCTGCAGCCTCCCACTCTACAGCTGCTGAATGGAATGGGCCCCCTTGGCCGGCGGGCATCAGATGGAGGAGCCAACATCCAGCTGCATGCCCAACAACTGCTGAAGCGCCCAAGGGGACCCTCCCCTCTTGTCACCATGACACCAGTGAGTAGCAACACAGACCCACTTTGATCACTGACTTTTTCAGGGATCTTTCATACAAAGGTAGTATTCTAAAAATCTCCCAATCAGCTTTTCTGAGTTCTTTTTCCTAGGCTTAAGGTGAAGGTCTTTCCCATTTTCTTAAGAGGATTGGAATTTCTTAAATGAGTCTTGATCCTCTTTCTCTTTTAACCCAGTATTTTCTCCCTGGTTATTGCCCAGCTTTTTACTAAACTGAGCCCTGCCTGGGAGAGTCCCATCTTTTTTCTGTGAGTTGTAAAACTGGTTCCTGATGTAGCCGGTCTGTTTCCACTACATGCCTGCTTCCTTCCACTCCAAGCAGCAGCAGCAGCAATAGCAGCTCAGCTCACAGCCGTTGGCTGGTATCAGGTCTTCACCAAAAGCTACTTGACCCTGGTAGTTCCCTCTAGTTGTTTTTTAAATTGATTTCTGAAAATTCCCTTCTACCAATGCATTTTTAGAATTGCATGACTCCTTGGTTCTCATTATAATCTCCTCCCTAATTCTCTTGCCCCCTCAATTCCTTTTTTTTTTTTTTAGCATTTTCTCCTTCAAATTATTTTTCTCCTTTGACTCTAGTTTTGTTTAATCATTTTCCTGGCATGTAATCTCATTCAGGAAATATCTGACAGTTGACTGCCTGCAAAGCACTATGCTAAGTGCTGTAGAGGCTACGAAAGAGAGAGAACCCTCACCACTATCCTTTTGGAACTTAAAATTGAGGTGGGGAGATGAAAAGAACACAAAGAAAGCCTTTAAAACCACAATGTAAAACTATAGATGATTATTTGTTCAGACAAGGTGTGTGAATTCTCAGGGTTTCAAACAGTGATGAGAATGGTCAATAAAGACTTGGTGGAGGAGATGTGTCTTGAGCTGGTTGAGAGGAGTAAAATTTGGATCGGTAAATCTGGTTATTTCTTGGCCAGATATCCAGTTTCTTTGTTTTGTCAACCCTTTCTTACAGTGTGATATAGTGAAGATAGTAAGGAGTCTTGGATTTGGATCCAGGCTCTACTGCCCACTAGTTGGGTGTGACAGACCAGTCATCTAAAGTCTCTGCACTCCAGTTTCATCATTAGTAAAATGGGTTAAAAACACTTGGACTCCCTGCTTCCCCAGGCTGTTGTGAGGAAAGCACTTTGTGAACTGTACATTGCCTGACAGTCATGAGTTGTCATATAGCATTCATATATGTCATGTATCGTATGTTGTTGTTGATTATCCTCCTCTCTCATGGATGTCTCCCTCACTGAGTTTAGATCTGAAATAATGATGTGGCTGTTTCCTTTAAGAATGGCTTCAGTAAGTGTGCAGGGGAAAAGGGGGCTCATAAGCCCCCCAAAAAGTTTTAGCCTAGGAATTTAACAAAAGGGCAACCCAAGGAATCAGGGTTGGGGCATAAGAAAAATTGCCAAATAAGCTCTCTTGTGCTTATTCCTGTTTCTCTTCAGGCAGTGCCAGCAGTTACCCCTGTGGATGAGGAGAGCTCCGATGGGGAGCCAGATCAGGAAGCTGTACAGAGGTAATGTGACATCTGGCGGTGCTTGCAGAACCTCCTTGGGCAGCCTCTCCTGGCAGGCAACAAAGGGCCACCTCTGTCCAAGGTCATGGTACAGTGCAGCATTCAACACTAATGTGGCCTCTGTGTGTGCAAGATGGCATGCTCCTCCTGACACTGAAATCAGCAGAAGACTGCCCAGGAAATGCAATTTCCACAAGAGCCATTGGAAGTTCCTGCTTTGACAGCAGTAACCCATAAACACCTTACTGGTCCTGCCTGTGCAGTCCCTCTTCCTCTTTTCTTCCACTTTCCCAGTGCACCATCAGCGGTGTTCATAAGGCACAAAAGGACCCCGGCTGCATACCAGTAACCTGTACATTTGCTGACGGAAATTGGAGATGTTGGATTGAGTGAATCCTGATCAGTGTGTTCATGATGCCTCTGGCATTTGTTTCTTCCATACAAAGAGAAAGCATACCCCTTGTGATATTTGCAGTGTGCTCTTTTTGTCCCTTTATACCATGAAAGATACACCTCCCAAAAAATCTGACAAGGATATGGGCTTTTGTTTTTTGCAAGCCTGGATTAGCTGCTTCATCACAGAAAGCTTACAGTGGCAATGATGTACACTGTACTCTGGTTTATTTTGGTGCCCCTAGCTCTATAAGAGCCCCAACTCTTGAAATTGCTTTTCCCTTCTAGGGAATGGGACATGGCTACAGCTGTTCCTTTTTTTCTGAAAATACAGCTAATGTTCAAGATAGTGTATTTTTCCCTAAGGGAAATTGGAGTAAAATCATTTTCTTAGGCTCTTGGGGAAAGCTTGGGTGCCTTTATCAAATTGGATATTAAACTATTAATGGCTTTCTCCTTTTGGCAAGTTACCACACCATTAATTACCTACTGTCTATTAACTGACTGCTTTCTAGCTTAAAAAGACAAAGTAACTAAAAAATGAAAGGCCATTTTTCATGGAGATTTTTCACAGAGGCTGATCACAGGTAGCTAATGCACATTTCCATCCACCTAGTGTCAGTGTTTGAGAATTGCAGTGCAAAGGCAACATTGTCCTGGGTCTGAAGTTGGAAAGGAAAGATGAGGAGAACACAAGAGTGAGGCAGTCCATTACTGTAGTGTAGAGATCACTGGGGATCATTGCTGTTTAAGGGGAATCTTTGCAACTTCTGATTTTCTTTTTTTTTCTGGGGATGTTGCAAACAATTGCCATCAGACTGTAGAAGAGAAATGAGGGGACCTGCCTGCTGTCTTCCTTCCTTAAAGCATCTTCATCTTTTGTTCTTTTATCTCCTGCTTCTTGGACTTCATTTCTTGCTCCCTGACTTTCTTTCCTCTTCAGTCACACTTTTGCCTGTCAGTTTTTCAACGAAAAAGCTCCAGCCCTTAAATTTACAACAAAGTTGGACAAAATCTTTAACTTGCTGTAAGGGATTAACTTCATTATATTTTCATCTTAACGATGGCCCTCAAAGACCTTGAGAGAAAATTTAATGAGGTTGGGGGTTTCCCCAACTTTTAAGAGCCTTTCACTTTTATACCTTCTTTTTAAAAATTGGATGACCCAACCATGTCATTATTTCCTTCTCATCCAGAAAGTGGTTGTTTCTGGAGCATAACATCACTTTCTTCTCTATAGATCCAGTAACAGCTACAAGACTTCAATGTAGAGCGCATCTCTCTTAACCTCGTATGGAGAGGTCTTTACCGTCATCCTACTTTCTATAGCTCAGTGAACCATTACCATGAGCTTTCTATGAGTAAAGGCCCAAAGCCTTACTGATCAAATGGAGTTGTATTGGGTCTTTCTCAGTGTTTCCTCTGTGCTCGTATCTGGAAACCGTATCCATGAAGTACCTGTTCTTTCTTAGATGCTTCTATTCACCAAGTCTTTGAAAAATTGGAGGGAAAACAGAAATGAAGTTAAAAATCAAAGAAATTTCTTTTTATTGGGCCGAATAAAGGAGAGAAACAGATTCTCTTGTCTTGCTACTAGGCTTGCTCACTATGTTTCTTCCTGTGGCTACTTTCGTATGGCCACTTAGCTACTGAGCCAGCTTTTGTTTGGCCAGCTATGCATTCTGCTTTCATCTAGTTCAGGGATCTGAGCCGTAGGCCCTTTCTGAGCAGTAAGAGCACATTTTTTTCCTTGTGAGTGCTTTGGATTAACTTCTAATGCTTCTTGCTGGAGAATATTCCTATCTCTCTTTTTCATTATGAAATGTGCTCCTGCTTGTTGCAGATACTTGGCAAATAGGTCCAAAAGACATACACTGGCCATGACCAGCCCAACAGCTGAGATCCCTTCGGACCTGCAGCGGCAGTTAGGACAGCAGCCTTTCCGTCCCCGGGTCTGGCCGCCTCACCTGGTACCTGATCAGCATCGGTGAGTAGCCACATGAGCTGTGTGAGACCCTTGAGGCTCAGCTGACAGGCACCATCCAACTGAGTTTGAAACAGATGGTGTCAAACAGCAGGGCTCCAAATAGAAGCCACCTGCCATCCTGAACTTAAACGGGATCAGTCCCCTTCTTTGAATAGTGAAAAGGGCAAAACTTTCCAGCTGGTCCTTGACCTGTGTGAACTTCACTTTTCCCAAGTACTTTTCACAGCTCCTTATTGTCATCAGCTGATTCCCAACATTCTAGCTGTTGACTCAGAGATGAAATTAAACTTAAGACCTGCCTTCCGGAGAAGCACCCAGAAAATCTGCCTGAAACAGGAAGTTTGATGGCAGTATCAGCAGACCTGATTTTAATGACCAATCTCCTGCAGAAAAAATCAGTTTTTAATATCATCTCACAGTGTTACACTGTGCTTCAGGCCTAGATGCGGAAGAAAACCAACTCTTCTTTGGAAAACAGAACTATAACACCTGCTCATTATTGCATATTCGCAAAATCATCACGTCAGTATTGTGGAAGGAAAATCTTCTTACGTCTCTTTTCAGTGGTGATCAGTTTCCTTGGAAGTAAAAAAAGAAAAGCACAAATAGGTTTAACCTTTCTGACTAAGAGAACTTCACAAAACCTACATTCAAGTCAAATTTGGGGGACAGGAGGAGGATGGGACACATTGTCTAGAGGAGTGACTTTGACTAATGAAGGATCCTCCAGAAAGGCCATCTTTCTCCTCGAAAGCATTGTGTACCCAAGACACAGCCTCAAGACAAATGGACAAAGCTTTAAAACCCACTTCAGGCTGCTAGCTTTTTATTTTGCTTAAGTTTCACTTGCAGGATTTATCTGGCATTCTTCCTTGGTCAGGTCAAGACAGTTACCAAGGAGACGAGGTTGATGTACCCGTTGCTAAGGAATCTTGCAACTAGTTCACACTAACAAGCTTGGAAAAGGGTTTTTTATTGTAGATAGATAGCTGCTGTGCTGAACCGAGCATTGATATTATCAGCAGGAACAGGTGAACTCTGAGCAGGCCCAGACAGACTGATTGCCACGCTGGAGCTGGAAGAATGATAAGCTCTTCTATGCCCAGCAACAACTTTTCATAAAATCCCTTAGGAGTCTTTGAAGGGATTCCATCAGCCCCCTCGCTCATTAGTTCCAACCTCTATCATTACCAAAAAAAAGATGTGTTACTTCTTTTCTCTTTTACCATCAAATCACCACGTTTTAGTGTGGGCACTTCAAAATTCAGGTTAGATTCTCTGAATTCCTGAGAAGGTATCCTTATTAGGAAAATGTGAAAACTAGTCTATATTTATAGGCAGTGCCTGTCCAAATCCCCGTAGACCTTTTACATTATTTGAGAAAAATCACATGGGCTCAGAGTACACAATGGGGTCCTTTTATTTGATTTACACCCTACTTAAAAGGCCAAAACTTTCTCTGCTCTAATAGGGACATTCTTTTTAGAATATTCCAAGAGGTTTTTGCAGCTAAATCAGTTTTAATGGAGGGTTGGGGGAGTGGGGAGAGGAGTAAGGAACTCGGCAGATTTGGATTAAGTCGACAGAGAAATATGACAGCACAGAGGGGATTGAGGTTAGATATCAGAAAAAACAAATTCCAGAGCTACCGAACACTAAAATGAGTAGTCAGTAAATGAGATCTCCTCTAAAGATCTTAAAGACCACTTAAACACTCTTTGGAGTAATCTAGGCATACTTATCTTGGAGGTAGAAGAAGAGGTCTGAGTAAACTGTCATGAAAGTCTGTGATGTTTTTTTTTTATTTTGCCAGCCTTGTATGCCTACTGTCCAGTGTGGAAAAGGGTGCCCTTAACTTAACCTCATTCTTTCTTACACTTTTGAACATAATTTAAAAATCAGTAAGTAAAAATAAGAACATCCTAAGTCTCCTGAAATTCACAGAGTAGTGATTTGTCTAAGGTTGACTGTTGAATTTGAGTATCAGTCTGTTATCATTGCCTGAACAGCTAATCTCAGGTTCTGAAAGAGTCAGTCATGGGTAGTGGAGAAAACCTGATTTGGTCTCTCCTGACTCAGTAAGTGAATGAATAAGTGAGTGAATAAGACTCGCTCGATCACTTAATAACTTTGAGGAGTCATAAATTAATAAAGTTTTGGAACAAAGTTAAAATACAATTAAATCCATGAAGTTGTCTTAGGTCCTTAGTAAGGTTGACTTAGAAAGCCTCTTTCTGAAGTTAAAATGAAAATAAAAAGTTACTAAGGAGAAGATTCTGGGAAGAGCCAGACTTTGTCACTGGTAAACCTTGTGTTCATAAGGATACTGAAGCAGATCTTCACTCACATTTGATTTTCCCAGAATATCAAGCTTTAGGTAGGGAGTCTCCCAAAGAGAAGTCAATACTGAGAGGGGAAGGGGATTTCTATTCCTGCCAAACCTGTCCCCCTCACACCTCTTCACAGTCATCATATTCCTCCTAGTCCCTTGCCTGTCTAGAGTGTATTTGAACTCTTGTTAACCTGCCTCTTTGGCTGTGGCTTTGTTTCAGTCCAAAATGAGTAACTGGCAAGGCAGTGCATCATATCACTGAGTTCAGCATGGTGTCATCGCTTTCCTCAATGCGAAACCTGATCTGATCCATTGGCTGCTGGAATGCTGCCTTGGCAGTCTTTTATCTGCATGCCTTAAACTCATAAACGTCTCTTTCTGATTAGGTAACAAGAGTGGGTATTAACTTTAGCCCTGATGTTGTCTTGGGCATATCTTATCAACAGCTGGGCTCTTGTCTGTCTGCATTCTGAAGGCTGGGCTCTCACAGGAACTGTGCGTGTCTTTGCAGAATAGCCCATCACTATTGCCCCATCTCTTTGTGGGGAGAGAGTGAAGAAGGATGGAGAATGAGGAGGATCTCTGCCCTTTCGTGGAGAGGTTTCTTTTCAGAGTGGCCAAATGTTTTAGCCCACGGCTGGCTTTCCTTGAGTTGTCAAGCTATGTGCAGAACCTTGAATCCCATGGGAAATTATTGGCTTCTCATTCAAGTTTGGCAATAGTTTAATGAAGTTTAGTTATTTAGACTCTATAGGGGGAAGTGGGAAGTGCTTAAAATATACTTAAGGCAGCTAAAGGGCACATTGGATATAGTGCTGGGCCTGGAGTCAGGAAGACCTGAGTTCAAATTTGGGCTCACGGATTTATTTGCTGTGTGATTGTGACCCTGAGAAGCCACTTAACTTCTGTCTGCCTTTATTTCCTCATCTGTAAAACAGGGATAATAACACCTACCTCCCAGGGGTGTTGTGAGGATCAAATAAGATATTTGTAAAGCATTTAGCATAGCACTTGGCTCATAGTAGGTGCTTAAAGGGGAAGGCAGGTGTTGGCCTTAGGAGTGCATAGAGCTTAAAAATTCTATGTGAAACACACGGCTGTCTGCGGTTCTCTGGAAATGCTGATCTCTTACTGCAGAACTTATTTCTGAGAGAATTTGTGGCTCAATCAGTGTGAAGCCACTGCTTGAATGACATGATCCTAGATACAAGAACTCCTGCTCAGTTTAACCTGGGCACATTGATAAACCATCACTTTCTATGGCCCCAGGTACAGGCGTTTGCAAAGACTTCATCTGTTTGGTCTTCACATTTTCATAATCTTGGTCAAGTTTGAGGGGCAAAGTGTAAAGCACCGGCTTTAGAATCAAGACACCCAAGTTGGAGTCCCAACTCTGATCCCCACCCGCTCTCTGAACTTTGGGGTCTTTATCTGTAAGGTGGGAATAATCATGTTTGCACTGTGTGCCCCACAGGGCTGTTGTGAGGCGTGAGCTTGACTCTAAGTATAGAGTGACTGTCATCAGTATCATTAGGCTCAAAAAGGTAAAGGCCTGAGCTACTTGAGCGCAGGCGCCGGCTTGTCTTTCTTTGTGTTCCTAGCGCTTAGCCCTGGGCAGGATAGACTCTTAATAAATGCTTATTGACTGACTCCCATCAGAGGTAAGTTGAAACAGAAGCTGCATAGAAGTCCTCTGCAAGGAAGACTCAGCCTACAGAAAGTGCACATCAGCTCTTTGGGTATTACATGCCTGTAATATGTTCATATCTCTGTGAGATATACAGACTGCCTGCTGTCCTGGTGCCTAGATGAACATTTAGTATGCTCAGGGCAGGCAGTCCACCTAAAAAAACCATGTTTTCAGAGCCTTTGGAGGTACCCAGTCCCTAACCTTTTTTTCCCCTGTGCTCAGCTCTGTCTACAAGGACTCCAACACCCTACACCTTCCCACAGAGCGTTTTTCGCCTGTGCGCCGGTTTTCTGATGGGGCTGCAAGCATCCAGGCCTTCAAAGCTCACCTGGAGAAGATGGGTAACCACAGCAGCATCAAACAGCTGCAGCAGGTAAAGGAAAGGCTGCAGGTGCCATTGGAGGAGTATGATTAGTACAGAGAGCCCCAGAGAGGATGCCCAGAGGTGTTAAATACCCATGGAGGGGCCCTCCTGCCATAGACATCAGCAGGATTGCAGCTTATGGCTTAAGAAAATAATAGTTTTCTTGTAAGGAGTCTCTGCTCTTTAATTAGGAACCCCTTGCCATCTAACACTATCAACAGATGAGACTCTGTTACTGTCCCTAGGATTCCCAAGAGCATATCTTGAGTTGGGGTTGTACCTTTTTCTTCCAGAAAACTGGCATTCCTTTACTGGTCAGTGGTCTGTGTGAGCCTGTGCTTACTGCCTGGCATACTCTACAGATGGCCTGCCTTGGTGCTCCTTGAGTTAAGAAATGTACCTTTAGATTCAACATAAGGCTCTAATCTCAGCCTTCAGAATGACTGAGCTTTGAATGGTACAAGATGTGTACATGTATTTTACAGCAGACCATGGTCTCCATTATTCCCCAAGTCATCATGGGATATCAAAGCTGGAAGAGGGGACTTCTGCAGCTTTTTCCATGTTTCTGTATGCCAGAAGCTGGTTGACTATATTTAGCACACAAATGTAAACATATCAGTTTCTCTGTACAAGGACACTTCATCTCCTGTGACTTTTTCTGCCCATGAGACCGTGGAGCATCTCTTGTGATCAGTGCCTGGCATGCAATCGGCTCCATCGATTCCATATTGACTGCATTCATTACAGGAGTGTGAGCAGCTGCAGAAGATGTATGGGGGGCAGATTGATGAGAGAACACTTGAGAAGACCCAGCAGCAACATATGTTATACCAGCAGGAGCAACATCATCAGATTCTCCAGCAGCAAATTCAGGTAGGCCTCTCCAAGTCTAGAAAGGCTTTGATTTCCTACTGATTTATCTATCAATGTTGAGTGGAGTTTTTTAAGGGAGTATTAACAATAGCTAACATTTATATATCCCTTTTAAAGTTTGCAATGTTTTATTGTAAAGTTTACATGTATTATCTCATTTTAGTGATATTTTAAGAATTGACATGCATGATAAAATGCAAAATCTTCAGTAACTAAACTGGGAGCTGAACAAGACAAGCAGAAATCTTAGTCATGGAGACTTCTCCCTTTTCCATCCAGGGAACTGCTCACAATAATGTTATAATGCAGAATGATTTTTCTTTATTGATTTTAGGATTGTATCCGTCCTCCTCAACCCTCTCCACCTCTTCAGGCTACATGTGAAAACCAGCCAGCCCTTCTTACCCACCAGCTCCAGAGGTGACAAATTGTTTTACTTTAAATCCAAGCTATCTCAACAGAAAGACCTCTAGGGCTAACTGAATTGTCATGGAGAAGCTGTTAGCTTTCTAAGGCATTGAAGTTTTCATTTTAAAATCTGAGTTGCTAACGCAATATTTGGTTTAAATTTCAGAAAGCAGACTCCTTCAATTCAGTTGAACAGTTATTTATTCAATGCCTACTATGTTCAAGACACTCTTCTAGACATGTTCTTGAAGTCATATCCATTTGTGCAGCTTTATTTCTACTTGTTTATTCCCATTAAATGGGTAACGCAGTGACTTGGTGCTGAACATAGGCTTCCTTTGGAATTTGCTACTGCCCTTTATGAGGGGTCTGGTAAACTAGGGAGTTACTGATTGGAGCACACTCTAGATGCTGCGTATAAATCATAAGCTTTAACAAAGCTAAGTAACCTCTGGCTATTACGTAATCCTTGAGCGATTGAAGTCAACATCATGCTTGTGTTGGGATCTTGAGAGGTTTGTTTCTGTTCCTCTTTTTAAGGTTGCGGATTCAGCCCTCCAGTCCTCCCCCCAGCCACCCCAGCAACCATCTCTTCAGGCAGCCCAGTAACAGCCCTCCCCCAGTCAGCAGTGCCATCCTCCAGTCTCATGGTGAGTGGGAGAGCTGGGCAGAACTATTGTGTGTCACATGGAAAGAGGAAACCAAATTTCTCGTCAGTTCTAGGCCCAAGAACTCTAGTGTCTGTTTAAAAAAAAACAAACCTAACAACTTTCTCTGTGAAATAAGATATTTATGCCATAGCATGCCTCTCTGTGGCTCAAATTGATTCCAGTTCTGTCAGACTTTGGATACAGGTGAGGGGTCATTGTTCTGACTAGCTTCAGGTATAAAGACCCCTAAGTATTTGTTTTTACAAAAAATTTTAGTCCATTGGTAACAACACAGCCTAGTCCCCTGAGGAGCCTCTAAGAAAAACCCAAATTGGTTTTTAGATGATGTCAGACTAAGATTCTTTATTAGCTCCCAATTTCTCCTATCTGATGCTAGCCTAGTTGCTTAGATACTTAGAAGGTACCTTCTCCCTAGGTGCTGCCTCTCCTTCCCAGTTTCAAGGCTTGCCATCCCGAAGTGCAATCTTCCAGCAGCCTGGGAACTGTTCTCCTCCCCCCAATGTGACACTGACCTGCATGGGCCTACAGCAGCCTTCCCAGTCTCAGCAGGTGACCATCCAGGTACAAGAGCCACCTGACATGCTCAGCAACATGCCAGGGGCATCAGCAGCTGGGCGGGGCATGTCCCTCAACTCCTGTGCCAGTCAGATTCAGATGCAGCACCGTGCCAACCTGATGGCCTCCCTCACATATGGGCACCGCCCATTGTCCAAGCAACTGAGCGCCGACAGTGCAGAGGCCCACAGGTAAGGCCCACCTAGGATGAATGGAGAAGAATCTTCTTACTTTTCCCCCACAGCAAGATGAGGGGTAAGGGAGAGTCTGTTTGAGCCATGTCCCTGGACCAAATTCTCCTATTGTGTTCTAAAGTCAGGCTAGTGGCTTGGGAGGTTCATGGTAAAGTGTTGAGTGATCCAGGGTCAAGGTACTAATGAGATAAAGGGGAGAAATGGCACTGCTCTATTCCTGTTAGCCTGAGAAGAGAAAAAAACCTTGGGCTGCATCTCTTCTGGCTTCCCTTCCCATCTGTCATTCTCTCAAGGAACCAGTGCTTCTTAATTACCCAGAAAACTCTGCAAAACAAACTGAGAACTTCCTCCCACTGGAGCTGGTCATTTGCCTGTCTCCCCCATAGTCCCTTTCGACCATTGCCTAGGAGATGGCACTTCAGGCCCAGCAGTCTGTCTTGCATTATAGCCCTCCTCCCTTGGTGTTCCTTGTTGAAGGAAGGCAGTAGCTGTCCTTTGAGATATCTGATGCCTCACATGGATCTCGTGTGTTTACTGTCTTTTGTGTTTGCAGCTTGAACATGAATCGGTTTTCCCCTGCTAATTATGACCAGGCCCATTTACACCCCCAACTGTTCTCGGACCAGTCCCGGGCCTCTCCCACCAGCTACAGCCCATCCACAGGAGCGGGCTTTCCTCCAGCCCAAGCCCTGAAAGTCCCCGCACTCGACCAGTTCCCTCCTTTCCCTTCCGGTGCACATCAGCAGCAACAGCACTACACCGCATCGGCACTCCAGCAGGCTCTGCTGTCCCCCACGCCGCCTGACTATCCGAGACACCAGCAGGTCCCCCACATCCTCCAAGGACTGCTCTCCCCCCGGCACTCGCTCACAGGCCACTCGGACGTTCGGCTGCCTCCGGCAGAGTTTGCACAGCTCGTTAAAAGGCAGCAACAGCGACAGCAGCAGCAAGAACTACAAGAATTGTTCAGGCATATGAACCAAGGGGATGCTGGGAGCCTGGCTTCCGGCCTAGGGGGACAGAGTATATCAGAGTGCCAGGCTTTGTCTTTGCCTTATCAGAACACTGACTCATATCACCACCATCATCATCACCACCACCACCACCATAGCAGCCCCCAGCATCTCTTACAAATCAGGGCACAAGAATGTATCTCACAGGTTCCCTCACCCACCCCGGCTCATGGGTACACGCACCAGCCGGCGCTGATCCACTCAGAGAGCATGGAGGAGGACTGCTCATGTGAAGGGGCCAGGGATTGCTTTCCAGACAGTAAGAGTTCAAACACTTTGACCAAAGGTTGCCATGAGAGCCCCCTGCTGTTAAATACAGGTGGGCCTGGAGACCCTGAATCTTTGCTAGGAACTGTAAGCCATGCCCAGGAAATGGGGGTGCATCCATATCGACATCAGCCAGTGACTGGATTCAGTAGAAATAAAGTGCCCAGCAGAGGTAAGACCCTCCCCCTGCTTCCTCATGGAAAAGTGGGTACGTCCACTATGCCCCATCCACGCATGCCCAGTCTTGGCATGATTTTGATTGTTAGCAGGGTTAACTAGTAGATTTTGGTGTTGCTAATCCAAAGAAAGGTTTGGGGGGATACTTTAGTATTGAATGGGTGTAGTGATCAGGCTTAGAACTCCGTCTTTGGTGAGAGAAGACCATGGAAAATGCGTATCAGTAAAAGACTAGTTTGAAATAATTCAAGTTCCTTCCCTTGTATAGTTTTCATTTCAGTTCTCTTTTTTATACCTAAGTAAGCTGGGAGTAGAACTATAAAGATGAGCCTCTACATCTCAGTTGTTGCTGGAAAGAGCCCAGTTTGGATATGAGATAAAATAGCATTTCACTTTAAGCCCACCCAGATTCCACTGATTGCACTTTACTGGCTCTGTGGCCTTCTCCCCCTATAGGATATCCATTATACATACCTGGGAAGGATGTCATCATACACTTCTGTTCATCCCGGTTAACATTTATAATATACTTGCTATGTGCTAGACACTGTGCTAAGCTCTGGGTCTGATAAGACAAAAATAAAATAATCTTTGCCTTCAAGGAACTTAGATTATACTGGGGGAGGTGTAACCCCTACAAAAATAAGTAAATGCAAGGTTATTTAATATGAAAATGACAACAATAGGAGGGATCAGTACAGAGCAGACCTGAACTGGACCTGGAAGATAAGACAAGGCTTCTGAGAAGCTGAGATGAGAAGGGATGTGGAGGACATCTGTGTGAAAGCAAGAGGGAAGAACTGAGGTCGAGGGAAAGCTCGTAGGCAAAGTTGGTGGAACTGAAGAGTTTGTGAAGCAAGTGTAGTATGAGATAAGGCAGAACAGGTAAGTCAGAACCAGACTGTAGAGATCGTTAAATATAACACGGAGGAATTTATATGTTAGCCCTGTGTTCCTCAGTCCAGAAGGATGGCTTTTGCAAGGATAAAGGACACATTAGGGTCAGTAGTGGGGGGAAGAAAGTGAATGAATATTATGAAGGAGATCTAGGCAGTGTCATAGTGCACATGTGCTGGATTAAGTCAGTAGGCCTGTTTCAGGTATGATTCTGACTCAGTGACTTTTATGGGACCTTGTTGGTTTACTTAAATATGGCAGTCAGAGCAAGAGAGATTATAGATTTACTGGTTGTAAATTCACTATGCCCAGGTCAGACTACAGCCGAAATACGGTATTCCATTCTGGGTATTACAGTATAAACGAGACTTTGAGAAGGCAAATGTTATGACAGGAGAACTTGTTAGCCTGAAGAAGGAAAGACTTGGGGGAACCTTATCATTTTTTTCAGATATCTGAAGGATTGTCGCATAGAAAGAGGAATTATACTTGTTCTCCAAGTTCCCCAAGGACACAGATTGTGATCTAATACAAGGCAAAGCTTTCTAACAGCTAGAGCAATGAGAAAATAGATTGTACTTGGAGTTAGCTCCCCATGATTAGAGGTCTTTGACTACATGACAGGGATAGCTTAAGAGGAGATTGTATGCTTTTAGTAGAGTTTAGACTAGATGACCTCTGAAATCCCTTCTAATTCAGAGATTCTATGACTCCATAACTTTGCTAAGCCTTGGTTTTCCCAGCTATTTAAAAAAATGCACAAGTACCTATTAAGCAACTACTATGTGCCAGGCACTTTGTAAGGTGCTCAAGATACAAGTACAGAAAATGAAACAATCCATACTTTAAGGAATTTATCAGGGAGACAAATGTACATAGTTAAAAATAAGTATGGAAAGAATAAATATGAGATAATTTGGGAGGAAGGGCATTTGGAGTTGGGAAGAATCAGGAAAGGCATTATGTAGATGGTGGTGCTTAAGCTGCATCTCACTGGAAGGGAGGGTATGTTTGAGGCCGAGGTGAGAAATCTATTCCAGGCATTCCAATGTAGAGGCCCAGAGACAGGAGATAAAGTGTCATGGGTGAAGGCCATTTTGGCTGGAGCACAGACTGCAGGAAGGGAGATGATGTAAAAGAGGTTGGGAAGATAGGTTAGGGCCATGTTAAAAAGGATTTTAGAAATAAAATTACGAAGAGTTCAGTAAAAAGGATACAATATCTTTTACATCTACTTGACCAGGTTGTGAGGGTTAAATGGGATAATATCTGTTGAAAATAATGGGTAGGGGCAGCTAGGTGGCACAGTGAGTAGAGCACCGGCCCTGGAGTCAGCAGGACCTGAGTTCAAATGCAGCCTCAGACACTTGATACACTTACTAGCTGTGTGACCTTGGGCAAGTCACTTAACCCCAATTGCCCTGCCTTCCCCCCTCCAAAAAAATAAAAGAAAATGTTGGGTAAACTATAAAGTGCTATACAAATATAAGATGACATGACCCTGAGATTTGGAAGTTAGATCTGACAGGACTCACTGTCATTTTCTGGCACTTGCAGTAAATGTTCTTTCCTCTGACATTAAGAAGGACAGTTGCTTTGCCCTTTCGCCTTCTTCCCTAAAAAGAAAGAAAAAAAGAAACAAAGAATTTATTCTCATTGGCTGCTGCTGGAACATGATGTTCTGTCTTGATTATAGCCTTCATCCAGTAACAGAAGACTTATGGCCCTCTGTCTCGTGCTCATCAGTAACTTTTTGCTATCATCGGTCAAACGTAAAGATGGAGGAGATAGTACTATCAAAAATCATTCACCTTTTCCTGCTCTCTTTTCTTGGATAGCTTCCATTTTTCTCCTCCCCTGCAGACTCATATACCATTGGTTCAAATAAATGACTAAACTTGTGAGGGAATTGGGCTTAAAAAATCAAGTATAGCAGTGAGGCTGGTATAGCTGGATTGTAGAGCTCGTAGGGTATAATAGAATGTAAGGAAGAGTGAAAGGAAGTAAGGGGCAAGATTGTGAAGAGTTTTAAATGCCAAAGGACCTTACGTTTGATCCTAGGGTTAATTATCGAGTGGAGGACAGGAGGGAGACATGTCAGATGCACACTTTTAGGAAATTACTTTCACATTTGTGTGGAAAATGAATTGGAGTAGGAAGAGATTTAGAAAGCTATTGACCTAGTCCAGGGAAGAGGTGATGAGGGCTTGACTAATGGTGGTGGCTCTTTGAATGGAAAGGAGTCACACCGTAGAGAGATATTATAGAGAGAGAAATTGCAAAATTCCACAGCTGTATGATTTCGTTACTGGCAACTGTGGGGCGACAGAGTAGAGTACGATGTGCAGGTTATGAATCAGAATGACTAGAAGGATCATGGTGATCTGGACAATAATAGAGAAGTTCAGAAGGGAATTTATAGAGAGTGTCTAGGAGGTGGAGGTGCTTCAGGGTCAGACACTTTTGAGGGATCAAGAAGAAGCCATAAGATTAGCTCTCTGGGGACTTCGGATAGAGCAGTTCCGGTTGAATGAGGAGGTCAGAAACCAGATTGCAAAAGATTTAGACGAGAGTGTGAGAAGTGGAGGCACTGATTGTAGACAGCTTTTTCAAGTTTAGCTGTTAAGGGGAAGAGAAATATAGGACCTTAGCTGTTTTGAGGACTAGATATGAGAGACTATTTGTCCTAGAAAAATGGAGTAGACCTATTTCTCTGTGGCTCCGGAGGGCGGGCAGACCTAGGACCCAGGACCAGTGGATAGCAGACAGCAGACTTCAAGTCAGTACCGGGAAAAAACTTTGTAGCAACTAGAGCTGTGGCTGCCTTATGAAAGACGATTGTTGTTGGTATAAGTGTTCAATCAGCAGCTGATTAGGCACCTGCAATGATGTGAATGACGTCAGGTCCCAGCCAACCCTGAGGTTCTATGAATTTTAGAGAACACACCATATCTAGATGAGACATCTTGTATGCAGTTAATATTATGGGAATCTGTTGGCACAAGTTTAAAGCACCAACAGTCCTTTTCAAATCTTCCTTGCCAGTAGTTTTCTCTAAATTCACTGAACCTTCCTCTAATTCTAACCCACAGGGATGGAGTCCTTTTGACTAGCCCACCTTCCTCTTTCCCTTCTGATTCAAGTGAGCCTTTGTCTTTAGTTTCCTCTTTTGGTCTATGAAGGATTTAGATCCTTTCCCATTTTGGCCTCAGCTTCTACCCCCATTAGCTTCTAGACACAACTGGTGTCTTTGTGGCCACCTCCCTTAGTAACTTATCTCACTGGCACCAATTATGAACCCAAGTTCTTTCTTATTCTTCTGGCCATTGACACAAGCTGTCCTCCTAGCCCTCAGTTTCTAGATGTTCTCTCTACCTAGTCTATCGTTAAACACTCTTTTAGTTTTCTTCTTTTCCCTTCCCTTTCCACTTTACTCCTAGACAGTATTCTCCTACCTAGTTCACCTTATTCCTTTTACAACAGTGACGCTGGTTTGTGGATTAGAGTTAACCAAGATGACTATCATGTAAGTCTGGAGTCTAGTATAAGGCATTTGAGGCCTTGAAAAGCAGTAGCTGTCTTTACTTTTTAATAATCCCATTCTCAGATTCGTAGTGTATATGTGTAGTTTTAGGCTAACTCCTATTTTTATCCTGGAAAATCTTAGAGTGGTGATCCCTTACATATTTAAAATGCTTTTTAAAAAAAACCCCTCATTTACATTGTAACATTGAAACCTTGGGTTCCCCTGCCTGGCCAGTGGGATGACATGGATTCCTATCTCTATTTCTGAGTCATCACTTTGGAAGAGGAATTACTTTGGGCCAGGCACCTGCCACCTATGGGAAGGGGGTTTGAGGGGTGGAGGGAAATGATCCATCAAAACAGGTCTTACTTATTTCTTTGCTTAATCATTTCCCAATTATTTACATTCCCAGTTATAAAAATCCAGTAAGATAGATAGTATGGAATGCTGCCATATGCAAGAGGGTTTAATCTTGTTCTGGATGGCTTTAGTAGGTAGCACCAGAAGCCATAGGTAGAAGTTAGTAGAGACAATTTTTTTTTTCAGTGTAAGGAAAGCCTTTCTAATAGTGAGATCTATCCAAAAGTGGAATGAGGGGCTTTGGGAAGGGACAAGTCCCCCAGCTGGATGACTGCTTGTCAGGATGTTTTAGAAAAGACTCCTATACAGGTATGAATTGAACTAGAAGATTTCTGGGATGGCTTCCATCTCTGTGAGTCTGTGAGTTTCCTCAAAAGTACGAGAAGATCTTTAGACGATATCCTTTCTAAAAGGGTAGGCAAGCAGGGACTCTGGGTATAGGCCTACCTTTTCAATACACCTCTCTGGGGATGGCACAGCCAAGACACTAATACATATTTTCACCTACATTACATATTTCTTTATCTTGTTATTAAGTACTAGTCCACACAGTGATTTTGCCAGCTTGTCGTTTTCTAGAAGAAGCCACATTTTCTTTTTATCTAAACTATACTGAGTTGTCACTGGTCCCTCCAACTTGGACAGACCACTGGACTCGGTGCAAGAAAAAATAGTGACAGGTTAGACTTAACTTACAACCCCTAAAAGGGTTAAATATCCATGTCGTACTCTTGGCCAGAGCAGCTTTGAAGACTCTGCAAATGAATAAAGACAAGTCAACATTGACAGATGCAACAGGACATTGTGCAAGCTGCCCCAGTTAATACACTAGGTGGGTGGTATATATAGTGATTTCTCAGGTGAAATTAGGCCAGCCAGTCATTTTTTCCCCTCATGTGGTCACCTCTTGATCATCTCATCCTTTGCATGTTCTCATTTCTTCTCAGATAGTCACCTGCCATCAGACTCCATAAGCCACTTCTCTTCATTTAAAAAAATTTGCCTCAGTGATCTTTGAAGTCATGGAAGGATCAATAGAAAAAAGTTAACCCCAAACTGTCTTAAAACCAAGCCTTCTTACTGCCAATTTTATCCTCTCCCTATCATTTTCAGTCATCCCTTCCCTTTCTTTTTTTTTTCCCCTTAACAGTATTTTGTTTTTTCCAATTATGTGTAAAATAGTTTTCAACATTCATTTTTGCAGGATTTTGAGTTCCAATTTTTCTTCCTCCTTCCCTTCCCTCCCCCCTCCCCAAGATCTCAAGCATTCTGATACAGGTTATACATGTACCATCCCTTCTATTTCTAATCTTTATTTCCTAGCTATCTCCGGGTCCTTCTCTGCCACCTATTCCCCATCCTGAAGAAATCCTCAGTTGATCACAGCACTCTTACCTCAAGGCCCAAGTCTCTCTTCCCTTTCTCAACCAATTGCCTAGAAAAAGCTAGGGCTTCTGTTTCTGTCTTCTCAGCCCTTTGTAATCTGGCTACTGACCTCATCAGTAAACTAAAACTGCTCCCTTCAAACTTATCAGTGTCTTAATCACCAAATCTGTAGGCCTTTTGTAAATCCTCATTCTTCTTGACCTCTTGACAACATTTGTCATTGTCGCTCACCCTTTCCCAGATATTTTCTTGGTTCTGAGTTTTCATGATTTTGCCCTCTTTTACTTTTCTACCTGCCTGACCTCTCTTGTCAGTCTCCTTTGCTGAATTATTATCCACTTCCCACCCTCTAATGCTATGCCTTGTACCTTCTCACCAGAGGAAGGTCTTTAGAATGAGATCCTTCCTAAGAGGATGGTGGCTTCATCAACTCTTGCGGATTTATTTTATTGCATCTCTATGCAGGTAACTCCCAGTGCTCTGTATTCCAGCCTTCGTCTCTATCCGGAGATGGGCCCCAGTT
The DNA here is from genome assembly GCF_011100635.1 of Trichosurus vulpecula. NCBI lineage: Eukaryota > Metazoa > Chordata > Mammalia > Diprotodontia > Phalangeridae > Trichosurus > Trichosurus vulpecula. The sequence continues at coordinate 127,351,596 of NC_050574.1, forward strand.
CTGTGATATGGATGTTTCTAACTGCCTTTGTTGTATCTAAAAACTGAACTCATTTTCTTCCTCCCAGCCTCCACATGCACACCTTTCCTGAAGGTCCCTGTTTGTGTGGAGGGCACCACCATCCTTCTGGTCACCCAGGTTTGCTTCCTTGTTGAGGTTGTCTTCCCCTCCCCTTCACTCCCCCATATCTAGTCAGTAGTTGTTAATTCTCCCTCCATGAAGCGCTTTCTCTCTCCTCCCATGGTCCCCACCCTATTTCATGCCCTCGTCACCTTCAGCCTACACTGCTGCAGTGGCCTTCTACCACACAGCTGACAAATGACCATGTGGCATTCACCTACCCGACAAATTCTAGGAATTCTGTTACCTCGAGTTTCAAATATAAACTCCTTTGAAAAGCCCTTTGCAACCCGGCTGCAGCCTCCACAGTATTCCCCTTTATACACTTCACATTGTGGCCAAACTGGCCTCCTTGCTGATACTGAAACGCTCATTACTCATCTTACCTTTTCATGTCTAGAATGCACTCCTTCCTTAGCTCCCTCTTTGCAAATAACAATAACTAACATTCATATAGTGCTTTACTATGTTCCAGGCACTGTGCCAAGTGCCTTACAATTGTTATTTCATTTGATCCTCACAACAATATACAGATAAGGAAACTGAGGCAAACGGGTTAAGTGACTTGCTCAGAGTCCTGCTTGAAGTGGAACTTGAACTCAAGTCTTCCTCGCTCTAGGCCCAGGGCTCTGTCTACCGAGTAAATCCGTTCAGTGCTCAGCTCAAGCATTCCCTTCCACCTGTGGCTTTTCCTGGTCCTCCCAGCCACTGGTGTCCTCCTCCCCCAAAGAATTACCTCTCTCTCTATTTTGTGAATGCTTGTAGATGTACATGTTATCTCTCCTGATAGAACATAAATTCTGCTAGGGTAGAAACTGCTTCATAGTATGCTCATAATAAATGCTTATTGATTGGCTTGGGGTTCAAATTTCATTCCCTTTCATTAGTTAATATTTTTATCTGATGACCTCTCAGTAATTTTCCAGGAAGTCTTATCAGCTTTGGTCTCATGGGGACTGTTTTCCCAAGGTTTGATGTTCTTTCTCCCCACCAAAAAAAATAAAAATAAAAATAAAAAAAACAACCCAGCCAAACCTTATTTATACTCTTATCTGCCAAGCACAAAAACTACATGCCAGCCCTTCTGAATGTTCTGAGGAGAAAGCCATGATTATTGGTTTGCTTATGTAAACACTTTCTTAGGTCGTGTGTGTGTGCGTGTGTATGTCTGTGTGTGTGTGTGTGTGAGAGAGAGAGAGAGAGAGAGAGAGAGAGAGAGAGAGAGATATGAGAGAGACAGACAGAAAGACAAAGAGAATGTGTCTCCTAGGCTATTCTCCTGAAAACTAAAATATCAGAAATTCATTTTGCTCATTTGCAAATACGTCAGTGGTTTTTCTTTCACTGGATCAGACTCCTGTGATTCAGTTGGTTCTCTTGTATTTTTTTCATAAGCTGGCATTAGCACAATTATAGCCTTTTGGCATTAGAACATGTGATTGCGACAGATACAAGGCATCAGCATAGGGCAATGAGAGCTAATAAAAAACCCAAAACACCAACACTCGGGCCTAGGATCCGGGAGCCTGAGCTTTAGCCCCAGCTGTTCCACAAGCTAGCTTGTGGCTTTAGACACATTATTTAATCTCTTTGTCTCCTCACTTGTCAAATAGTGAACATCTCTATCTGTCTTTTCCTGGGGCTGAAAATAAGCAGAGCCTTTGGAGAACAAGAGCTACTCAAATATAGAGTATTATGGCACAGAGTTATTTGTTGGCAGAGCAAAATGGAGAGGGTTAGTTTCCAGCTTCACACTTCCAATGTTGGGCCATTTCTAGGGGCTCTTTGCTTTCTTTGGAAACTCTTGACCAGGGTAGAGAACCTGGGGACTCGAGGCCATGTGTGGTCCTCTAGGTCCTTAATTGTGGCCTTTGACTATGCCTACTGTGAGGGACTGGCCTTGGGGGGTAATAAATCAGTTCTACAGGACAATTCTTCATGCTCTAATTCTTTCCATCTACTTCTTTATCCTTTTCTATCCCTCCAAACTCATTTTTCTCCATCTCCCCACACACCCCCCCTCCATCTGACTCCCAGTACTTTTGTTTTCTTTACGGTGAGAACTAGCTGTAAATGACTCACTTACATAGATAAAGGTTTACAAATCCCTTACTAACACAAACTGAATTGCATAACCTGCCATATTTGTGTATGGTGACTTCACATAGTAGGCATTTGGTAAATATTTTTTTAATTGAATTTGAATAGAGATTAGCTGGGAGTTTCTCTCTTTCCGTTTTGCTCCAGTATATTCTTTTTCAAGATGATTTTTGTATCATTAACTGTATTAGTAGCTGGTGTTTTCCACTGCCACCTCTCTACTACCCTGCTATTAGAAGGACCCAGGCATTAGAATCATAGTTTTAAAACTAAAAGGACATTAGAAGCTGTTTAGCTCACCTCTTCATTTTTAAAATGAAAAAGCTCAGGCCCAGAGAGGGCAGTTGACTGGCCCAAAGTCTACATACAGGAAGTAAGTAGGTGGCAGATTCAGGACCTTAGTTTAACCCCTAACCTGATTCAGATGAATGGCTTCAATCAGTCAATTGACAGGTGTTTATTAAATGCTTCCTATGTGCCAGGCACTGTGTTAAGCACTGGGGATCCAAAAAAAGGCAAAAACTGTCCCTGCCTTCAAGACCTTTATGTTTTAATAGATCTTGACCTTTATCATTTGTGCAATAGCTGTTTGACACTGTTGGTCTGGAATTAAGGTTGATTTTCCCCCCTATTTTATTTGAAATAGAGAGTTAGGGTAGGGCAACTTGGGTTTAAATCCTACTAGTGATACTTCTCTGTGTGACTCTGAGCAAGTTCGGCAATGCACTGTCCCCTGAATCGTGGATGGATTACAGTCTGTATTGGTGGAGGGGGTTCGCACACTGGCGGTTCCCCACACTGATTTGTATCAGCCCAATCAAAGACCTGACAAGCGTCATAGGAATCTGACCTTTTAAAACCAATAAAATATTCAAGTCTTATGATGGTGAAAACTAAAGGTATGTCTGGGCATTCCTCCATCAATTAAGATTCTTCCTGATTGTCTCTGAGAGCAGAGAAACATATTTCTACCAACTATCCTTCTTCAGCTCTGGAGCCCAGATTAATAGGTAAGCATTAGCATGGTGTTATTGACATAGAACTAAACAGAAAATTGGAGACTTCAGTTGTCATTCTGTGACCTCAGGCTAGTCATTTAACCTCTTTTGTTCTTTAGTTTCCTTATCTGTAAAATGAGGGGGTTGGATTTTGTGGCCTTAGGAAGTCCTTTTCTGACATTCTGTGATTCCCTACTATAGACTCATTTCTAGGGAAAAGGTAACCAGTTCCTAGACTACTCTTTACTGAGCCCTCATGGACTGGGAGCAGAAGCTCAAATGCCAGGAAATTTAGGGCTGTTTAAAGCCTACTTTTGGGGAGCTAGGTGGCGCAGTGAGTACAGCACCCGCCCTGGAGTCAGGAGGACCTGAGTTCAAATCCAACCTCAGACACTTGACACACTTATTAGCTGTGTGACCTTGGGCAAGTCACTTAACCCCAATTGCCCTGCCTTTCCCCCTGAAAAAAAAAAATTTAAAGCCTGCTTTTCCTCCCAGCAATGCTGTGGGTCAGTTGGGAGTCATCAATTAATATTTTATTCAGATGTTTATATTGTTTGCTACTACATTGTCCTATGTTAGGTTCTTGTGATATTGAGACTTGTCTTACTGGGAGAAACTGTAGTTCTGCTGACCTCCTCTTTTGCTCTGTCTCCCCAGAATCTGTCATAGGGAACTGTATGGACAGAAGTTCTCCTGGACAAGCTATGGAGCTACCTGATCATAATGGGTTGGGTTATTCAACACGCTCCCCTGTCAGTGAGCATCACAGGCCGAGGACCCTACAGAGACATCACACTATCCAGAACAGCGATGATGCCTATGTATGTTGGTGCCCTTCCTGCTTGGGGTGGGGGGAGGAGGGCGTCCTTAAAATCACACAGAAACTTGGAAGACTCTGAAAAGAGGGCACTTTTAGCATCAATACTAGGCAGCATCTTTCCCTTAGCTACCGTCCAACCTCACCTGGCACCCATAGGAAGTTAACATATTAGACATCCTAACAAATTAACTCATGGAGCTCCGGATTCCAAATTCTAAGCTAAGGACATGGGTGTTATATGTTTCACCCTTTTTAACATGACATCTTGACCATACCAAGTTCCATGGAGCACTTGGGTCCATTGACTAGGGAACCTTCTGATAGCCACCTTGAGTTTATCCATTTAGCTCGATCTGAACTCACAGCTCTAGACGAAGCAGTCATAACCATCAAGTTCCCTTCACAGGAGTAAACTCTGAGCATGATCTTGGTTGGGGAGGTCTGGTTTTAGAGAGATCAGCGGGCTTTTCCCAATCTCATCCTGTGACCGACCCCTTCAGTGACCCTCAGGCAGCATGGAAAGACCACTCCACTTGGAGTTAGGAAACTTGGATGGCAGTTCCGCCATTGTGACCGTGGGTACTGAGCCTCATCTTCCTCATCTATAAAATGGGACTGATAATTCTTGCACCACAAGCCCTTTGAGACCCCTACGTGCAACATCAATGTGAATTGTTATTGCCAACAGAGCTTTGATGGTCACTCTGTAAGAATAAGACACCTGCCCTGCTTGCTGGATTTGCGTCAAGGTCTAAGAGGGTGGGCAGTGTTGCTTAGGATTAGGGCCCCAGACATTTTTAATACCCACAAGCCTGGAGTTATTCTTTTCCAGCAGTTCTCACATACCTGGATCATTGCCTTCTGCAGGTACAGCTGGATAACCTGCCTGGAATGAGTCTCATGGCTGGAAAAGCACTAAGCTCTGCTCGGATGTCTGATGCCGTCCTCAGTCAGTCTTCACTCATGGGAAGTCAGCAGCTTCAGGACAGGGAAAGTGAAGGTAAGGGCCTTCTGGGGGTCCTGGGAGAGAGTGGTAATCTTGTAGTCCACACGTTTGCTTTGATTCTGGAGAGTGAGGGAGGAGGAGTAAGGTCAAGGGCACAGCTCCCTTTCTTCTGGGGCTATAGTATGTCCAGGTGCCAAAACTGTAGTGCCAAGCATCAGGTCAGAAATTCTCCTGCCAGTACAGAGAGAGACTGCTAGGAGATAGTGGGGAAAGTGCTGATCTTGGAGACAGTCAGGGACCTGGATCGGTGTCCCCACTCTGACACTCACCAGCTCTCTAAATTAGACAAACCACTTGACCTCTTCAAGCTTCAGTTTCCTCTGCTGTAAAGTGGGGGTGATTGTGCTTGCATTATCTTCTTCAGAGGCTTATTGTGAGGAAAATCCTTTGTAGGGGAATGTATAAATATGAGTGTTTGTAGTTGTTATCGATGATGGTAATCCAACACTTCTTAAACTGTGGGTCTCGACCCCAGAATTGGTAACAGTAAAAGGTTTCTGAATGCACAGACCAAAAATTAATTCAAAACCAAACGTGTAATGAATCTGAGGTATTTCTGGCAGTGCTGCTTGCCCGTGTTGCATCTCACTACTTCACTGCAGCCTTGGTTCTGAGCACAAAGCATGCACACTTTGCATGGCACGTGCCCTCAGGCCACACGGCACCAATGAACCAATGCTACTGAAACCAAAAGGGGTCATGCAAGGGGTCTCGCTAGGGGAAAATGTTTAAGAAGCCCTGATCTAGACCTAGATAAGTACCTCGGTCCATGTTCAACAAGGGCCACTCTCTTAGAATTCAGAGAGCTGAGCCTAAGAGGACACTTAGGCCAGTGGATAGGAAAGGCTGAGGGATGCGTCAGTTCGGAGTCCATATTGCTGCCAACCCTCAGGTTTCTAGCACATGGAGCCCCAGCCTTTTTGCCTTTCTCATGATTCTCCACAAGATTTTCCAGCCCTGGAGAATATTTGTGCCTGAAATTTGAGTCTAGGGACATGCTTTCTGTGCATGGCAACTTCTCCTGTTTTTCATGCTCTGGACTTTTTCATGGGAAAAGGAATTTGATTCAATTCAATTCAAATGATCAAACACTGCTTTCGTGCCCATAGGCAGGTGAGTAGTATAACGGATTAAACAATAAACTGAGAGTCATGAAGACCAATTCCTGCCTGAGACAATTACTTTCTGTGTGACCCTGGGCAGGTCACTTGTGTTCTGTTTACTTCAGTTTCCACATCTGTAATTTGGGGATGAGGAGGAGGAGGATGATGATGGTGGTGGTAATGATGATGGTGATGGTGGTGGTGGTGATGGTGGTGATGGTGGTGGTGGTGATGGTGGTGATGGTGATGGTGATGGTGATGATGGTAGTGGTGGTGATGGTGATGATGATGGTGATGGTGATGATGGTGATGATGGTGGTGGTGGTGATGATGGTGATGGTGGTGGTGGTGATGATGATGGTGATGATGGTGATGATGGTGGTGGTGGTGGTGGTGGTGGTGGTGGTGGTGGTGGTGGTGGTGATGGTGATGATAATGGTGATGGTGGTGGTGGTGATGGTGATGATGATGGTGATGGTGATGATGGTGATGGTGGTGGTGGTGATGATGATGATGATGATGATAGTACCTACGTAACAGGGTCATTGTGAAGACAAAGTGGGATCTTTGCAAAACACTTCTGTGAACTTTATTTACAGCGTTATTTAAATGTTGGCTATTTGTAAAACTTTATTCAAAGCATTGTACTAAATGCTAGGATATAGGGAAAGGCAAAAACATAGCCCTGCCCTCTGGAAGGCCCCATTTAGAGGAAGACAACACGCCAACAACTGTGCACCTGTAAGCACATGTAGCGTCATTGGGAAGTAACATCAGAGGGAAGGCACTAGTGGTGGGAGGAGGTCAGGGATTGGGAAGGACCTCTTCCAGAAGGTGGGATTTGGACTCAGTTGTGAAGGAAGCCAGGGAAACAAGGAGATGGAGGTGAGAATGGAGAATATTCCAGGAATGGAGAACAGCCAGTGAAAAGAAAAGGCATGGATTCAAGAGTGGTATGTCAAGTTTAAGGCTGCTATGGGATATCCATTTTGAGATGTCTAGTAGGCAGTTGGTGATGTGAGAGAGTAGAGAGGTTAAGGAAGGAAGCAAGCATTTGTTAAGCACCTACTATGTGCCAGGCACTGTTTTAGCATTTTACAAATATTATCTTACCTGATCATCACAATTCTAAGAGGTAGTAGATAGTATAATCCCCATTTTACATTTGAGAAAACTAAGGCAGACAGAGATTAAGTGACTTGCTCAGGAACACACAGCTAGTAAGTGTCTAAGGTTAAATTTGAACTCATTTCTTCCTGACTCCAGGCCCAGTGCATCACCTAGCTTCTTCTAGAGGCTGAATAAATAGATTTGAGAATCATTCACATAGAAATGATGATTGGCTCCATGGGAGCTTATGATATCCCCGAGCAAGAATATAGAACAAGAAGAAAAGAGAGCCCAGAACAGTGCCTTAGAGGACACCTCTGGTTAGTGAGCATGATCTGGATGTAGTTCCAGCACAGATGTATAGGGAGCAGTCAAGTGTGAGGAGAACCTGGAGAGAGCCTTATCTGACAGCTGAGAAACAAGTCCAAAGGGTCTGTGGCCACAGAGAGGCCAGGAAGGATCGAGATTGAGGAAAGACTGCTGATGTGGCGATTCAGAGGATCACTGGTGACTTTGGAGGGAGAAGCTTTAGTTCAGTGATGAAGTCAGAAGCCATTCTGTACAGGGTTTAGATTCCAGGGAGAGGCAAGAACATGGAGGCCCCTCCTATGGACAGCTTTCTCTGAGAGTTTGGCCATAAAAGGAATGTGAGGCATACAGTAATCACCAGCAAGGGTGGATGGATCAAATAAGGGGGTTTTTTGTTTGTTTTTCAAGAATGCGTATATTTGTAGGCAGCAGGGAAACAGTCAGTAGGTAGGGAGAAGTTGAAGGTCAGGGAGAGAACGGATCTGATAGAGAGGCAGCCTAGAGGGGAATGAGATCAAGGGAACAGGCTGAGGAAATTTGCCTTGCCTAGGAGAATGGCCATCTCTTCATGTGAGACAGGTGAAGATAATGACATCTGAGGGATGTGAGATGAGGAGGAGGAGGGGAGAAGTGGGGGATGTCAGCAAGTGGCATCAATTTTTTTTTGAGATGAGGTTCTCAGTTTAGAGGGCACAGGGAGAGAAAATACCATGGGAAGCTTGAGAAGGTTTGGAAAGGTTTAAAAGAGTTCATGTGGTTAGTGGGAGGGTGGATCAATTAGAGAAGTGTGAAAAGATGACCTTGCTACTAAAAGCGCCCATTTGAGATTATCTGGGTAACTTCGTAGTGGACAGTTTCAAACTGTTGGAAATAACCATAGTTCTTCCCTTCAAAGAGTTTATAGTCTAGTAGGGAGATAAGATGTACAAAAACAAACATAACAAGAAGGTATTAAAAGCTGTAAGAAATGTGACCACTGTGGCCCTAGATGGACCTTTTTCTATATTGAAGGTAGGACTATGTTTTTTCTAAAATGACAGTTCTTTGCCAACTTAGCTAGACATGTAGACACCAGTGATCAGGCTTTGTGATGTAGAGAGGTCTTTTTAATATCCAAAGGAGTAGGAAAAATGCTCATAATTGTGCGACCCAGGCTTAAATTTTCAGGTCTGGCTCCCTCTTTAGAGGTCCTTAGAACTCCCAGTTCTGGGAGGTAAGCTCCTGGGTCCCAAATAAAGATTCCTTCTTCCTTGTCCTCCTTTCACCTTGCCAATCTCAAATGTTCCTTTTGGTTTTTCAGGCTGCAGGGAGAGTTTGGAAGGTCAAGAGCCCTCAGACCTGACCGACGGCAGCCAGCACTTACACAACTCTTGTTATCCATCTACATGTATTACAGACATTCTACTGAGCTACAAGCATCCAGAGGTCTCCTTCAGCATGGAGCAGGCTGGGGTGTAACAAGAAGCTAGGTGTGAGTATCATCCTGACTAGGCTAGGCTCGGCATTGGGCAGCTTAAAGTATGTGTTCAGTGTAGCCTTGCTGGAATCACTTAAAATGAAATAACTCCTCTTCCCACATGGCTGACCTGCCCTGACTTTCTTCATGGCTCTCAACCTCCTGGCATTTTCAGAATCAATCAACAAACATCTACTGAGCACCTAACTAGGCACTCAACACAGCATTAAGTGCTGTGGAGGATGCGGAAGAGATCAAGGCACAGTCCCTATCCTCTCATTGCTAGTTAGGGAGAGACAAAATACAGGCACTTGCCTATAACCACCTAAAATTGTAATCCGTGTATGCTAAGTGCTAAATGAGTAGTAAGTGAATGCTATGCACATTCGCAGGAGGCCACCATTTTACCTGGAGGTGGTTGGTCAGGGAGGAGGTAGATTTGGTCTCTGCCTTGAAAGAAAGGCAGCAAGACAGTGGGGAGGGATTCTATTTCATGCCAGGGAAATAGCATTGTGTAGAGGTACAGAAGTAAAAAAGAATAATCTGTGTTGGATGGAACAGTCTGCCTTGAACAGGGGCAGATAATGTCTCAAAAGTAGGTTAGTTTACTAGTCTGAGCTTACGGATGGAGAAAGCCGGAGCAGGCTTAGGATCCCAGCTCGAACACGGGCATGCACACCTTGGGGTGCTGTGGGCATGCACAGCAGGCCTCTCAAATGGCTGAGGGAAACATGGTCAAAATGCGCCCACTAATGTCAGGTTCTTACCGCAAACTCTGACTCTTCTTTGTTTCTTCTCTGTTGCAGGTTTTGTGTACAGCTTGGGAATAAAAAAAGTTCATTTTAAACCCACAGTATCTAGCAGCATCGCGCCAAATTGCCATTGTATTTTTCCCCAGCTGGAATATCACAGCTCCTTTCCTCCTATCCAGTCCATCAGTGTGCCGTTCCTTGGGGTTCAGAAGGTGTCTACCATGTTTGCCTGTATGACCAAGCCACCGAGGAAATAAATGGGAAATGAGAGCTCTCCGCTTTTGGCAAAAGCGTATTTGAGTTTTGTGTTTTCTTTTGGAGGCTGTTCTTCTTTTCTGCCTTTTCAGAGACAGGAGGGATGACTTGGGGTGTGGATGGATGCCTAGGGTCTCTGAGCCACCACCCAAAGCGGTCCTCTAAGAAGCCCCCTCATCCTCTCCAGCATCGTCAGATGCCAGGAATAAATACAGAGGACAACCTCTCTGTAATCTACATGTCAGGGCACGGATGGGAACAGGGAATAGGGCAGGATCTAGCCTCGGCAAGCAATAAGCAGAGTTTAGGAGAGCCTCAGCCGGGACCCTGTGAGTCTTCACTGCTGAGACCCGCTAAAAAGCTCTCCTTTGCCTGGCAGGCTATTAACAAGCCAAAGCCCTACCACAATCTCAGTATGGAGGCTGGTAGTAGCCTGGAGCAAGATCGGTCTCGCTTCACTTCCTTCGGGGACACGTTTCTGGCACACGGAACCCCTCTTGTCACCTCCACAGCCAGTTGCCTTTACCTTCCCTTTGGTAAACCATCCGAACACCCAAGAGGGGTGCGATATGCTTTTTGTGGCATCTTTCATTCTCCTTTTTTATTGCGCTAAAAGGATTGTTTTTCCATATATATCCGTGTGTGTGTGTGTATATGGATATATACATACACGCCTGCACACACACATTTCCCTTTGCCTTTCAAACTCTGCCCTCCCTCCGCCCAGCGCTCAGCCCCCAGCCCCCTGGCCGCAGCCAGAACAGGAGCTTCTCTCGGCCCCCTCCTCGCTCCCTGGCTCCCCGCCCGTGCGCAGCTGCCGCCCCCCAGCCCCGTGTTCTGATCACGTAGGGATTGTTTTGGTAAATGTTGTTATTGTTATTATTATTATTATTATTATTATTATTGTTATTATTATTAATAAAGACAAAAGGAATTTCTGTTTAAAAGAGAAATGTTGAGCTAGACTCTGTTCTATCTGCATTGTGACTTGCACCTTTGTCCTAGAGTGTTTTATTTCCTTTTAATGACACTGTAACGCGGGGGACGCGGGACTCAGTCACTCGTGCCGCGGTCCCCTTCGCCCCCGCGGGCGCAGTCCGTCCGTCCGGCCGCCTCTTGTCTTCGCTTTATTATCACAAACCAAAGCCTTCTCCGCTGGCGGGGGCGGGGGCTGGGCTCATCTCCTTTTGAACATTTGGGGGAATTTGGAGTGGTGGGGGGGGGGGGGGGGGGGGAGGTTAATGAGACTTGACTCGATGCTTTTTTCCTTTGGCGGAAAAGAGAGGCAAATATCCCCAATTTCCTCCCAAGACCTTCTCCCACATTTGCCCAGAAGGAAATGTGAGACCAGCATGGCTGATGCAATGCCGCCCACGGGTTATACCTCTGCTGACTCCCACCTCAAATCTCAACCCCCCCCTCCCCCACCTTTAGCCGGCCCTGACTCAATCTGCAGCTGGAAAAAAGAACATTGGAGAAGCCGGAGTATCTCCCAGCGGATGGATTTCTACACAGTGGGGAGCTTCTTTGGGTCTCTCCCTCGTTCCATTTCTTTGACCTGTTCAGGAGTGAGATCCCAGTTTCTGCTCTAATTGTGACTTCTTTGCCTGCCCAGCAGGAAGGTACCAAGAAAACACTGAAAGCATTTGTCTGACTTTTCCATATCCGTTTTACCTGTCTAGTTCCTCTCTTCCCTACCCCCTCTCCCCCGTTTTGTTTACATGCTGTTGTATTTCTGGGAAAGCAGACTGCCTCCGGCCCTCTAGCAAGTCCAGATGAAAGCCAGTGAGGTCATTAACCGTGCCATCTCGCCTACCACCCTTTTTTTAGTCATTGCTTTGTATTGTAGTAACCCATACGCGCAGTATATGTTGAATGTATATTAAGATACTTTACTATTCTGTTATTTGGAAATGTCACAAGTATTTTTTTTCTTTCTCCTTTATGTTGGACTGAAAAAGGGAAAACAAAAGATTTTAACGGAACCCACCACCACACCCAAGTTGCAGTCAGAAGACCTTTAGTCCACTATTTTTTTTTGTGGGGCACTTACAGCTAATAACCTAGTTGAACAGTGGGAGATCGTGATAAATAAAAACCCGATTATGATCTTACATCAGTCTCTTGTTTGCCTTGTGATTCAGAGAAAGAACCTAAGTGGCACGAATACTCAAGGCTAGGCCATAAGGCTGCCACAAGGCAGGGCGCGTTCCCTCACACTGCCTTCTAAAATAGGCCCTCTCCGGAGAAGCCTGAGGTCTCGGCACTCAGGGGTCATTTCCCTCCAAAAAGAGGGTTTCAAACTGCTCAGCTTAATAGAAAATAGGCTCACAGGGAGGGTGAGGGGACAGAGAGTTCTCACCATAGAGGAGGGCCCATCCAGAGGCCTCACTTGGCCCTCCAGTGGACTGAGTGTCCTTACATTGCCGTTAGTTTTCTCAGCAAAATGGGGGTGATGATATACCAGCTACCTCAGGAAGGGTTTGGAGGAAACCATTTCAACCTTCAAACATTACCCTGGAACCATAAAGCTGTCTTACTTGATGACCGGGGCACTTTTCAGTACCCAGACTTCAGAGCGCTGGATCAGTTGGGAATGAAGAAAGCATGAGTTGTCCTGCAACTCAGGAGCAGCTATCAGGATGGGCTGTTCTTTCCCTTGGGCATTCTAAAGAACGTAAAGCACCATATAAATGCAAGAAACATTTGTCAAGCACCTACTATGTGCCAGGCACTCTACTAAACAGACGTGCTGGCTATTATTTATTACTGTTATTATTATACATCTAGTCTGGGCAAGTTCAGCCCCATTCCTCTATAAGGAATGCTGTGGAGGACCTTTCTAGCCTGGGGTTTTTCTATCATTTCTGAGATGGGCCAGCTCCTCGAGGGCTCATTTCCAAATTGCATTGGGCCCAGGGAGAATTGGCTTGGAAAATAAGCAACACGCATCAGGACTGTAAAAATGAGAGAATTCTGGGAAATCCTTTATATAAAGGCAACATGAAACAATGGGTAGAAAGTTGGACTCAAAGCCAGGAAGACCAAAGTTTCTTCTCTGACATGTGCTTGTTGTGCGATCTTGGGCAAATGACTTAACCTTACAGCGCTCTAGGCAGCTCTCAAAAGTCTATTAAGTTGTAGAGAAGGCACTGACCTACATTGGTCTCTACAGGGTTTCCTCTCCAGATATTCTATGTCCCAATGAAATCACGGGTCCATGCCCTATCTCTTTTTGTCTATTATTAGACCCTCTCACTCCATTTCTTGAATCTAGCTTGTGCATTCAGAGAGACCAAATGGTTGTTTATCTCTCTAGTCTATTGGGTTGAAGCCTGAACTGTTCTCACCTTGGAGTGCCCTCATTTTGTGGGAAGAACAAAGCCCTCTTGGGGGCCTAGCCTGGGACCCAAGCCTCTATATTTACAGGACTCAACATAAAGCTTGTTCTTTGTGACCATGTACCTCCTGTTCTCCTCCCAGATTCCACCTCTCTGATTCCTTATCTGCTACGGTTTAAAAGTACCTGGCCTTAAAAAAAATGCCTCTACCTTCTCCTCCTCGCCTCTACATACAGTTTCCTACTCTACCTGATCAAAATCTGCCCCAGCCCCCTCCACCCATTCATTTCGTGAGGAGATTATCTCATTGAAACAATGTGGTCCTTTCTCCCAAGAATTGGGTCATTGAAAAGACCTCAGAAGATAACTAATGTGACCCCATCAGAAGCATGAATACTCACCTAGCCTATGTTTAAATATTTTTCAGTGAAGGAGTAAGCTCAGGACTACAGAAGGCAACCTATTTCATGTAGATGAGATCACTTTCAGACCACAAACCCTCAAATCTTTGAAAGCAGCTGTCAGTGTACTCTCCTGAATTTCAAAGCAAAACATCTGGAGTTCCTTCCACTATTCTATATGGTCATTTTCCTGAGCCTCCAGCCTAGCAGCCTCCTCTAAATGCTCTGGAGTTCGTCCATTTCCATCTTAAAATGTGACCAGAACTGAGCAAAACCGACCAGGACAGAAAACAATGGGATTTATATCTTTAATGGAATTTGTTCATCCAAATGAATCTCTAATTTATGGGATATACATTGGGCAAGAGGAAGGTTTTTTTTTTTGTTTTGTGTTTTTTGTTTTTTGTTTTTTTGCCAAGGAAAAAGACAAAGTTTATTAAGGATTCACCGTAATGGGTTGTCTTAAGAAATGCCACCCTTTGTGAAGCCTGTTTTCACAATCGGGCCAGATTCACTCTGATACAGAAAGATTGTAGGAGGGATTCTTAACCAGTAGACTACTCCACCAACTAGCTGGCTGTCAGTACCCACAGTCAGCCTATCAGCTGTGCACCCATTTCCCTGAAGGTTGCTGCTGATAACCTGGCCCAGCAGCTGCTGAGAGCCCAGGGAAGGTCAGGGTGGTGGTGGGGGTGTGATATATAACAGAGCAAGCCACTGAACTAAGAGGCAGCACAGTAAGGTCAAAATTACGCCATGCTGGGTTTAGAAGCTTCCTCCTAGATCTGCAACAGGAGACAGAGCTATATAGATACATGTGTGTACATATATATGGCCGTCTACTGCAAATCTGGGGATAGGCATATATATATATACATACACATACACACACATATATCAGTGTGACCTGGGACTAACACTAAGTCATTTTGCTGGGCCTGAGTTTCATCATCTATAAAAAGGAATTGGGCCAGTCTAGTCCAGGGGTGGGGAACTTGTGGCCTCCAGGCCACGTGTGGCCTTCTAGGTCCCTGGGTGTGGCCTTTTGACTGAGCCCAAATTTTACAAAACAAATCCTCTTATGAAGGGGATTTGTTGCATGCCGTTTAGATTCAGTCAAAGGGCTGCACTTTAGGACCTAGAGGGCCACGTGTGGCCTTGAGGCTGCAGGTTTCCCACCCCTGATCTAGTCACTATATGATCAGTAAGGTCCCTTCCAATGCTATGAATCAATATTTAAACAAAAAAAGGATCTCCAGTTTTGTGTGAGAACAGCATGTTTGTTGCTAAAAATACTGTGCAATAGTCATGATGGTACAGTGGGAAAAAGTTGGAGTCAGATGTTCACGACCTGTGTGACATTGGTCTTCCCTAGGCTTGTTTCTTCATTTGTAAAATTGTTGTTCAGTCATATCTGACTCTTTGTGACCCCATTTGGGGTTTTCTTGGCAAAGATACTAGAGCAGTTTGCTATTTCCTTCTCTAGTTCATTTTATAGGTGAGGAAACTGAGGCAAACAGGGTTAAGTGACTTGCCCAGGGTCACACAGCTAGTAAGTGTCTGAGGCTGGATTTGAACTTATGAAGATGAATCTTCCTAACTCCAGGCCTGGTGCCACCTAGCTGTCCTGTTTTTTGTAAAATTAGAGGATTAGAGGAAAAAAGAATTAGGGAACTGGACTGAGCTCCCTCCATATTTGTGATCCTAATCAGTTCCTATCTTCCAAACTTCTTCCTTCCACCAAATTCTCCCAACTATCCCTGCCTTCTTTCTTTCCTTCTCCATCTTTTTCACCCTACACTGGAGGGCTATCCCCAGTCATCCTGATCTATATCTGGCCACTGGACTGAGATGGCTCTGGAGGAAAGAGTGAGGCTGGTGACTTTGCACAGCCCTGCCTCACTTAAATCCAATTCACTTGCATGTCATGGCATCACCTCCCTGATGTCATGGTCCTCTTAGAGAACAAAGGACAAACAACAACCCTACACTGTCACATGTTTTTCCCCTAGTAGTTTAGCTGAGCTAAGACTTCCACTCATCCATCCTTACCTAACCCTTACCCCTGGTCACTTAGCACAGATAAGCATGGGTGGTGACACAAAGCACCTGAACGGGGTTGTCCTGACCATTGAGATCTATGGAAGTTTCCAGAGGCATCAGCTCTCCTTCCCAGGGCGGTTGGGGGCTAGAGCAGATCCTCTGTTTTTGCTCTGGATATAATTCTGGAGAATACATTATAAGAGGGATAATGAAAACTGGGCATATGCTCACAAGAAGCAGGCCTGATGGTGAGAGGACTAACTGTCATGTTCTCTAAGGAATAGGGGAAAAGAACTGAGAATGTTTAACCTGGAGGAGAGGAGATTTCTCTGGGTGGAACACAATAGCGGTCTTCAAGCTATTGTTCAAAGGGCTGCCCCATGGAAATGAGATTAGGCTTGTTGTGCTTGGCCCCAGAAGGTAGAAGGCACAGGGCAGCAGATTCTAGCTTAAGGCAGGGCATCCCCAAAGTGTTGATGCAGTTTGAAGCTTTAGTACTTTATATATTTTTTGCAACACCTGAACACCCTACATAAGGAGGAGCTCCCTAACCATTAGGGCTGGCCGACGGAATGGGTTACCGCTAGAGAGTGAGCTCCCTGTCACTGAAATTCCAGCAGAGGCTATATAACCCCTTGTCTGAGGTTGAATTCAAAGACTTCTAAGTTCCTTTCAATTCTGAGCATTTGCTGTTTGTATGGAACCCAGAGATAATGTGTTTGCACCAAGACTTTCCTCACTGCTGAAGAGCATGATTACTCGATGGTCTATGCCTGTGAGAGGGATGGAGTTGGCTAGGAACTGGAAGAGGAGAGATTGCTTCTTTTGGATTTTGCCTTCTAGACTCCTGGCTGCAGGTTCTCCTCGGGGAAAGGCCTCTGAAGGGAGAGAGAAAGAATAGGGGGAAAAGCTGCCATGCTTGAGGCACTGGTTGATTCCTCTACATGTCAGCTTCTTGTCCCCAGGAAACTTTCTACAGAGCATTAAGCATGAATTCCGCCACCAACAAGGGATGTCTTGGGCAAATTCTCAAGCTGGAATCGTGGGTTGCATATACTAGCCCATTTGATCCTCCCAGAAACCCTGTGAGGTGGATGACAGGTATCCTTATCGACATTTTACAGATGAAGAAATTGAGACCCAGAGCGCATAAGTGATTTTTCTCAAGGTCATATGACCAGTAAATTAAAAAGTAGGTAGTAGACTCTGGTTCTCCTGGATTCCAGACTTTTCTTCCCAGCCTGTTTTGCGCCACCACCACCCCTCCCCCCCCCCAGTCCCACCGGGAAGCTGTTTCCTCCAGGATTCAGTAGCACAAGGATTAAGTTACCTGTTGTGTACAAAGTTCGGTCCCATGTACTAGGGCGGACACAGAGGAGTGAAGATACAGTCTGTACCTTCCATATAGTTGGAATCAGTCCATGAGAAAAGCACTTGCAAATCAGCAGAGAAATCGAGACAGGTAACAGCAAGTGGTAGTATGCCACTAGACCCACAGGGTCATCAATTTTGAGCTATACCAGTCCCCACATTTTACTGAGGAAGGACCTGAAGCCCAAACAGGGGACATGACATCAGATCCTTTAGTCATTTAGCAAACTGAATAATAATGATGATAATGAAAGACAAAATCTGACACGGCATTTCAAACTTTGCAAAACATACTACCTACATGCTGTCTTTTTAAGTCTTCATTTGGTATTATGTGTAGGAC
Organism: Trichosurus vulpecula; assembly: GCF_011100635.1. NCBI lineage: Eukaryota > Metazoa > Chordata > Mammalia > Diprotodontia > Phalangeridae > Trichosurus > Trichosurus vulpecula. The sequence continues at coordinate 127,369,127 of NC_050574.1, forward strand.
TTTTCCCATGTTACAGGTGAGGAAACTGAGGCATGGCTTTTGATAAGTCAGTACTAGTTAATAGCTGAACTATAAGTCAGAGTTCAATGAGTCAGTCGGTGAAATCTTCCTGGAAGAAGAATTTGAGTCAGTTTTGGGAACAACCTGGGTTAGGAGAAAGAAACCACTCAAAACCCACAGCTACAGCTTCCCCTGACTTGAGAGACCACAGTGTTCCATTATTCACTTTTCCTGATTTTGGGGGGTGGGATGGATAAGAGGTTTGGAGACAAAAAGTTTGCTTCTTGCAGAGATTTCCTGCTTCTTAAAGAGGGAAGGGGGATGGTCAGCACAAGTGGGCCCTTCTGAGCCTTCATGGGGAACCAGGCAGGGAGTCCCTCTAACCTCCCAATTTCCCCCCTCCCCCATTCTGTGTGTGAGTCCCCCACTTCTGGGCCTGAGATTAAGTGGGTAATGGGACTAAGCAAGGGAAGAATGGCAGGGTCTTTCCTGCTTTTCACCCAAGGTTTTGAAGAGGAGGGTTGGGCCCCAAAGGAACAGTGTGGGGCTAACATAGCCTAGGCCAGGGGTGGGGAACCTACAGCCTTGAGGCTACATGTGGCCTTCTAGGTCCTTGGGGGTGGCCTTTTGACTGAGTCCAAGTGTTACAGAACAAATCCTTTTACTGTGGGGATTTGTTGTGTGAAGTTTGAATGCAGTCAAAGGGCCGCACTTGAGGACCTAGAGGGCCACATGTGGCCTCGAGGCCGAAGGTTCCCCACCCCTGGCCTAGGTTATGCTCCACCTAACCCCAGCTAGCTTTGCAAGACTGAGATTACTCTCTGCAGTGGGTACTCTTGTCTGGCTCCAGCCTATCCCTTGCCCAGTGGACAGTCCTGGATTGCAGAGCCAGAGCTGGGTCCCCCTTGGGCAATCACTACCCCTACTTTCTGTTTGCCTACATGCTTAGGCCCAGGATTTCAGGGGAGTGGGGGAGGAGAAGCAAGTTTGACCCTTGAACTCTAAGTTCCACATGTCCTTCTGAAGGTTCACCTTATCTCCCTGCTTTAGCCCAGCCCTCACTGGGAGCATAAATACCGATTCCTGAGGAGAGCTACCACCCCTGATAGATCACCTGGAGAGAGCATTCAGGTAAGAGCTGCCAAGCCCATGCTGGCCATTTGTCTGGGCTTGCCTGGGACAAGCTTGGCCAAGCCTCTGAGGTTGGCTGACCTCCAGACAGGATGTCCAGGACCTGGCAGGAGAGAGGGATGCAGTAAATGTAGGACACTAGGTATCATACGTTCAGACCTGGACAAGACCCCCCTCATTTTATAGAGGAGTAAACAGAAGCCCAGAATTCTTTCCTTGTCCTATGTGGTTAGCCTTGCCTGATGTACCTTCCTCCTCCTCCTCCTCCTCCTCCTTCACCTCCTCTCATTCCTCCCCTTCCTCCTCCTCCTCTTTCTCCTCCTCCTCTTCCTCTTCCACCTCCATGGTTTAAACCTCTTGCCTCTCTCCACAGGTCATAGGCAGAAGTCCTCAAGATGAGAGCTGTGATTTTGAGCCTCTCTGTGCTCTTCCTCACAGGTAGGTGCCAACACCATGCCCCAGCTGCCCAGTCAGTCAGCCACCTTACTCCCCCTTTATTCAGAATACACTAGATGGGATTGGGAGAAGGTGGGTGGCAGGAACACTTAATATAAAATTTGCTCTCATTGGCCCTGAGCTGAGCTGGGCAACTCTACCCTTACATACACTGTCTTTCCCCACCTCTAGCTCAGAAACCCCTTCCCTTTGGAACTCCTGAGAAAGGACTGAGCAGGTTCTTAGAGTGTCAGGGCAGAGGGTGATAATGACCCTGTTCTGTCTTTCTCCTCTCCTCAAGGGAGCCAGGCCAACTATTTCTGGCAGCATGACGAACCCCAGACACCCTTGGAGCAGGTGAAGGATCTCTTAACTGTCTACATGAACACTGCCAAGGAAACTGGCAAGGAATATGTGTCTCAGTTTGAGTCCTCCTCTGTGGGCAAAGAATTGGAGTAAGTGGGAAGCACTGGCTTGTCCTAGGACTGGGTGGTATTCACGGCTAGAAGCTTCCCTGGGTGGTTTGCTGCCCAGGGTACAGGAACCTAGAAATCCAAGCTCAGTGAAGGACTGGACACCATAGGAACTTGCTCTGGACATCATAGGACACCATGCCTTGTTCTGGGTGGGGGTGGGGGGGTCTGTCTTGTCGTGCCAGGGGAGGAAGCTGCTGGGTCCTCACTTTCCCCAAAGGAGTGAATAGGGAGCATCAGTGCCTGCTGGACCCCTGAGTCATCCAGTGGTGGCTCCTTGCTCCTGGATTTTGCCTGATCTGGCAGACTTAGATAGGTTGTCTCCTCACCTTCCTCCTTCCAAGGCTTCTCCAAAGGCCAGCTTCCTCTTCTGGGTATTTTTTTAAGCTTAAGAAAAGGAGGCTTAAGTTAGGAGAAACCTGACTAGAACAGGAACAGGGATGGTACACCAGGGGTGTCAGAAAGAGTGGGTCAGACTCCTTCCTGAGCACTCTCTGTCCAGGGCTTCACCCAACTCTTCCCTTTCTCCCCAATCCCGATTCCTCATTTGGGAAGCAATTCAATTCACTTCAATTCAACAAGCACCTACTAAGTGCCAGGCAAGGGGCTAGGCTCAGGGAATACAGAGAGGAAAAACAGTCCTTTCCCTCAAAGAACCTACATTCTACTGGGAGGAAACAAACAGAAACTCAGATAAGTAAATACATGGTTTTTACAAGATAATCGGAGTGGTTTGGGGGTAGGCATGAAGGGGTGCTAACTATTGGAGAAATAAGGCAGCCCCAGAACCAAGTCCAGATGGGAGCAAGGGGCTCCAAGAGGCAGATGGGAGGGGCTTTCTAGGTGTGGGCTATGGTAGATAGAGTGCCATTCTGAGAAGCAAATAGCCCTGTTTATCTGGGATATGGAATGTGGGAAAGGGCAGTCATGTAAAGTCAGGCCAGAAAGACAGACTGGAGGTTTGGGAAGTCGCTTGGGAGTCGGCATTTTCGTACTAGAAGCAATGAGGAGCCATGGATGTTTTTCAAGGGAGGGAGTGACACAGGCAGACCTGTGCTTTGTGACTAGTGGCTGTGACAGCCAATAACAATGATAGCTAACATGGATGTAGTACTTACAGTACAGCCAGGCACTGTGCTAAGTAATTCACCATTTTTATCTCATTTGACCTTCACAACAGCCCTGGGAAGTAGGTGCTGTTATGGTCCCTAGTCTACAGATGGGGAAACCGAGGCAGGCAGCAGTGAAATGACTTGCCCAGGGTCCCACAGCAGGTGTGATAGCATGCTATCTCTTCTCTCTTCAACCCTTCACAGCCTGAAGATTACAGACACCTTGAGTTCACTGGGCACAGCCTTTACTGATTTCTATGAGGAGCTCACCCCTGCCTACCAGGAATTGAAGGAGAGCTTCGTTAAGGAAACAGAGGACCTGCGCCAGGAAATGACAAAGGGCTTGGAAGAAGTGAAGAAGAACATTCAGCCCCACCTGGATCAATTTGAGAAGAAGTGGCAGGAGGACATTAACCTCTACCGTGAGAAGGTCGCCCCCCTGACCCAGGAGCTGAAGGACGAGGCTAAACGGAAGTTCGAAGACCTCCAGGTCAAGCTGAGCGACTTGGGCCAAAATCTTCGAGATCGTGCTCAGGACCACATCGAGACCGTCCGGGAGTACGTGAGTCCCTACCATGAGAAGATCAAGAGCGACCTGAGCGAGAAGCTTCACCAGCTCCGGGAGAAAGGTTTGCCCTCTGCCTCTGACTATCAAGCCAAAATGTCCCACCAGCTGAAAGCCATTAAGGACAAGGTCACTCCCCTCCTGGAGGACCTCAAGGGAACCATTGACCCCATTTCACAGAGGGTCAAAACTGAGCTTCTGACACTCCTGGAGGAAGCCCGGAAGACCTTGGGCAGCCAGTGAGGATGTCCCTCTCTGCCCTCCCTCAACGCAGCCTCAGTGACCAACTCCAATCCAAATTACTGCCCCTGAACAGGGAGCCATAGCCAAAAAAACAAGGGTTCCATTGCAGGCTGCTGCTAGCCCCCACTCCACTCCTGCCATCAGTGCCACACAGGGGCCCCCAGCGGCGTTCCTCTCACTCCTTTGTTTCCCTTCCTTCTGGGAATTCAGGGAAGTGATGGATTTGGAGAGGAACCCATGGAGACCAGTGTATCCCTAGGATGGCGTGTGTGTACATGTGGTGGGGGGAGAGAAGAGGGGGCTGACCGTCTCTTCTGGCTCTTCAGGTCCCCATCCTCCCTTTCTCTGGCTTGTTTTTTTTTCCTGATTTTGTGGAATAAAGGTGTCTAAGTTATCAAGCAATGCCTGTCTTTTTACTGGAGAGGTTCACAGCTGGTACATCTCTTCCTGAGGGAGTGGGATGGGGGAAGCATGGGCAATATTGGGGAGGAGCTATGGGGTAGGACCCGGATACAGGTGGGCTCTCTTCTTGTCTGACCTGACTTCAGATGGGGGGGGGGGGTCAAGGTAGGAGGCGGATATTCTCTGTGCTCCCTGACCTTCAGGATTCCATCCAATCCAAATAACTCTCTGCTAAAGACCTACCATGTGTGTCTAGTGCTCTGCAACCACCCCCAGAACTCTAGCTCTTGGCAATCAGCCAACAACAACTGATTGACCACTGGGAGGCCGTCCCTGGGCTAGGCACAAAAGAAGAGGGGAGGGGGGGATGACAGTCCTTGACAGGCAAGACCATACAGTGGATCTGAAAAGACAAGCTGACAGAATATGAAGCAATTAGAGAAGAATACAAAACAACATACGATGCACATATGTGATCTTTATCAAATAGCTTGCTTTCTCAATCATGGGAAAAAGGAGAGAGGGTGGGAGGAATTTGGAACTCAAAATTATAAAAAATAAAGATTAAAAATTGTTTTTACATGTAATTGGGAAAAAAATATTAAAAATTTAAAAACCATATAATCAGTTGTTAAATCAGCACACAGAATATAAAGTAGTAGGAAGAACCCTAAATTTATAGTCAGGAAATCTCGGATTAAAATCCTGACTCTGATACTATATATTTGACTTTGGGAAAGTTCCTTTACCTCTCTGAATGTCAGTTTCCTTAATTATAAAAATGAGGATAATAATATTTAAACAATTCAATTCAGTAAATATTTGGGCTTCCATAAATATAAGGGCCTACTATAACATAAGGCACCATGCTATCCACTGGAAATAAAAAGACAGAAATTAGAAACAGTGTCTACCTTATAAGGATTTCCTTGTACTAGAAGATAGAAACAACTAAACAGATAAGTAAAAAGGAAATAGTTTGAGAAGAGAGAGAGAATACTAACAGCCAGGAGAATCCGGAAAGGCTTGCATAAAAGGTGGCTCATGAGCTGAGTCTGGAGGAAGCTAAGAACTGGATTCTAAGGGATAGAGATGACAAAGAAATTCTTTCCAAGCATTGGAGGTAGCCTGTGTGAAGAGGTAGGAGATTCGGGGAACAAAAAGTAAGCCAGGCAGGGTGGAATAGAGACCCCATGAAAGTGATGTAGAGTAATGACTATTAAGTATCATCAGGTGTATTAGACACTGCTTGTAAACTGAGTTTCCTTTTTGTCCTAGAGGCAGGAGGAAACCACTGAAAATTCTGGAGCAGCAGAATTAGAGGCTCAGACCTGTGCTTTAGGAAGATTGTCTTGGGACATGAACAGAGGTTGAATTGGAGAAAGGAAAGAGGAGAAAATGGAAGCTGGGAACCCGATTATGGAAATAGTCCGGACAGTAGGTGATGTCTACACAAGGGCCGGAAGGGTGCCACAGACCCAAGAGCTTTGTATAGGGAGAATCAACCAAATGAAGTGACTGCTTGGCTGAGGGAGAGCCCAAGGTGGCAAACTTCAGTGACTAGTAGGGTGGTGACTTCAATAGAAAGAGGGAAGTTTGAAGAAGAGATGAGCATACATAGAAAAGATGATGAGTTCCATTTTGGACATATTGAATTTGCTGTATTTGTAATACCCACATCAGTTCGGTCCAGTTGAGTTCAATTCAACAAACATTTATCAAGGTTCTGTGTCTAGAGCATTGTGTTAAGTACTGAGGAAAGTCTAGACACTGTCCCTGCCCTCGTGGAGTTTATACTCTAGCATGGCATCAAGATCCACATATGACGACTGGGACTCACAGCGCTCTTTCCCATAGGTAGGGAGGAGTGCTGACTGCTGTTGAGGTAATCGGGAGACCAAGAAAGAACTTTGGGGTTTGTATCAGACTTTTCCTTCCTTCTTTCCCCCCTAGGCAAAAGTCCCTCACCAGAGAGAGCAATAAAGGAAATTAATCTACTCTTTCCTAGATCTGATTCCTATTCAGACATAGCCAGGACATACGGGTCTAAGACCCTAGGCTGACACCCCTGTTGACTAAGTGTGTTCTTGCCCTGAGTTAAGGAAGACCTGAGATGATGTCTTTGCCCCCTGTGTCATCTAGACTTCTCTTGGCAGGTCAGGAAAGGCTGGGCTTCAGGCATTGGGGATACACATCAGTTGGGCTTTCCTGACTGGTGTGGGTACTCAAAGGAAGGTACTTTATCCCTTCTGTCAGAAGTCTTTAACAAAAGAACAGAAGCCTGACCTGCCTGAAATGAGGAAGCCTGCCTGGAGGTGGAAGAATATGTTAAATGACTCCTCAAAATGAAGATCTTTACAGTTTTATACAGGACCAGGGACATGCAGGGCTACTTGCCAAATATTCCATTCTCCCAAGTCCTGCATCAGGGTTTTGATATTGGTTCTTTCTAGGCACTTGAGGTATGTAGCTTGGGGAAGAGAAGAGGAGGTTTGGGAGTGGGGAGAGCTGGGAGGGAGGAGAATGTCACTGCCTTCCCAAATTTCAAGAGCTGCCATATGGATCATGGGTTCTCGGAATCAACACTGGTGGAACACAAGCTTTGGCGAGTTCTTAAAAGCTACAGTGATGTCAAGCACAGTTCCAGTGATACATTGCCTATGCAGTCCGAGGACAAGGCTCTCTTGGCTAGGCATGGATAGGCTCATATCCAGGAGACTGCCCATCAGAAAAAATATAACATGACCCTCAGTCCTGCTCAGCCCCCTTTCATTTCACAGTGATGGTGCTGGAGTGCTAGAAAAAGGGGAGAAATTGCCTGGAGTCACATAATAAATATTAACTTAATTCTTAACACTCTAAATAAATGCGAAACTTTTGTCCAATGACCAACAGATAAGTATGCTACTGGACAAATTAAATAGTATACATATTAACGTTCTTACTCTAAATGGAACAGGAAGACATAAAAATATTGTAACTAAATGGAAAAAATAAACCTTTCTTGATTTCCCCAGCTGCTAGTACCTTCCTATCCCTTCTCCCCATCACCCCGGATTATTTTAGTATAAATTTTGTATCTATATGTAAATGTCTCCTCAATTGAATGAAAAAGGGACTAATTCATTTTTGCTTTTATTTGTATCTCCCATATCTGTGGCACAGTGCCTGGTATACAGTAGGTGCTTAATAAATGCTTGTCAATGGATTGTTTGGTTGAAGAATGGCTCATAGGTTTCCCTAAAGAAGTGAATAAAGGGATTGAAAAATCTGCTTCATCAAATAGCCAAAAGAAACAGAGATATCATTTCATAGAACATTTGATCATAGGATACCTTAGCCCAGCTCATGAACATTATTAGCAAACAGATTGCCATAAAGGCAATCATAGCCTACATGCCATCCTCTGTGCTAAAGGATGAAGAAATATGGAAATCTCTTGAAGAATTTGACAACTTCCTTTGGAGTAACTGAACACTTAGCTTGATACTTAGGACCTGGAAAATTCAACTCCTCAAACCTTTTTCTACAGGTCTGTCAGGGAGGCATTCAAGGAATACAAAGATAAAACCCAATAACCTCTAAACTCAAGAAGCTGGCATCTGGGGGGGGGGAGCTGTTCGATTACTCAGAGAAGTGGAACTATCTGATAACATTATGTACACAGATAAAGAAACAGAAGGACATTTGACGAGGAGAGAGAACCAACATCTTTGAGCCAAGACTTGAAGAAGGATAAGGATTCAGAAATAAAGAAATGAGGAAAGAGAATGCATTCTAGGCATGGGAGAGGAGAGTGCCAGGAGGTAGGAGGCAGCTAGGTGGCACTGTGGATGGAGCACTGGGCCTGGAGTCAGGAAGACCTGAGTTTTAATCCTGCCTCGGGAACTTACTAAAGCTGTGTGACCCTAGATAAGCCATTAGTCTCTGTCTGCCTCAGTTTCCCTAACTGTAAAGTGAGGACCATAGTACCTACCTCACAGTGTTGTGTGGATCAAATGAGATAATAGTTGGAAAGCACTTAGCACAGTGACAGGCATATAGTAGGTGACTAATAAATGCTTGTTCTTTTCCCCTTTTCTTTCCCGGTGGAAGGGAGGTAGAAGGCTGAGTTTGGGAAATATCTAACAGTCCAATTTGGCTAAAATATGAAATAGGTGAAGGTTAATAATATGAAAAAAGGCTGTAGAAATGGATTGGGGTTAGATTTTGGAGGGTTGGCCTTAAATGCCAGGCTGAGTTGGAGAGTTTTGCCTTTCATCCTAGAGAAAATGGGAAGCTACTAAGGCAAGAAGAGAAAGGAGGGGCCGAGTGGAAAAAGGCAGAGAAGTAAAACTGCCCAGGGAAGCCCACCCAGAGAGGTCCTGGGCCAGGACCCCCTTGGGTTGCACGAAGCCCAAGCTCACTTACTTCACGTTTCATAGACACTCTACATATCCCAGCTGAGAATTTAGAATGAGGAGCCAGGAGATGTGGGTCCAAAGGTCAGCTCCATCGCTTACTAGGCGCGTGATCTTGAGCAAGTTATAATATCTTTGGGTGTCAGTTAACTCATTTACAAAATGGGGTAGGAGAGGAAGAGAATGTGACTTATAGGATTTGGAGCTGGAGGGGGCCTGAGAGATCATCCTGGTCCTGAAAAATGATTTGAATTCGACTGCCTTGTCTGACAGATGAGAAAACTGAGACCCACAGAGCATAAGTGACTCACCTAAGACCACATGGGTAGTTTGTAGCAAAGCTAGCATTTGAACCCAAGTCCAGGTAGCTAGGTGGTGCAGTGGAGAGTGTGGAGCCTGAAGCCAGGAAGACTCGTCTTCCTGAGTTCAAATGCGGCCTCAGGCGCTCATTTAACCCTGGTTGCCTCAGTTTCCTCATCTGTAAAATGATCTGGAGAAGGAAATGGCGAACTACTCCAGTGTCTTTGTCAAGAAAACCCTAAATGGGGTCATGAAGAGTCAGACATGACTGAAAAATGGCTGAACAACAACAGCGACAACTTCTGACTCCAAGCGCAGGATTTTACGCACTTTGCTCCGATGGTTAAACCACCCTTCCAGCTCTAAGATTTTTTGAGGTTTAAGGATGTATCCAAAAGGTATAACATAAAAAAGAAAGCCCCTTTAAACTCAGCTGGTGGACAGAAGGGTCCCAGGCTCAGAATATTACAGCTGGAAGGGCCCATAAAGATAAATTATTCCAAACCCTTTCTTTTAAAGATGAGGGAATTGAAGACCAGATAGGGGAAATTACTTGCCAAAAGGTCCACAGAACCGGGACTAGAAGCCCAGGCTTTTGACTCCTTAGTCAGTACCCTTTCCACTAAGCTAAGAAAGTGGGAGAGGGCCCTCTTTATTTTCCATCCTTTGGCTTTTCTTCATATTTCTCAGGACATTGGTCAACCATCACTGAGCCCCAAGGGGGACAATTAGTCTAACCCCATCCCCTACAAGGGGGACCGATTCCCCTTTCCTTGGGAAATATGAAATGGATTAGAAGTTCTCTGTCCCAGCCTCCCACCCTACACACACTTGCCATTCCCATGCCCCAAATGAAAATAGCCCATGTGGTACACATGACGCCGTAAGTGTTTCTCATCTGGCTTTATTCTGAGGGCAGTGCTTGGCTGGGGGCAGATGCTTTTTCTGAGACATAGTGGAAGAGTCCAGGAAGCCCTGGAGATAGGAGGATCCAGGGAGGGAGGAACATGGACGGATGGATACACAAAATGATGGAGTTGAGTCTTCAAAATGTGTCTCTTTAAGGAGTTGCTGTCACCGGCTTATCAGCTTTCTCCCATAGGCCAGAGAGCTTCTCTGCCCAAGTGCTCCAGTAACCCTGCAGGGAACTGAAGCTATCGGTCATCCAGTCCCTAAAGGGGTTAAACAGAAAGAGGAAAACCTTTGTGGATGGGGCCAAACGGTAGGGAAATCCACCTTGGGACTGAACACCTTACCCTCTCTCCCTATCCTTCTTTCAAATCTCTCATACTTCAACAGTCTCCCCACAGACCTGTTTCTGTCATGGTTAGAAACATCTGGAAGGAGGGTAAATGATGGTGAGGTGTCTTATCCTATTCCACTGGCCTTCCTGTGATTGCTTCAGCCTTATCCCTAAAACAGAGACTTGGACTTCTAGGCCCTAGGAAGAAGACTGGGGCCTGGGAGTGAAAAAGCACATTATGATAGTGTTGGGCAGAGCAGGGGAAGGGGGCTGGAAGGTCTCCTGAGAAACTGTGGCAGGCCCCACAGAACTCCCTAGCAGAGAAGAAGCTAAGTGGTTAGGGCTGAGAAGGGGAGGAGCTCAAGGAAATGAGGATTGGAGCTCAAAGAGGAGTTGAGTCAGGTTTACCTAACATAGAAGGGGCAGAGGAGAACTGGGGAGAAAGGAAGGGGTGAGTTTTTGCTTAACTGGCCATTTATATAGCCAGCTAACTAGCTTAATCTCTTCGAGCCTCAGTATCGTCATCTGTAAAATGAGTGGACGGACTCTAAGGCACTTTCTAGCTCTCACGTTCTTTGATAGATGCCATTCTGTGTGGTGGGAGGTCAGGGGAAGCAATAAAGGTGTGTAGGGAGTTTAAACTCAACAGCTGAAGCATTGTTAGTCTCTTTTTTTTTTTTTTTGGAGGGGGAAGGCAGGGCAATTGGGGTTAAGTGGCTTGCCCAAGATCACACAGCTAGTAAGTATGTCAAGTGTCTGAGGCCGGATTTGAACTCAGGTCCTCTTGACTCCAGAGCTGGTGCTCTACTCACGGCACCACCTAGCTGCCTCTAGCATTTTTATTCTTATGCCTGTGGCTCAGAAGTAGTGAGAATTGGGAAAGTTCCCTGGGGACCCCTAGCAAGAAGAAAAAGGCAATGGTAGAAGAGAGGCAGGAAGGTGGTAGATGAGGATGTAAGGACACCAGGAAAAGGGAGGAGGACACACTAAGGAAAAGAGGTGAGGACAGAGAGAAGGAGAGAGAGAATGGAGTTTCCCACCCATACTGGCACCAGTATTTAAGGGTATGAAACCCTTATTTCTATGATCTAGGCTCTCGCTTCCTAATGACCTAGATTGGCATCCAAGCTGAGAAGGGGGGAATAAAGTGGGAATGGAGGGAAGCCAGAGAAAGGAAGGCAGAAAAAGGGGCAGACAGGGAGGAAAGGAAGGATTGGGGAGAAATTTGATATGAGGGAGAAGAGACAGAGGGGGAAAGAAGAAGGATGTGAGGGACAGTGGGAAAGGGAAGAGAGGGACAAGCAGGAAGAGCAAAAAGGATGGGGAACAGCAGGAACAAAAGAGGGAAAGAAGAAGAGGACAGAGGAGAAAGAGTCATAGGGATTGAAGATCAGGGTTGGAGGACACAGAAAGGGGAACAGAGGCAGGTGTGGAGAGGAAGGAAAGAGGAGCAGGTGAAAAAGAGGGGAAGAGAAAGGAGAGGTGGGGAGAAAAGGGGAAAAGAATGGAAAGGGAGAAAAGAAGGATCTGGAATCTGTGAGAAGGGAGGAAGGCCTGGCATACTTGGCCTGCTTGGCCACTTGAGATTCCTGCACAGTGGTCAGAGCGTCGTGGGCTTGTCGGGCCGCCTGATGCACATAGTCTTGGACCCGGTTCAGGATTGTCTCCTCTTCCTCAGCATCTGCATGGAAGGAAATGGGGAAGGGGAAGTGGCATGAGTCTGGAATCAGGCTAAGGGGGAGAAAGTAGCCTTCCCTTGGGTTGGGGAATTCCTAAGAGGGTTAGAAGCAGGATAATGAGAATCATCCTGGATTTTTCTCCTACTTCTCTCTGGCTCTCTCATGGTGTCCCACATCAAAATAATGGTAGAGAGGACCATAAGGATGGTTCTGACTGGAACCAGGGAGTAAGAGACATAGGCAGGCGGCCCCTCTTTGGGGGGAGGGGGTGTCTTCCCTAGATAAACCTGATCCTCAGAGCCATACCTAGGGTGAAGCCACTGTGGCTCTGTTCTAGGGTTTGGAATTTGTAGGGCATAGACAATTCCCTAGGAACAACAGAGCTTAGTGGGTACTTGGCAAGAATAATCCATCAAAATGCTGAGATTGTCTTTATCTCCTCCCCATGCTGCTCCCTGTCCCGGCCCCAGTGGTGGCCTTCACTGGTATCCCAGAACTTCTATGTCCCACCCCCACAACGGAGAAGCATCTCATTCCTCCTCAACCATCAGCCAACTGAAGAGCACTTGTCCCTCCATTGTGCTACTTTCCTTGGCTGCAAATATCCCCTTGCTATAGCTTTGTTGAGCCTCATCTACCTTGAAATGAGTTGCGATAGGACCACGTAGAAAGCAGTGATGCCCTGGACTCCCTTTCTTCCTTCCTCCCTGTATACTTTCCAGAGTCCCACCCCCATGTCCAACCCCCACCCTGTGCCAGAGGATCTTACAAGCAAACACCAGCAGGGTCAGGAACACAGCAGCAAAGAAAACTTGGCGCTGCATGGTCACTCTGCGTCTGAGAGAAAATGACTCAGATGAGTAGAGACCCCCCAGTTCCCTGTAATCCTTCCACCTCCCTGCATCGGCAGCTCCCCATTCTGTGCCAGCCAAGCCCTGTTCTCTGGAGAGACTGAAGCAGGATCAAAAGCCAAAAAGTACCAAGGAGAACAGGACCCAGGCACCCTGACTCTTGCTAGGCCAGTTCCCAAGGTGGATGGGGTTCTAGGACCGACAGTCTTCTACTAAGAATATACACTTGTCCTGACATTCTAAGGGTTGGGGACACTGTCTAGCAGAGGAAATGGAGAGGCTTAGGGTCCCAAGCTATGCTCTCCCTACGAGCATTCCCTTCCCTCCCCACCCCATTCCCCCAAAGGGACTCAGAGCTCAAGATTTATAAGTATAGGCTCTGCCCTTCCACAGTAGATGAATTTTTCCTCATCTCCCCTGCCCACCCCGCTCCATCCCTGGGAGCTTCACCTGGAAAGCTGCTTCCTGGCATGTGCTGATTAGGATGGGAAGATCCACTGTGGCCTGTTTTATATTGTCCCCTGGGCAGCGGGCACAGGAGGCCCAGGCAGCTGGGCAAAGGTCACCTGCTGACTTGTCCAGATAGGGTTAGAACAGAGAGCCAGGCAGCCAGCTCTGGGTGGAAATTAGGAAATCCCAAGTGAAACAAAGACAGAAGCCGTCTGTCCTCCTCCCATATCTTTAGCTCCTTGTTGGCTGGGCTCAGAGCCAGTGTCATGGATGGAGCCTTTTAAGACTCCACTCCCATGCCCCATGGCAACCTGGTTCCCTTAAGGATGAGGGAGGAGAGCTTCTGGGCAGGAGGTAGAGTCAAGTTTCAGGCCAAACTTGCTGGTTAGAGAGGGAGAGAGTGTTTTTGGATATCTCTCAAATATTCTTCCTGGAATTCCCATCTTTGAGGGGAACAAAGGTGGTGAGAGGAACTGCTTTCAGTGACTGCTTTGGGACTGAAAGAGTGGGTACCAGCTGCTTTCTAGGGGACACTGGACTATCTCTGGACCTATAAGTTTGGAAGATTAGGAGCTGTTATTTCCCTTCCTTTTTCTCCCATCTCACAGGGCTGGGACAGGAGGAGACCAGTGAGTCCAGAGACAAAATATTAGGGGAGACAGAGCTCTGACCTCAGGCCCTGCTCCATCAGGACTGTAGCCTAGTATTCCTGTGATTGTGGAGGGGCAGAGATCTAGGTACGCCTTCACACACACTCCTTTCCACCTCCCATCCCATGTCTTCAGCATCCCTTACCCAGACTCCTTTACTAGCTGAACCCAAGTGAGACGGAGGTGAGAGGTGGAGGAGGCCAATCTGAGAGATAACCCGAGTCCTTTGTTACCACCCATGTGTTCCCTCTTCCTCTTTGCCACCACGAACAGTTGATCCTCCTCACCTTGCCCTCTGAACTGAGTGATAAGGTGTTCCCCAGCAGGAATCCAACTCATGGCAAAGGAAAATCCCAGCCAAGTTGGAATTCAGGATTCCAGATTCTGCCATTATTTTTCAGGGGACTGAAGAATCTGGGGCCCAACTCCTCCCCTCTGTGCCTCAGTTACGTCAATCTTAGCTTAATAGACTTGAAAGAAGTGGACTTGGAAAGAACCTCAGAAAATATCAGATTTGCTTGGCAGGAGTCCCAGCGCAATCAAATAAATTGATGGAGGTCATATATTGCTAAGGAGACAATAGCTATTGCCTCCCCTAATCAGAGTAGAGAGAGTGAAAGGAGACAAGGCTTCTGTGGAGGCCAGCAGAGTCCTGAAGAAGGTCTGGGGTCATCTTCATCTTCACCCAGGCCTTAAGTGCCCTAGGCTGGCCAGTATAAGGGTAACAGGATGCACGACTCCTGCCCTAACTAGAGTCAATAATCTGAAAGGTGAGAGGGGTTTCCTGAGGAGGTCGCAAGTCATTTGCCCAAAGCCTGCTGTATACAAAAGGAGAGAAAACTACCCACATAGAGTGATTTGGGGGAAGCAACGTTGGAGCTTCCCTCCCCCTTAAAAATATCCTTCACCACACAAGCAGCTGCCTCAACTCAACAATTTAGATCTCCATTTCATTAACTGGAGATTTTCCCTCTGCTAAAAATATAAATCCTCTAAGGGGGAATAACTTAAGTGGCAGGCAGTGTGGCCTAGTGGAAGGAACAATCGATAGTGAGTCAGGCAACCTTTGTGACATTGGGTGAGTCACTTAAGCTCCGTTGGCCTTACCTTCTCCTTTTGAAGGGACTGGACTCTTTGGCCTCCTGGATCCCTTACAGCTCTAAATCTATGAGCCAAAAGCATCGCTGCTTACTTATTCCTTGGTGCAAGTGGGTCTATCTAATCCTTTCATGAGAGAAAGTTTGGAAGAGGGGAGAAGAAAGAGTAAAAAGTCACTAGGAAGCTTTGGGGGTTATAGAGGAAGTGCTCTTGAGTATAGCAAGGAGCAGGATGAAAAATAGATCACTTGGGAGTACCGAAAATAGATGCTA
This sequence comes from Trichosurus vulpecula, assembly GCF_011100635.1. NCBI lineage: Eukaryota > Metazoa > Chordata > Mammalia > Diprotodontia > Phalangeridae > Trichosurus > Trichosurus vulpecula. The sequence continues at coordinate 127,384,431 of NC_050574.1, forward strand.
ACTTCACAAGATGACTTGGAACCTCAGTTAATATCCCACTTTCTGGAAGAGGCCCCTTTCCTAGTCCCCCTAATGCTAGTGCCTTCCCTTTGAGATGGGCTCGCTGAGCCCTTTTCAGGGCTTCTCATCCACCTTTGGTGTCCACCTTTCACCCAACTCTCTTCTGCAGTTCCAAGAAGCTGGAGCATGTACAGTGGCCACACCTTGGGCTAAAACCATCTCATCAGATGGGCTAAACCAGGTTGAGGACAAGTGGCAGACCTCAAACCTACCCCAATCATGTGAACACTTCTCCTGGTGTAATGAGTAGATAAGAACAATTTGTTCCGATGGCCGTGAAGGCAGCTGAAGCAGGTACCATAAAGCGCTTGAGCTTGGCCAGACATTGAAGACGCCAAGGTCATCCACTGCATCCTGAGTCATTGCTCGTCACCTTGACTTTATCTTGCCACTAGACTTTGATAATTCTGATAGAGAGAGTGAGACTGGTGACTCTGTGTAACTCTCATCTTACTTAAATCCAACTCATTCATGAGTCAAGACATCACTCCCATGATGTCATTTGCTATCTTTGTAAACAAAGGACAAACAGCTGCCCATTTATACTCTATGTCCATAGTTATTTGCATGTTGTCTCCTTCTTTAAAATGTGAGCTCCTTGAGAACGAGGCCTGTATTTGCCTTTTTTTGTATCCCCACAATTTAGCACAGCACCTGGCACATAGTAGGTGTTTAAGAAATGCTTGTTGACCAACTGTTTGACTGAAAGGAGAGTCAACAATGGCCTGACTGCTAGGAGACTAGAGTCTACTGGCCTGCCCTTTGAGGAATGCGAATGCCATCTTTCCCCACAATCGGAAACTTGGATAGGTATAAGAAAGGAGGAGCCATTCAAAGCTACAGTCCCATGCGTTCAGCAGCTCCAAGCACTTTTTGATCTCTGGTCTCATTTCTCCTCCCAAAAGTCTGGGAAGTCAGTGAGGAAACTGGATCCTTCTCCTAATGTTACAGAGGAGGGGAAACAGAGCGGTTAGCTCATTTGCCCAGGGTCATGGTAAATGGGAACTTGAAAACCCCTAAACCAACAGCCAGTCTACTTGCTAATATGTTCTCAGGCACCAAATCCATCCTTCTAAGGGAAGGGAATTCCAGGCACTGTGCTAAGTGACTTTACAAACATCCTCTCATTTTATCCTCCTGACAATCCTGCAAGGTAAGTGCTATTGTTATCCTCATTTTAGTTTCTTCAGTGGAGGTAACTGAGGCAAACGTGTCAGAGGCTGGATTTGAACTCAGGTGTTCTTGACTCTAGGCCCAGTACTCTAACCATTGTGCCAACAGCTGCCTCTCTCTACACATAACAACGTATAGTTACCACAATATGTATTTCTTTTTAAAAAAAAAACTTTTTATCATCTTTTGTCTTTATATTATCTTCATTTTCTACTATATCTCTCCTCCCCATCCCTTGTAACAAAGAAGAAAAAAGAAATAATAAAAAAAAGCATTTTAGCAAAGTTAAACAATACAAAAGAGGCTGACAGTATATACAATGAATAACTCACATTTCGGTAACACTGTAAGGTTTACAATGTACTTTCCTCATGAGAACCCTGGTCAGGCAATGGGACCGTGGGGTAACTGGTGGGGTGAGGGAGGAGGTCTACAGTCAGAGGCTATTGTGATGTACAAACAAAAGCATCATTTGACCCTTTTTTTCAAGTGCCTGCCAAACCTCAGCCTGAAGACCTCCATGGAGGGTAATTCTCCTCCCTCCCATACCGCTTTCAGAGTTCTTGTGGTTAGGAAGTTCTTCCTGACGTCAAACCTCACTCAATTTACCTGTTTGCCACTTCCATCTGCTGCTCCTACTTCTTCCCTTCTGCAACAGGTCTAATCTCTCTTTCAAGTAACAGCTCTTTAAATAAATACTTCCATCTTGTCCTGCCCAAATCTGTTCTTTTCCTGTAACCTTCACAACAATCACTTCAGTCCCTAAACTCTCCAGGAACTGGGTGGAAAGCATTCTCTGATGTTCACTTGAGGCCCATCCCCTCCAGTTCCCCGACTCTTATTCCCCACCCACCAGAAATGTCCCTAATGTTTGTTGTGTTTCAGTAATATCCTACTCTTCATCACCCCATTTGGGATTTTCTTGGCAAAGATACTAGAGTGGTTTGCCTTTCCTTCTCCAGCTCGTTTTTACAAATGAGGAAACAGGTAAATAGATTTAGGTGACTTGCTCAGGGTCACACAGCCAGGAAGTATATAAGGCTGGATTTGAACTCAGGTCTTCCTAACTTCAGGCCAGACACTCTGTCCACTGTACCACCTAGCTGCCCTTAGCGTTTAGTAGATGGGAAAATCACTCAAGGCTTGCACCAAGGTAGAGGATTCCTACTCAGGCACAGGTTAGGCTAGATGATCGTGGAAATCTATTCTAGCCCTCAGACCTACACTCTGTATTTTATTCCTCCTCTTCTCTCACCTTCCCTCTCCCCTTCTCAAGTACAGACACCAATAGCAAAAAGGCTTCCTTTGTATTATGAAAATTAAGAATGAAGTTTATAACAATGCCCTCAGTCTGGTCATCCCAACCCTCCTTGAATCTGAGACTCTATCAAGACAGAGTGTTATTAAATTTCCCAAAGAAGTCAGAACTGGCCATTAGATAGAGGATGGGCTTTATATAAACCAGCATGAGAGCAGCAGGCAGGCAGCCATTCACCAAACACTTACTATGAGAAAGACGCTGTTAAATGCCGGGGATATGAATACCAGCCGCCAAAGTGACAGTCCTTGCCCTCTAGTAGCTTACAATCTAATGGGGAAAGACATACATGAAAAGGAACTGAAAAAAGTGGATAGAGTATTCAGTGGAGTAGGGGGATAGGATAACTGGGGAGGGGGAGAAATGGGGTCAAAGTCCCAAAAGTCAAGAAGCCCAGCAGGGAGGAGAATGAAGTGTGGCTGGCTTGGGCCCATCCTCAAAATGGAGGCCCTGGAAGAAACTCACCAATGGGAGGAAGAGGCTGGCAGGGCAAAGGGATATTCCAGGGTGAGAAGATCTCAGACACCTAGCTGCCAGGTAAAAAGGCAGCTAACTTGTGGTGTCAAAGTCCAGAGAATCATGATTTTCTTAATTTATCCTGAACCAAAGAGGCTACTTCTTTTGTGTTCCTTTTGTTTACCATCCACTTTCCAATGGAAAACAGATCTCTTCCCCCAAGAGTGTGTCAACATTAACATTACCATTGTTCTGCTTGGTAAACCAAAAACCTTAAACTTAAACCTTGTACCTTTGTTTCACGTTGCTGCCTGAATTTATCTTTTGTTTTGTGATTACTATGAAGCAGTAAGTCGGAAACTGCTTACGTCAGAAGGTTCTCTGAATTAGCAGAAGTTCTGTAAGCCAGGACCTCTTTGCAAGCAGAAAGTTGGTATGTTAGCACACTGTGTCTCTGATAGATTTGTCTAAAACATAGGATGTAGAGTGCTTTTATTTCACACAGGATCCAGGGCAGTGATTCAGAGAGGCAGCTAGTAGTGAGAAGTTACCTCCACCAGCTGATATTAAACGGGCTCATCTTCTCTCCACAAAACAGCTGGGCTTCTGACTCTCAGCCCTTCTAGACTCCTAAGATTGGTCTGGAAGGGAAAGAGGCTATTTAAACTTGGGAAGAGCAGCAAGCACCAGCTCTGTGTCAATTTGTTTGGCAAGTTCGGGAAAGTCATAGAAAATCCAGTCTCTTATTTGACTCCCTGCCTCTTTAGGCAGAACAGCCCAGGCCAACCAGAGGAGTCTTTCTCTTGTTCTTTCTCATTTCTAGGGAAGGAGATATCAATGGCCTCAATTGCCCGTGTGACTGGGCAAGGTGCCTAATTTTTTTATTTCTCAGAATCTGCCCCTGTAACCAGGGATGGGGGAAGCATAATGGTTGTTCTCTGACTCTAGGACTCTTGATCAAAGAAAATCACAGATGGAAAAGTACTTTTAGCTGCATAAATCCGAAGGGCTGTGGCTTTGAGTGATTGTATAGTTTACCCACTTTCCTCAGTGGACATTCTGAAAGATGGATATGCTCTTTGTGTCTCTAGAAAACTGTATATGTGAGAGCCATGTAGAGGTGAGTCTGTCCTCCTTTGGGGCTATTTTCCCAACTCTGCTTTTTCCTTTCTCCTCTGCCTCAGTCCCAAGATCACCTGAGCTAGGGACAACCACGAAGGAAAGCTAACTGGAAATTTTCAATTCAATTAAATGAACATTTATTAAGCTGCTACTACATACGTAAGGCACTATGCATGGTTATGAACACGAAAAAGACATTGTTCTTACCCCCAAGGAACTTACATTCTAGTAATAGACAAGACACGTACCCAAATAACTATAGCGTAGGTTAACCCGGGGTAAGTATATAGGAGAAATCAGAGTGACATGAGAGATAACTTATATTTGGGGAAAATCAGGAAAGATTTCATGGAAGTGGTGGCACCTGACCTGGGCCTTGAAGGATCAAAAGGATTTCTGTAAGTAGAGCTGAAAGTGGAGTCCATTTCAGGCATGGAGGAATGCTGTCCTGGTGGGAGGAAGGGTGGGCTGAGATCATTTACTAGGCTAGCCTCAATAAAACTTATGAAAACAGGTACTGTGCCTGCTTTTTATGCTAAGGAGTTTGTAGGGCATGGAAAGCTAGTGAAGATTTCTGAGGTAGGGTGCAATGCGATCACTTAGAGCTGTGCATTAGGAAGATTCCCTTGGTAGTGCTAGGAAGGATACTTTAAAAAAATAAAATATATTTTTTCAATCAGTAAAAATCTGCCTTCTCTCCCCTCCAATTAAAAATGAATGAAAACACCTTTTACAAACATATATTGTCAAGCAAAACAAATTTCTGCATTAGCCATGTCCAAAATGTACATATATACATGTATATGTGTTTGTGTTTCAATACATATGTACACACATGCATTTACATACTATGTTAATATATGTCTCATTCTGCACGCTGAGTCCGTGCAAAGGGTACTTTGGAGGAGGAAGATCCTGGAGGCAGGAAGACCTAAACTAACAGTATTTTACTTCTTGTCTGCCAGTAGTGAGGCTCCAGCCAGCTCAGACTGACATCTTTGGAGGCAGCATCGTATAGGGTCTAGAACTCTGGACTTGGATTCAGGAAGAGTTCAAATCTCACCTCAGATATTCATTAGCTGCGTCACCCTAGGCAAATCACTTAAGCTTTCTCAGCCTCAATTTCTCACCTCTAAAATGGGGATAATACTAGTAGTGAGTGGCCTCTCAGGGTTGTTGTGAGAAGCAAAAGAGATAACAAATGTGAAGCAATGTGTTAATTTTAATGTGTTGTAGAGATGTTACCTGTTGTCACCATTGACTTCCACAGGAGGGAAGGGTATACGTCAGGGAGGCATAGTGCTTCCGAGAAAGTGTCCCCTGCCTCCACACCCCGCTTACCTCCTTCTCACTCTAGATCTGAGGTGTACACAAGTGCTCTGGGGCATGCAGAGATACACGCCCATGTTCAGAGATAAGAACACAAATGTACGAGTACACAACCGACTCCCCCACAGACATAGACCATACCCATACCCCCCTGCTAACATCCATGCACTTAGACACGTATCCACAGACAAGAATATTACATAGACATATACAACACAGATATAAAGATCCAGGTAGATAAAGACACACAAACACGTCCATACCGTCATCTGTTCCATGGGTAAATCCGAGGGGCCAAAGGGCATCTGAAGTGTGTATCTGTTATGATTTTCCTTAATGGCCCCCTCCCCTGGCCCACCTCCCTCTCAAGCCCAGGGCTCTGAATCTTCCCTATCCTCCCTACACACACACACACACTGCAATTTGGAGGCAAGTCAGTAGGGATCGGGTGAGCACAGAAGGGACTTCTGTCCTTGCTGCCAGTGCCCCATAAGCAGAATGCCCACTAGCTTCCCTTGAAAATTATAATAATTGTTAGCATTTATATAGATAACACCTTACACATATTATCTCATTTGATCCTTGAAAAAAAGCATGTAAGGTCGATGCTAATAACCCTATTTTGTAGTTGGGGAAACGGAGGCAGACAGAGGTTAAGTGACTTGCCCAGGGTCGCACAAATAATAAGTGACTGGGGTAGGATTAGAACTCAGATCTTCCTGACTCTAAGCCGAGTGCTTTATCCATCACACGAATTTGATGTCTGAATAAATTCCCTCATTTAACATATGAGGAAACTGAGGCCCAGAGAAGTGATTTGCCCAAGGTCACACAGGTAGTAAGTATCAGAGGTAAGATGGGAACCTAGGTCCTCTGACTCCAAACCAGTATGCTCTTGACCCATGAATGGCTACCATCCCTTTAGTGGAGCCTAGGAGGCCAGAATCACAGAACCTCAAAGCTAGAAGACACCTCAGAATCCATCTAGTCTAACCTGTTCCTTAACCACATACCTGATGAGTGTTCATCTCGTTTTCCTGTGTACATCTCCCAGGAAGGGTTAGCCCCTGGCTCCAGAAGCCAACTTCCTAGAGTGAAGGGAGGCAGGAGAGGAGCCTGGAATGGGAGGAACAAGGCAGCTGACTGCTGAGACCTCCCACCGTGCTGGACTCTGTTAGGGGAGGCACACAGGGCCAGAAAACTCGCTTCCTTGGCCCTGGGTACCCTGTTTTGAGGGTCAGAGGAGCATGAGAAGTAAAGTCTTTTTCCTTTCTTAAAGAAAAGACTGTATTGCCCCACCACTGCCCTACTCTCTGGCTGCTGACGCAGAGCTGCCTTTCTTTACATGGGCCACACATGGATACACATGAAAAGGAGCACCTATGTCCCCTGTTGACAGCGGCTTCAGGCAGGGCTTCCCCCTTAGTTGGGAAGGTGGGATAGGATGGGATATGAGAAGCAGTGTGGAGAAACGGACAGAGAACCGGATCAGGGAGAGGGCAGGAAGAACATTTACTAGCTGTGTGACCCTTTTTCTGGCAGGGTAGGAGGAGAAATACCTCCTAATGGAGATACTTCCCTGTCCACAGAGAAGCAGCCTAGTAGTTTATGGTCTCCGCCTAATTCTAAAAGTTGAGGAGATAGGTTAAGCATCAGAGGTCTCAGGTTGAGGGTGGGGGTGGGATTGGTGATGGGGTCTCTCTTTTTCTACATTCAGGAGTGAGAGAATGGACTCTGTCCTTGATATGCTTGGCCAGGACCCCAAAGCTCCTCATGGGTGGGACTCTAATTCTCTCCTTAGAATTTAGGGACTTCCTGAGGCTCTAACTCTTCTCCATCCACTCTATTCCTTCTATTTTTCCACCTTGGGCCTTTGGGAGGATAAGGGCTTATCTAGACCCCTCTCCAAACCACAGGATTGATAACTTCCACATTGTGGGGCCACAAAAGTCCAAGCAGTTTCCCAGGAATGTGTCACCTTGTAGCGTGGAGTTACCAGATGGGGGAGGGGATCCTGGAGTCAGGTAAAAAAGCTGGGGCCAGATTGAAAGGCAGGACAGGTAGGTGAGTCCTTCCTCTGGCTCTGGCTCTCCTCTATCCTAGAACTTTGGCTGGTGAAATATTCCGCTGGAGGTGGGGGAGGGACTCAGGTGCCATGGAGCTTGGCAAGAATGGAGGATATGGGAGGGGGAGGCCTTAGAAGGTAGGAAGGGATCAAGGTGGACCTCACTCAACCTTTATCTCTCTCACAGGATCCAGTGCTGTGGGACTTAGCTCAGACTTGGCACAGAGGCCAAGATGTTTCTCAAGGCTATGACACTCTCTCTGGCCTTTGTGGCTAACACAGGTGACTTCAGACCCAAATGGGACCATAGATTCTGAACTGAGCTTGGAATAAAGAAGAAGGCCTGCTAAGGTGAGAGAGGAAGGTTGGGAATTCCTCATCCTCATTTGATTCTGATGGGGCTGGTATGGTTGCCAGGAATGTTGGAAGGGGGTTTTGGGTGGGGAGAGGTTGAAAGACAGGGTGTAAGTACTCCTATTCCACTCTCATGTTAATCTAGGTCGTAGTCTCAATAGAGGGATTATTTACATTGGGTATACATGTAATTTACATACTGTTCACTGTTCATTTCATGTTAAAACTAGAGACATATCTCTGGTCCCAGCTTTTTCCCTGCCCAGGCCCCGCCCCAATCCCTTCTCCTCCCTCCCTACATCAGAATGGGCAAAGCCCCGCCCAGAAAAATAACTGGTTGAATCGACCTCTGTTCAATCCAGTCCGGACCATGTAACTGATGCAAGGGGCCGGCCTCTGCGTGAACCTTGGTACTTAGCTTCTGTCCTTCCCCTTCCCCAGGCGTCCAGGCTGACATGCAGCCTAACCAAGTATGCCAACAAGCTGGGCACTGATGCCAAGGATACCGTAGAGTCTGAGTTCAACCAACAGCTCAAGTATGAGGGTGTGGCCTGGGGGGGGTGGTGATGGAGCAGGAAGAGGCTGGGCCCTCGGCACAGGAAGCCATCCCAGGAGGCTGGCTTGGGTCCTTTGGGAGGCCCTAAAGCTGGCCTGGAGGAGGCTCCTAACTGAGTTTTTAGATGGGAGTTAGGGAACCACAAGAGCACAGATTTACAGCTGGATATTTGGGGGACACTTCTGACCTTTGGGGATAAAGCTGAAAGAAGGCAACTACCATGCTGCCTGGGCCACTAAGATAGCGCAGACCTCGATTCACTCCATCACCAGCCCCTTCCGTCCCCATTCACATACGTATGACTAGCCTAGGCCCGTACTGGAAGCGATTCCATCCTGGTAGGACTTGTTAGAGTTGGTGCTCTGCTGGCAAAGCCTGGGAGATCCCAGGGTCACCCCAGATCGTGATGAGGTGCCAGTGAATTTTAGTAAAGGACTATTTGGTAATATAATAATACATATAACATAGTATGATATTGTAAAATATAATATATAATATGATACATTACACTATTTATTATTATAATGCAATGTTATATTATATATATATTATGATACAACATATTCTATTTTACATGCTGTTCATTATTCATTTCATGTTAAGACTAGGGAAATGTCTCTGGCCCCAGCTTTATATAAATATATATAACTATATAATACACTAATAGCGACCTTCTTCTTCTCCTCCTCCTCCTCCTTCTTCTTTTCTCCTTCTTCCCTTGGGCAGCAGCCTTCTTCAAGATAAATCCGGGGAAGTCAGCGCACAGGCCGATGATCTGAAGGAGAAACTAGTGCCCTTTGCCATGGAATTGCCGTGCTGTCTAGTCCAGGACTCAGAAAACCTCAAGGAGCAGATCCGGAGGGAGTTGGAGGAGCTGAGGCTCCAGCTCCAGCCCAATTCCGAACAAGTGTGCCAGAAGATGAATGAGAATGTGCAGGCCCTGAAGCAGTGCCTGGGGCCCTGCACTAACGAGCTCCAAAACAGTCTCAACGAAAATGCAGAGCAACTCCGCCAGCAGCTGGCCCCCCTTTCCTGCCAACTGGAGGCAGCCATGAAGGAGAACATGAACTGTGTTCAGATGGCCCTGGCCCCCTTCGCCTGTGAGTTCAAGAACAAGGTCGACCAACAAGTGGACAAGATGAGATGCCAGCTCACCCCCTACGCGGACCAGCTCCAGGACAAGATCGATAAGCACATTGCGGAGCTTCAGAAGACCCTCACGCCCTTTGCCAAGGGTGCCCAGGAGCAGCTCAATCGCCAGATCGAATGTCTGGCCTTCCAGATGAAAAAGAATGTGGATCAGCTGAGGACCAAGATCTCGGACAACACAGAAGACCTGAAGCAGAAGCTGACGCCCTTTGCCGAGGAGATAAAGGGGAAGAAGCCCCAAAGCTCAGAGGAATTGCAACAGTCCTTGACCAGACTGAGTGGACAGGTGGACCAGCAGATCGATGAGTTCCGCAAGAATATGGGGCCCTTTGGGGAGTGCTTCAACAAGGCCTTGATTCAGCTTCTGGAAGAACTCAAGCAGAAACTGGAGCAGCCCCGTGCTTGTGGGGTGGAGGACCACCTGAGCCTATTAGAGAAGGACCTGAGGGACAAAGTCAACTCCTTCTTCTGCAACCTCAAGCAGACCTAGGACAAGATGCCCTTTTTCTCTAAGCCCTAGAACCTCAGCATCTGAGCAGTCTTTCTCAGCTCTTCTTAGATCACCACCCCCTCCTGACTTTAGATCTCAGACCAGGGTTCTCTGTCCATCCATCCACCAGTCCACCTAGTCACACACAGCAAGTGTAGCCCTGGGAATGACGCTGTGGTGAAAAGTAGCATTTATGATCCTTGCTGAATAAAATGTTAAAAAAAAACCCCAACTATCACGTGTATTGGTCAGTTTTGTTGAATTCTTTTCTCGCTCTTTTTAAATGCTTTGTTAGAATAACAACAGCTAGCATTTCTATAGGGCTCTTTGCAAAGTGATTTGTGGCATGTTATCTCATTAAAGCCTCAAATAACCCTTGAAGGGAGGTGCTATTTATTTTTATTCCCATTTTTGCAGATGAGGAAACTGAGGGGAGGCCAAGAGAACTTTAGTGACTTGTGTGAGGCTGTATTTGAACTCAAATCCTCCTGTTGCCAATCAAGTCTATTAAAACACCTCCCTGACTACATATAAGGGATGGTTCTCCAGAAGAGCAGAGAAGGAGGGATACATGGAGAAGTTTAAATGTTATAAAAAATAAAAGATATCAGGAAAATTTTATTTTAAAAACAAGCAAAAACAAACAACTATCCTAGCCTGACTTCAGTGTTTCTCAGTCATGGGAAGGAAGGAAAAAGAAGACAGTACTGAGACTCATTTAGGAAAAATAGCCGTGGGGTGTGTGTGTGTGTGTGTGTGTGTGTGTGTGTGTGTGTGTGTGTGTGAAAGTGAGAATATGGTGGGATTAGAGGGATGCACATGTGCCTTAAATGAGGTGGCAGAAAAAGGACCCAGAAATTCTATTGTTCTCTCTTCTGTGTGTGTTTCTGTTCTTTTCCTAGTCCTGATTGCTAGAGACTCACTGTTTTTTGTTAAAACTTTTATTTTTAATAGAATAAAACAAACATTTCCATAACATAGTACAATAAAAAAATGATTGCACATGAAACTGCAAATCTGCTATGCACACCTTACTATTCCTTTCAAATATACAACAAAATTATCATGTACTTTTTTTTTCTTCCTAGAGATGACTACCATTAGGCACAAATAAGTATATATAGATATATATGTGTGTATATATGTATGTATATATTGCTCTATACACGCTTTTATTTATCAGTTCTTTCTCTTGATGCACATAGCATCGAGCATTTCATATGTCCTTTATCATTAACTTGGGTATTTATAATAGTCAAAATAACTTATTGGCTCAAAGTCGTTCTTAAAAGGGAAATGACAGCCCTAACATGAGATATCCAGGCAGTGTGGAGACTAGAGCTTGGGTGTTCTGATTGATACTCAACCCAGGCCTCTTTCCCTTACCTGAATTATTCTGGGAGAAAATGAAGATCCTACCAGCCCTGGTAATGTTACCGGCCCAGACCTACCCCAAGCTGAATTTCCAAGTCTCTCTGATCAATATCCAGGCCACTTGAGAAGCCTGTCAATAGCCAGTAACTTTTCTCTGGGCCTTACTTAGCCAAAGGTGATGATTGTTCCCATCTTTGGCTTATCTGAATTTACTTGTAAAATTCCCCTTTTAGTCCTGCTAGGCTCTTTGGGGTTCATCCCCCTAAAGAAGCAGGCTTTCCTCACACTCGAGAGATTGGTGCCTCCCTCATGGCTGGTCTGGCAGTATGGGTAGTATGAGCTCTCATATAACTATTAAATGCCTGCCATATGAAGGCAGCACTGTGGCAGAGAGAGTTGATGGAGTGGAGAAGAGAGAAATGGAAGCCAGCTATCGGTGTGGCAGTCATGACTGGTCTAGATGAAACGTTACACAAAATGTACCCTAGAGTTGCAGACAGGAGGACTTTTGAAACTTGGAGGAGAGGATATCAACTCATCTGCCTAAGGGAATTAAGGGGCCCCATTAGCACCCACTGTTAATTCTCAGGGCTAATGCCTCTCAGTCTAGAGGCATTGGCATGAGTCTAACTCAGCACTCCATGCTGGCCTCTCATTTTCACTCATAAAAGGACTTCAAGAATTAAGGGCAGCAAGACGGCCCAGTCTGGATGGCAGATTAGTCATAGGATGCTAGGTCTCAAGCTGGAAGGGCCTCAGAGGCCAGCTGTCCTACCCGGCCTCATCTTCTAGAAGGAGAGCCTGAAGTGCACAGATACTAACTTTCCCAAGGTCACATAAATAATAATTATCAGAGGTGGGGTGTGATAACAGATGCTCTGAACTGAGAGTAAGGTGCTCTTTCCATTGTGTACACCTCTAGAATGACAGAGCCAGGGGCCATCTTGGGGGCTGGGAGCCCACTTCTTTTCTCCTTGAGTTCATATGTCAGAGGTCACTTCTGAGGACTCTTTCAGCTCTGAGATTCTGTGAGCCACATTTAACTGGATGTAGAGAGCAGAAGGGCCTGAAGGCTAGAGTAGAGCAAATGGGTGTTTGGACTAGATGGTCTATAAGGACCTTTCTCCTCCTAAATCCTTTGATTGATACTAAATGAACAATTCTCCCTCCTTATCAAAGGTCATAACAAGGTGGCCGGTGAATAGAACTGAACCACTACGGTGGTGGAAAGCATCTTAGAGGTCCTCTTTTCTAGGGGAAACTGAGGCCAAGACAATTGAAGAACAAGGTCACATAGCAGGTAAGTGGTTGAACAGGGATCATGAACCCAAAGCCTATTACTCTAAATTCAAAATTATTTCCACTGTATCACAATGCTTACTTTATATTTTCTGGTGATTGCTGATCCTAAATGTCACCAGTGGGGATGGATGCCCTCTAAAAATCTTCTTTATGTTTGTTTTATAATACCAAAGTAGTTTAAGCATGTGTAACACAATCACAGTCTCCGAGTTGGAAGGGACCATAGTGGCAGCTAGGTGTGGCAGAAGCTAGAGCCCAGAGCTTGGAATCAGGAAGATGAGCTCAGATACTTATTAGCTATGTGACTCAGAGGGAGTCATTCAACCTCCAAATTTTCTCATCTGTAAAATGGGGATAATAACAGCATCTATCTCCCAGGGTTGTTGTGAGGATCAAATGAGACATATTTGTAAAGCCTTCTGTAGATGCTAGCTATTGTTATTAAGATCATTAATCACCTCTACCTGACAAGTGGTCATCTAGCTTTTCCTTGAAGACCCAGAACGAGAGGGAGCTCGCTATTTCCAAAGGCATCCTCTTCTGCTTTTGGATAGCTTTTCAAGTATAGGATGTTTTTCTTTATGTTGAGCCAAAATTTGCCCCTCTTCAGCCTCTATCCAGTGCTCCCAGTTCTGTACTCTGAGGCCAAGGAGAACAGACTAATCCCTTTTCCACATAACAGCCTTTCCAATACTTGCTATCAAGTTGATTATCTATGTACATAATCCCCTACAAGAATAAGGAGAGAAGTGTTCCCTCACAATCCTTGCTCAGTCCAAACAAACATCTTTAGATAGCTCCTCCATAGCCCACCCAGCATGAGATCAAGCATAACCCAAAGACGTCAGGCCCCAAACTTGCCCCTGGTGACAACTATCATAGGATGATTTAGAGCCATAAGTACCTTAGAAACTCCTAGGCCATTCTCCTCATTATACAGATGAGAAAACTAAGACTCAGAGATGAAGGACCTGCCCAAGGTGACTCATTAAGTAGAAGCAGGATTGGAATCCAGGTCTTCCAACTTTAAATGTAGTAGTCCTTGTCCTCCATAGCCGACTTGGACTCTATTCTTTTGGAGGCTTCCAATTATTTTCCTCCAACTTCCAGCCCTCTCTAGAATCTAAAGCAAGCAACTCTACTGCATACAATTGTCATTTAAATGACTGCTGAATTAAGTTGGTGTGGGTCCTGTCATTGCCAGAGTCTAGGGCATCACTGATCCCTTCTCCATACCAGCCTGGCCCAGAGAAAAGTTCATTTTCACTCATAAAAGGACTTGAAGAATTAAGGGCAGCAAGACGGCCCAGTCTGGATGGCAGATTAGTCATAGGATGCTAGGTTTCAAGCTGGAAGGGCCTCAGAGGCCAGCTGTCCCACCCGGGCCCCATCTTCCAGAAGGAGAGCCTGAAGTGCACAGACACTAACTAACTTTCCCAAGGTCACATAAATAATAATTATCAGAGGTGGGGTGTGATAACAGATGCTCTGAACTGAGAGTAAGGTGCTCTTTCCATTGTGTACACCTCTAGAATGACAGAGCCAGGGGCCATCTTGGGGGCTGGGAGCCCACTTCATTTCTCCTTGAGTTCACATGTCAGAGGTCACTTCTGAGGACTCTTTCAGCTCTGAGATTCTGTGAGCCACATTCAGTGACTTTTAACTAGATGTAGAGAGCAGAAGGGCCTGAAGGCTAGATGAGAGCAAATGTCTTAATTTTCTGAACCTATAGCCCAGTGACTAATTCCTGGTAAATTCTAAAATGTATTATTATTTTTTAAATTAAATTAAATTCTTTTTGTTACATTGTAAGTACCAAACTATCCCCCTCCTTCCCTCTCTCCCCACCCCACCCCAGAGAAGGCCACCATTACACACACACACACACACATACACACACATACACACATACACATACATGCAGACACACACATATATACACACATATATGTACATATATTATATATATGGCGTATACCACATATATATGTATGTATTATAAATGTATATGTGTGTATGTGTAAAACCAAAGTGAACATACTTCTATTTATCAGTTATTTCTCTGAAGGGCTAAAATATATTATCAAAAGGATAGTTAACATCTAGAAGAGGAAGCAATTGTCAAAAAGAATTGGTCAAACCAGACTTACACCACTTCCTTTCTTGACAGTGAACTCACTAGACTGGTATATCATGGGCATATCATAGTTATCACGTACCTGGATTCTAGCAAAGCATTTGACAAAGTCTTTTCTGCTACTGCTCCAAAATAAAAATGAGATTATAGGCCAGATTGAATAATTAGGGAGATTTGGAACAAAATGAATGCTGGGCCCCAAGATGATCCATTAATGGTTCAGTGATAATGTGGGACTGCAGGACCATACAACACAAAGGGTTTGGAATCATTTGGGTTTGAATCCGGTCACTGTCACTTTCTACCTATGTGACTCTGGCCAAGTCTCACTTCACTGCTCTGGACTTTGGTTTCCTCAACTGTGAAATGAAGAATTTGGATTGATGACCTCTGAGATCCTTCCTACTCCTAAATACACAATCCTATGGAAAGTGGAATGCCACAAGGATTTGTGTTTGGTCCTGTCTGGCATGTCTCTCTGTCTCTCTCTGTCAATCTGTCTCTGTCTCCCTGTCTCTCTCTCTCTCTCTGTACACATATATATATGGATAGATAAATATAGATATATATAGACACACACACACATAAAACAATGACATATAAAGGTATAGATAGCATACTTATTAAATTTGCAGGTGATGCAAATCTTTGAAAGATAGCTCACATTTTTTTATCACTTTTTTCTGGCTCTACAAAATAATTCTTTGGTATTGGCACTGACACTGAATAAGTAAATTATTAGTGTAGTACTGAATAAATAAATTAATTTAGGCAGTACTTTTTATTTTCATTATATTGGCCCAGCCTACTCTTGAGCAAACAATATTTCTCTAATTACTCTGATCTGTATTTGTGTGAAGAGCCTTTTAATGGTATTCATACAATTCCTGTATTCTCAAGTATCTTATCCTGTCCATAGTTATTTCAAATGAAATTTCTTTTTTTCTCTCTTCCTGCTGGGTTTTGTGGGAGATACGTAAAAATACTGATGGTTTATATGGGTTTATTTTAGATTCTGCAACTTTGCTGTAGTTGTTAATTGTTTTGGTTGGTCTTCTTAGCTAATTTTCTGGGGTACTCTAAGTAAACCATCATATCATCTGCAAAAAGTAAGCTTTGTTTCTTCATTGCCTGTATTTATTCTTTCAACTTCTTTTTCTTTTCTTATTGCTATAGCTAGTACTTGTAGTAAAATACTGAATAGAAATGGTGATAATGGACAGCTTTGTTTCACCTCTGATTTTATTGGAAAAGCTCATAGATAGCTAACACTTTGGATGACAAAGTTAATATCCAAAGAAACTCCAAGATATTAGAACATTGGGCAGAATGTAGCAATGAAAGTAAAATCGTTTACTTGGGTTATATGACAGGAGTAATAAATACTAGAGTCCACAACTTGTCAGTTAGACTAGCTTTTTCCTCTGAATAAGCCAGGGAAGCTGTCCCCAAAATTTCATTGGTCCGGGGGGCTAAAGCCTGAGCTGTTGATGGAGCTTTCTGGTTGCCTAAGGAGACAAAAGATGCCAACCCATAAAGGAATAAGCATCCCACAGACTTGGCAGATATCCTGCTGCTATATCACCACACCTTGCTGATGCTTACTAGGGAGATGAGGGCAGCTACTTCTACCTGAATCAGTATGGTATCCTTTCGGAGTGTCCTTTCTATGCCATGTCTAAGTAAAGTTGTTTTTGTTCACTTTGAGTGGAGTAGAAATATATCACTTTGTTCCAATCTCGAACTTCAACTATGGGAACAACCTGAGTCAGGCCCGGCTTATCACGTGTTAAAAGAATCAGCTTCACAGAAACTCGATGGGAAATCCATTCAGCTGCCAAAGCGATTTTCCTAAAGCACCGGCTGTTCCCCATGCCTGGAATGCTCCTCCTCTGCCTGGCTCCCCTGGCTTCTTTTAAGTCTCAACTAAAATCCCACCTTCTACAGTTAGGAAGCCTTTCCCAATCCTTCTAAATTCTAGTGCCTTCTCTCTGTGAATCGTTTCCTGTTGATTCTGTACCCAGCTTGTTTGTATATGTTTGCCCATTAGATGGTGAGCTCTTTGAAGGCATAGACTGTCTTTTTGCCTTCCTTTGTTTCCCCAGCACTTTGTACACGCCTGGCACATAGCAGACCCTTAATGAATGCTGATTGACTGACTTAGTCAATTTTGGATAGTAGCTGGTATGATAAAGATTAGCACTTTCAGTTCCCCTTTATGTATGGTCTTCCCCCATTAAAATGTAAGATTCTTGAAGGCAGGGACTGTCTTGCTTGTTTGCATATACTATATCTCCAGCTCTTGGTATTGTGCCTGGCCATAGCAAGTGTTAAATAATAAAATTTACCTATCTATATCAATTACAGATGCTGGGGATATCTGTTTGGAGAAGAGAAGACTTAGAGGAGACATGATAGCTGTCTTCAAGCGTCTGAAGGGCTGTCATTTGGAAGAGGGATTTGCCTTATTCTGTGTGGCCCTGGAGGGCATGGCAGAGGCGACTCAGGTTCAGGATAAGGAAGTCTTCCTAACTATATTAGTTGCCCCAATGTGGAATGAGCAGACTCAGAGGGAAGTCTTCAAGGTGGTCTTTTGATGGGCTGTATTTGATGATCTTCCCAAGCCCCTTCCACCGAACTCTCAAGTTCTATGATTCTGTGAACTGACCAGATTTAGGGTGCTACTCACCCAGAAGCTGTTTGCTATGAGAAAGAGCCCCAATAAAACCAATGGAATGGGAGGTAGGGCAGATTTTTTTTCTCCAGAATACCTGTGGTTTCTTGTTGCTGGAGAGGGACAAGTAACAGTCAGGGGCCAAGAATCTAGGGCTAGAAGGCCTAGAAGAGACCCTAGATACAATCTGGTACAAACCTCTCACTATACAGAAGAGGAAAATAAAACCTAGAGAGGTAAAGAGACAAAAATCCTAGAGGTAGTAAATAGCAGTAAAATCCGAAGAATACCAAGGGAATCAATGAAAAAAAACCATGAAAGAAGGTAGCCTAACTGTACCAGATCTCAAAATTTATTACAAAGTGGTAGTCATCAAAACAATCTGACAGTGGCTAAGAAATAGAGTGAGGGACCAGTCGAATAGATCAGGTACTTGGTACACAGTAGTAAATTGCCATAGTAATCTAGCATTTGACAAACTCAAAGATCCAAGATTTGGGGACAAGAAATCACTATTTGACAAAAATTGTTGGGAAAACTAGAAAGCAGTTTGGCAGAAACTTAGGTATAGATCATCTCACACTGTATACTAAGATAAAGTCAAAATGGGTACATGATTTAGACATAAAGAGACATAAGTAAATCAGAGGAGCATGGAGCATCTTGTGAGATTTATGGATAAGGCAAGAATTTATGACTAAACAAGAGACAGAGCATTATAAGATGTAAAATAGATAATTTTGATTACATCAAATTAAAAAGTTTTTGCACAAACAAAACCAATGCAGTCAAGATTAGAAGGAAAGTAGGAAAGTTGGAAAAATTTTTAACAGCAAGTTTCTCTGATAAAGGCCTCATTTCTCAAATATATAGAGAACTGAGCTAAATTTATAAGAATATGAGTCATTCCCTAATCAAGAAATGGTCAAAAGAGAAACAGGCAGTTTTCAGAAGCAGAAGTCAAAGTTATGTATAGTTATATTAAAAAAAGATCTAAATCACTATTAATTAGAGAAACGCAAATTAAAACAACTCTGAGGTTTTGGCTAATTGGCTAATATGACAGAAAAGAAAAATGAGAAATATTGGCGAGGATGTGGACAAACTGGGACACTAATGCACTGTTGGTGGAATTGTAAACTGATCCAACCATTTTGGAGAACAATTTTGAACTATACCCAAAGGGCTGTAAAACTGGGCATACCCCTTGACCTAGTAATACCACTGCTGGGTCTGTATCTCAAAGAGATCAAAGAAAAAGGAAAAGAACCTATATGTACAAAAATGTTTATAGTAACTCTTTTTGTGGTAGCAAAGAATTGGAAATTGAGGGGAATAGGAAATTGGGGAATGACAACAAGTTGTGGTACATGATTGTGATGGAATACTATTGTGATACAAGAAATGAACGGGATGCTTTCCAAAAAAACCTGGGAAAACTCACATGAACTGATGCAAAGTGAAATGAGCAGAACCAGGAGAACATCGTACACAACAAAAACAGCATTGTATGATGATCAACTGAATGACTCAGCTGTTCTCAGCAACACAATGATCCAAGACAATTCCGAAGGACTTATAATGAAAAATGCTACCCATATCCAGAGAAAGAACTGATGGAGTCTGAACACAGAATGAAGCATACTTTTCTTACTTTATTATTCTTGTTTTTTAAGGTCTGCATTTTCTTTTGCAATATGACTAATATGGAAATGTTTTACATGACTACCCATATATAACCTATATCAAATTGCTTGCTTTCTTAAGGAGAGGGAAGGAGAGAGAATTTGGAACTCAAAATTTTTTTAAATGAACATTAAATATTTTTGTTTCCATGGAATTGAGAAAAAACAAAAATTAAACAAAAAAAAAAGAATTACAGTTATCAAAAACACATTTTTAAACAGATTTACAGACCTCAGGTTAAAAATTCCTGCCAGATTAAGCCTCTCTTGTTGAAAATTCCAAACTAGCGATATTTGTTTCCTATGGCATGGTTTAGCTTGCGATGCTATAGTATCTGGTATAGTATTATGGTGCTATAGTATCTCTGTCTTTGTTTTCAGTTCATTTGAGGGTGAAATGAAGTAGGACAACCCACAAAGATGGTTGGGATCCCCAAGTGTACACTCCAAGCATTTTGGATAAGCAGAGAGTTTGATTACACCACTTGCTTTTTAAAATTAAATTATTTTAATTAAAAAAAAATTCCAACCCAAGTCATCTGACTTCAAGACCTGGGTTTTCCTAGGTACCTTTAGCCAGGGCTTGGAACTCAGTGTTCTCTTGTCTTTCTATGGTTGTACTGTGCTTCCAAGGGAGGGGAGGATCCCCACAATGACCAATCCCAGGAAGAGAAACATGCAAGTTGCTTATCAAAGGAGTCCATGGCCTGAGATGATAACGACATGATGATCGGGCAGGGAGGACCCGACTGCTTTGAGGAGTTTGAGTCTAGAGGGTGACCCTGATGCATACACTAATTATCTGAGTCACAGTCACAGGGGAATGAGGATAGAGAAAACAATCAGGGGCATTGCTTACTCAAGCCACATTTATGCATCAGTGTTTTACAAACATAATCTCATCTGATCCTCCTAACAGCCCCATGAGGTATACTGTGGGTATCATCATCCCTATAAGGAAAGGGAGGGTCAGAGAGACTAAGGGACTTGCCTGTGGCCACACAGGAGGTATTGCGCAGAGGTGTGGTGGAGACCCAGGTCTCTCCTGATTCCTGCCGCTCCATCAGAATTCGAGACCACAGTGATTGTTACTAGAAGGTATTAGCATGATAAGAACATCTCATCTTTAAGTGACGTTTTATGATCTACAGAGCACTTTGACACATGTAAGTGTGCATGTTTTCACTTCATGTCATTTCACTAGTACAGTATCATCCCCATTTTACAGGTGAGCAGACTGAGGCTCAATAACCATAACTGCGGCTTCATAATCATAACTTCCATTTTTATCATGCTTTGAAGTTCATAGAGGTGAAGCGTAGCTTGTTGGATAGAGTACTGGACCTAGAGTCAGGAAGTCCTGGGTTCAGATCTAACTGTCACCAGCTCTACCTTAGGCAGGTCACAAAGTCGGTCACAAGCTTTGCAGGCAGGTAGAGGAAGCTCCCAGGTTGACGAAATCCCAAGTCCTCGTTGCATTGACCTATCCAGGTTTACAAAGCATTTGCTTCACAGTCACCTACGATGGGGTAACAGGGTAAATATTTTCTTTTGGTTTGGAGCTATCCTCTCATTGGTGTGGGAGCTCTCAGTGAGGAAACTCCCTCTATCTAATGAGAACAGCAGCCATTCTGAAATTAAGCGTCTGGGGACACGAAGTGACTTGCCAGGTGTCACTCATCGAGTATAGGACCCGAACCTGGATCTTTCTTTCTCAGACGACAGCTCTTCCGCCATTATGCTGTATTACCTATCAAATATCGATATTCCCGATTTGTTAGGATTTAGAAACTGATCTCTCGAGATGTTAAATGATTTGCCCACAGCCATGCAATTTGTACTTAGCAGAGTCCCAATGTCAAATCCAGGTCTACCGACTCCAAGACTAGGACCGGCTAATGACCTGAATGGATGGGATGAAAAGGGCGTGTTAAGTCCTTATTATGTACAAATCACTTTGTGAAACGCTGGGAATGCAAACATAGGAAAGCAAGCCAGTCCTTGCTGTCAAGGTGCTCACACTCAGCTGCAAGTCAGATGGAAAGGCCGTGTGGCCCTTTGAGGGAATCCACAGAGCATGTGGCAAGGCATCTTTTTGAATAACTTGCCCATAATCAGTGAAGGAGCTTGAATTCAAACCTAGGTTTCCTCTACCTCCTTTCTATTCTGCCCGTGGATATAAGGCCACCAGCGACTGTTTCCCATCATAGGCATCTGTGGAGTGGATGGCTCAGCTTATTTGTTTTTATTTATCAAAGTAGAAAAGAGTGGCGCCATGTGGAAAGGTGGCCACAGCACTAGGGCAGAGGCCAGAGCCCAGAGCCCCAAGCCCCAAAGTCATGAAGAGCTCAAGGCCAGGTGGATTTGGACCTGACACAGAGGATACAGAGGGCAGGGCAGGGAAACTGATAGAGGGTGGAGTTTATATGGGTGGGGGTGGGGGTGGGTTTGGACTCTACTCTAGGGTGTGGGTGTGGAGGGGTGGTATGGACAACACTCTCTAGGCTTGGCTGCCCTTTCCCCTTCAGGATATCGTTCTTGAGGTCATGACTACAGTCACCCTGCTTTCCCGGAATTTATTAGACAACCAGCTTCAAAAATAGAGAGGAGATGGGGGGAGCCAGACCTATGCTGGCCATTAGAGATGTCTCAGGTGTGGTTGCAAAGCAGGCTTCCTCCCTGGCATTCCTCCTTTTAAGGGCCTCTTTCTGGCAGTTATCATTTGAAGAACATAGCCCTTCTGTATTTCCTGGGCCTCTCCTGGCAATAAATCCACTTGAAACATACCCTTGGAACTATTTTTTTTTAAGAGCATGAGAATCTATGAAGCTATAGACTCTGTAATTAGGAATCACAAGAATCAGCTGTAGCCATGCTGAAGACAAATTCAGTTGTATAAGGGGAGAGAAAGCAGGGAAGCCCCACAGTGGCTCAAAGGACCATCTAGCCTCTTCATGCCCCAGGACAGGGGTTCTTAACTTTTTTTTTTTTGTCATGGACTTCTTTGGTATTCTGGTGAAACCTATGGACCCTTCCTTAGACTATTTTTTTAATGAATATGATAAAATACGTAGGATTTCAAAAGGTACTAATTATATTAAAATGAAGAGGAAATTTTTTCATATTCAAATTCATGGACCTCCTGAAATCTATCACGGACTTGGTGGACCTCAGATAAGAATTGCTGACTTAGGGGGTTGCTAGAATTTCAAAGAGCCCTTACTAAACCCTACTTCTGGGTTAATGGAAAAGGCATCTAGAGAGAGGGGCATTGAAGTGATAGTACCCCAGAAGGGCGGCAGCCCAGGGGCTATCGGGCTAGATCTGAGGAAGAGGTAAGGTGCTTTGTAGAAGGAAGCATACAATTTGTAAATAATAGAGCTTTGTTTCAAACCCAGGTTTTCTGACTCTGAAGTCAGGGTTGGTTAGTGACTCAAATGGATGAATGGATGAAAAATCATATATTTAGTGCCTATTATATACAGAGCACTGTGCCAAAGGGCTGAGGATACAAACAGAAAAGCATTCTTCCTCCCCTTGGCAACCATGGGCTAGTTAGGGTTCTTGATCAAGTCAGATTTAGAAGTCTAAGGCTCTATTAATTCTGGATGTGTCTGGTCCAGCACAAAACAATAGTGTTAGACATTATCTGCTGCCGTGAGATAGAAAGAACACTGGACTCCAAGCCAGGAGACCTGGGTTTGTGTCCCAGCTCTGCCAACCCACTATGGTACTGAGTAAGTCATTTCTATTTTCTGGGTCTATTTCTCCATCCCTCACAGGGGGATCATAATGCCCGTCTTACCTTTCAGGGCTATTATGAGGACCAAATTAAAAATGTTCTGGGTGTGTTTGATCACCATAATCTGCTATGTGAACACTTGCTATTACTAATATTATTGATACAAAAAAACTTTCATTAGGGTTGTGATAAGGAAAGTGCTTTGAAAACTTATAGAAATGTGACATAAATTCATCAATAAACATTTATTAAGCACCTACTATGTGTCAGGCACTGTGCTATGTTCTGGGGATATAAAAAGAGGGAAAAGACAGTCCCTGCCCTCAAGGAACTTACATCATCATCATCGTCATCATCATCATCCAATCTAATACTACCTTCATGATTCAGATAAGGAAAGTGAGTCCCAGAGAGATAAAATTACTTGCCCAAAGAGACACCAAAAGTTAGTGATGGAGCTGGGTCTTCTCACTCCCATTCGAATGTGTTTTGGGGTGTGTAGGGTATTCAGGGAGAACAAGCACTTCTGATGTGAGGGCTTGCCAAGCCCTTTTCAAGGGTGCATTGGTGTCTGCCTGTCCCTCCAACTCTCACCTGTGGCCCCAAGAAGCTGTAGCATTCACAGTAGCCACACTCTGGTCAGCAGATGAGCTAACCTGGGTTGAGGGTAATTGACAGGCCTCAAACCTATTGGTGAATTAGGGGGATGTTACTCCAAGCACGCAAAGACTTCTTATGGCAGAATGGGCGGATGAGAACAATTTGTTCCAATAGCAGCTGAAGCATGTGGTGTGGAGCATTTAAGCTTGGTCAGACATTGAAGACGCCAAGGTCATCCATTTCATCTCAGGCCATTGCCAGTCATCTTGACTTTCGTCTTGCCACTGGACTTTGATGACTATGGAGAGAGAATGATGCTGACAACTTTGTGCCTTATTTAAGTCTAATTCATGAGCAAGTCATCACCCTGTTATGTCAATGGTCCTCTTGGAGAACAAAGGATGAGAACACACTAAAGTGTTTTACACTACTACTTCCCTTCTTTCATGGCTTTCTCTTTGACCTGGAAACTCTGGAGTTTTAAAATATTCCTGAAAGTTTTCATTTTGTAGTTTTTTTTTTTACAGGAGATGACCAGTGGGTTCTTTCTACTTCCACCATCTCTGGTTCTAAGAGATCTAGGCAATTTCTTTTATGATCTCTTGAAATATGATGTCTAGGTTCTTTTTGGTTATGACTTTCAGATTGTCCAGTGATTCTTGGGTTATCTCTCCTTGATCTATTTTCCAGGTAAGCTATATTTGCTATGGGATATATTACATTTCCTTCTATTCTTTTAGTCTTTTGACCTTGTTTTAATATTTATTGATATTTCATGGAGTTGTTAGCTTCCATTTAGTTAATTTTGATTTTCAGGGAATTTTTTCCTTGGGTATGACTTTGTACCTCTTGTTCCAAGTGGTTGATTTCCTTTCCATTTCTTTCTTCCATAACTCTCACTTCTTTTCCTATTTTTTTCTATAACATTCTCATTTCTTTTTAAAAAATAACTCTTTAGCTCTTTTTAAAATTCTTGCTTTATTTCTTCCTGGAATTCTTGTTGAACTTGTGTCAATGCTATATTTTTCTTTGATGTTTTGTTTGTAGATTTTGGAGTCAAGCTCTTCTTTTGGGTTTGTGTTTTGAGCTTCCCTGTCACCATAATATCTTGTTATCATGTGATTCTTTTTTTTTTTTTGTTTGCTCCTTATTACAACCTACTTCTTGTCTTTGGAGTTCATGTTAGGGCCAGGCTTTGCCCACTTCTGTGGAGAATGTCGGGGCTGAGCTTTTGTCCTTTTGGGACCTTCTGCTACTTTCCTGGGGTATTGAGTGTTGTGCTATTCCAGGATCTTAGGGATAGTTTGGACTAAGGACCTTCAAGCTTTCAGTGCTTCTAAAGTGCTAAAGATTATGGGCTCATTGCTCTTTTGGTCTGAACTCATAAAGTTCCTGACCTGGGTTTGGATCTGAGCAACCTGCCTTGGGCTTGTCTCTGAGTGGAAGTTCCAATAGACTACTGCTACACTCAACTATGATCAGCTAAATGGAAAGTTCTGTAGGTTCAGAGTGACAGATCTACAGGCTCTATAGATTCCTGAAAATGGTCTGAGATTCCTGTCCTGGTTCTTCCACTGTAGGCTTGGGCTGGAGGCTAAAACATAGTCCTTGCTCTGCTCCTGGGGTTAGAGCCACACAGCTACCTTTTGCCTCTGAACTTGCTCCTTGCTTGGTACATAACCTAGGGACCACTCCTCATCCTGGCATGCCACACTTAGGCACGGGTGCCCTTCTTATTCTGCCCTGGATCTATGACCCAGAACTGGTCATGAGCAACCAGTTGGCATCTATTTTGACACCCTGCACTAGTTTTGCTCTGGTACTTCCTGTCCTGGTTCACAGCTTTGGTCCTCTTTCAGTCCCTGAGTGCTGGAGCAATTTGCTTGGCCTTGTGCTTCTGGTTAGACCCGGTAACCAGTGTCCAAAGACCTCTCTATCTCCTTGTGCCAAGCTGGGCTAGAAAAATTGCTGCAATTTTTTTCTTGGATTTCTTCACCAGGACTCAGTCTGATATATTTTCTAGATTGCTGTAGAGGAGTTGTGTTGAGGGAGCTAGGCTATACTTCTTCCCCTTACTCCACCATCTTGGTTCCCCTTCTATGACTTTCTGAGAAGCTTACATTCTTCCTTACTCCCCATGAAGGCTAAAATTCCCTCTCTTGGCTACCCAAATAGCAGAGTCACTGGAGATTTGTATCGCAGTTCCACATTTATAGGGTGCCAAGTTTAGTGGGTTCTGACAGCATGGGCAATCTCTTCAGCTGTATTTTTTAAAAAATCAGAGGACCTAGTTAGCAAGATTAATTAGTTAAAATAGGAAGCTACCATGTGTTAGCTTGGGATGAGCTCCTTTCCCACTCTTCTTTGACTCCTGTGTGGACTCCTCTCCAGGAGATGCTTCCCACTGCAGTCCCAACACGTGTGCTCTCCTATCCCAGAATGACGTTCAGCACATCAGCAGCTTCAAATGAAGGAGTGCTCAGTATGTGGTTTGTAGTACTTGCCATGGGCACAAAAATTCATGAGTAGAGACGTGCCAAACAAAGCTGGTTCCTGGTTTCCACATCCTACTGGAGACCTAGCTTTCCCTGGCTCTCAAGACAGCATGTCTATTTATAAGATTTTAGAGCTGGAAGGGACATTATAGGTTCAACTACTTTATTTTACAGATGAAGAAACTGAGCCCTAGAGAAGTGAAGTGTCTGACTCAAGGTCATTGGGCAGATCCAGGATTTGAAGCCAGATCTTTTGGCCCCCCCAAACTAGCATCCTTTCCAGGTCAAGGAGCCAGCCACTCAGTCCCGAGCTCCCTTCTTGATTCCTGCCAGCTACACAGTGAAAGACTCAATTCAACTCAAGTACCTATGCTATTCAAGGCTTTGTTAAGCTGTTAAGCCACAAAGATGTAGTCTCTGTCATTAAAGAGCTTATAGCTTACAGAGACATAGGATACAAAGAACTACAATACAAGACCCAACAAGACGAGTTCAATACTAAGTGCTGGGAGAGGTTCATTAGGTAGTGCCCCAAATCAGACTAACACTGAAATTAAACCAAACTGGATGGTCTAGAAGTGATTTACCAAGATCACATAGCTGCTGACAGCCAGAGATATGATTTAGATTTACTATTAATTCTCCTGGAATTCATCTTCTGGCTGAGAAGCTTAGATCCTCTCCTTTATGGTGTTGCCTTCTTGCTCTTTGCGGTGCCTAGCCTATAGAAGTACCTACATTTCTTTTCCTTTATAATTATCCTTTGTTTCTTACTGGAATGTCTTTCATCTATTTCTTTTCCCTCAGAGACCTGATCTAAGACAGAGATAGATCTTGGCTTACCCAAACACATTCTGTCATTTTCAGTCATGTCTTACTGTTCATGACCCCATTTGAGGTTTTCTGGGCAAAGATACTGGAGTGGTTTGCCATTTTATTGTTCAGTTCATTTTACAGATGAGAAAACTGAGGCAAGCAGGGTTAAGTGACTTGCCCAGGGTCACACAGCTTGTGTCTGAAACTAGATTTGAACTCAAGTCCTCCTGCCTCCAAACCCAGTGCTCTATCCACTGCATCACCTAGCTGCCCCTCTCCCTTCCTTGTCACTTTAAGCAGGTGACTAAACCTTTTTGATTGTCAGATTCCCCCATCAGTCAAGTTTAGGTAGGGAAAGGCTGGGGTAGAGGGGGTTGAGTGGGAGGAGGGAGAAGATACCCATCCTTATATAAATCTAAGGCATTACTGAGGCTAGGAGCATGGGGCTGGAGAGTCCCTGGCCATGGTGTCTTCCTGGTAGAGGCTCTGTGGGTGGAGTTCGGCTTTCATTTTGTGGGGCTTGGATTTTGCTTCTGCTCTGGCAGCTTAAAGTCATAATTCCCATCTCAAATGTTGAACTCTCTTCTCATCAGAAAGTCTGTCACCTGGCCCCTGGCTTCCCATGCTTGTTCTGGGATCATTTCACAAAGGAGAAAGGACTTTTAACTCTATACATTCTTGGCCTTCCTTGCCATGCTTGCTGGGGCTAGAGGGGAGGAGGGGGATAATTTGTCACTTGTTTGTTCTAGGGACACAGTGACTTAGTCTGTTGAGTAAGACTAGGGTCTGGGTACAGCATGTATGCTGAGTGGGACGTCATTAGGGAAGGTTAAAGGTCCTAGGATTTAGAGAAACTAGGTAGGGAGCTTAGTCCTTGCCCTGACTGAAAATTTCCATGATGTGTCTTTTCCCTAAAACAGACATCCCAGAGAGAATAAGGGTTGGTGCCAATTAACCTCAAAGAAGCTGGGGTTATGGAAATGGGCCATAGAACAAGCGCCAGTTCATCTCTGGGCAGAGTCAACTCTAGCACCTTGCATGGGTGGCAGGTGAGTGCTGGACAGTAGTTGAGGTCATTCTTCTTTAGACCTCCACGTGGTGTTTGCCTGAAGCAGCTGTTGCCAAAGGCACAGGTCACTGGGATATAAAACTGAATGCTTGCTCCTTATGCCCAGAACTGGTATTTTGGCAGGTGAGAGGGAAGGTTGGTGTCCCGGCATCTTAGGAGAGAACAGTCAAGGCAGATGGTTATGGTAAAGAAATGGGGGCAAGAACCAGGAAATTGGGCCCCAAGTATTTTCTTCCCTTTCCTCATGCCTCAGCTTCTCCATCTGTGAAATGGGAGGCTGGGTAAGACGATAGATGAGTAAATGGCACACGTAGAGGCCTAGCTTTCTATCTAGGCCTATTTCTTTTCTTGGGGCTCTTGCCTATGGTAGTGTATTTTACAAAGTGAATCTTTTCTGTGTCGATAAGACATCGGGACATCTTCATCTCTGGGAAAAACCCTCTTCCTTTCCATCATCTGTTCATGATGTTCTCCTCCTAGAACCTTAGCTTTGGAATGGGAATTAGGAAGAAATTCCATGTCCTGTGCCCCTGGGAAGGGTTACAAAGAGCTCTAGGGCTAAGTCATCTTGAAGGTCCCTTTCTGCTCTGACATTCAATGATTCTTAGTTCCCTCCCCACCCCCACTCCCCCTTTCTGACTCCATTTACTTTTCCTCCTTCTCAGGGTGGATCATGGCAGTGATAACAACAGTCTTGGTTCTGGCTCTCCTCTCAGGTGGGTGCTCCTTTCTCTGACGACAATGATGAGGGGAGGTACATTTGGGGTACTAGGCTCAGGTGCCTCCTTTCCTCCTCTGCCCCCGGCCCCCCAGCTGCTAGGCTACCCCTTCTCCAAATTACCTTGTATTAACTTTGTATCTATAGTCTGTATATTCTCATGTGTCTCTCCTACTAGAATGTAAATTCCTTGAGAGCAAGGACTCTTTCACTTCTGTCTTTTTATCCTCTAGGTTTAAAGACTCATTCATAGGGAGTCTTAATAAATGCTTATTGGGTGGTTGATATACCAGACTGTAAGCTCCTTGAGGGCAGGGACCATCTTTTGCCTCTTTTTTTATCCCCAGCACTTAACGCAGTGCTTTGAAATAATCTTTTGTCTTCTTTGTTGTATGCCTTACATAAGTTGTGTGTGTCTCTGTGTGTGTGTGTGTGTGTGTGTGTGTGTGTGTTTTATTTCCCCTACTAGACTGAACACTCCTTGAGGGTAGGGGCCATGTCTTCGAATCTCTCTAGCTCCTGAACATAGTAGATACCTGAACTAAGTTAAAATGAATCAAATCATTGAACATGTACCTGTGAGGATACAAGGAGAGATCCCAAGTGTGAGTTTTTGGCTCCTAGGCCTGGAATGAACATTGGTTGAAAATCAGATCTGGTTTCAAATCCTGACTCTGCCACTTATTGGCTCTATGACCTTGGGCCAATCACTTCCCATGATCTACACTTCAGTTTCCTTCTCTGGGTTGGACCAGACCTCTAAGTTCCCTTCCAGCAGGAGATTTTATGAATGTGGCCTCATTCTCTTCTCTCTTTCTCTTCCTGCCCTAGCAACTCTCCCTCCCTCCCCAGGACTTCAAGGGAGGCTAGACCTCTGTGGAAGAAGGGATGATGTTAAGGCATCCTTGCTATGTCCCCTCCTCCCTCACCCATCTTCAATTCCACTTTCTCCACAGTGTCAACAACAGCAAAGGAGCACAAAGGCTTCTGGGAATACTTCAGCCAGAGCGGCCAGGAGAAGGGCCGGATAGAACAGATGGAGCAGCAGAAGCTCAGCAAGGAGTTCCTGTGAGTGACCAGGGCTAGGAGCTCTAAGAAGTTAGGGTCAGATGGCAGAGGAGGGGGAGGAGGAAAGGGAGCCCCTGTAGCCACATTGAAGAGCCCTCAATGGTATAACTGATCATTGTTTCTCGTCTTGCCCACTTCCACTGACGGTTGATTCTCAACCTGTTCTCCACTCTTGAGCACCCCAACTTAAGCCTAGTGAATGATCTAGTTTTCTCTGTCATCCTTCTCTCACCACTCTACCCCAGTGCCTAGACTTGGACCAATCACATTACAGGTGTTAAAGACTCAGTTCTCTGGGGCTGAGATATTATTCAGCCCAGACCATCCAACCTTCCCTTCCCCACTAGACCCAGTGTAATAATGTTGGCCTCCACGGTTCAAGGAGTTGAACAACCAGTCTCTCTGTCTGTCCCAGATCATCAGCAGCTATGACAGTAAGAAGGAAAGAAAAAGGACAAGCTCAGAGGGCTGTGGCATGTGTTTATACGTATATGTTTATACATCTGTATGTGCTCTCCAAAAAACATCAGACTGGGGAGTCTGAAAAGGGTCAGATTGGTTCTGGAGCCAACTTATTTTTCTGCTCAATATCATGGTCTCCCTGGGCGGGACAGATGAACTGGATCCTAGGGGACAGAGGTCAGGTATATGTATATATGTTAGGAAAACCCAGAAAACTAGCAGTCTGGACCAGTATATGTTTATATCCCTCCTCCCCAGGAACCTGAAAGCCAACATTGAACAAGACCTCAGTAATGTGGACACTTTCTTGGAGAAGCTAGAGCCCTTGGCTGGACAGGGAAAACATCCTTTGCTTTTTTTGGACTCAAAGGAGCTGCAGCACCAACTACACAAGGAGTTGGAGGAGGTGAGGACCAGGCTGGCCCCTTACACCCAAGAGGTCCAACAGCGTGTGGGCTGGAATCTGGAGGGCTTGAGGAGGCAGCTCCAACCCTATACAGTGGAGTTGATGGAGCGACTGGCCCTAGGGGTTCAGGAACTGCAGGAGCAGCTGAAAATGGTTGGGGAGGACACCAAGAACCAATTGCTGGGGGGTATGAATGAGGCCCGGGATCTGCTTCAGAAATTTCAGGACCAAGTGGCTCATCATACAGGGAGGGTAAAAGCACTGTTCCACCCTTATGCTGAGAGGCTGGTGACAGGAATTGGGCAGCATGTTCAGGAACTGCATAGAAATGTGGCTCCACATGCTGCCACCAGCCCAGCTCGCCTCAGCCACTATATCCAGGCTCTGTCAAAAAAGCTGACCCTTAAAGCCCAGGCCCTGCACACCCGCATCCAGGACAACTTGGACCAGTTACGGGATGAGCTCACTGCCTATGCCGGGGCCAGGGAGGATGAGGATGTGGGAGGGTTAGGGCAAGATTCCCAGCTGTCCTCAGAGGAACTGACAAAGGAGGTACAGCAGCGGCTGGAGGCCTTTCGTCTTGATACCTTCCAGGAGATTGCTGATTTCACTAGAGCCATTGACCGTGAAACAGAGGAATTACAACAGCAGCTGGCTCCACCTCCCTCTGCCCATAATGCCTTCTCTCCAGAGCAGCAGGGGGATAATGGGGACAGGAAGGTGCTGGGAGAGCTAAGATCTCGCCTTGATGCTCTTTGGGAAGACATTCATTATAATCTCCAAGATCAGGGTCATGGCCTGTCTGGGACTCCCTAAAGACCTTCCCTAGGCTCCAGGACCTTTTGCTCCATCTCTTCCTCTAAGGAGGCCTCAAACCCAAGTCTCCAGCACCCACTCAGTTGTCAATAATCCCTTTGTTGGGACCAAAGGTGGCTAACTCTAAGCAAGACACAGACACATCCTAATGTCTGAGGCTCTGGCCTCAGACTAGAAAGTTGCCCTCACCTATGGGATCAGCATCCTTTTGTCTGGTTCTCTGATCTATTTCAATTGCCAGGTTTGGCAAACCCATGTTTTCCATCTCCCCACTTATGAATCAGGAGTGATGTCTCAGCCAAGGGAGCAGAGTTACAAAGGCTACTTGAAGATTTCTGCTTAGCTGCAAGCTTGCTTGCTAAGCCTGTGGTTCATGGGTGTTGCTTAAGTGGGATCATCTTAGATCAGGGTGCTTGCCTCTAGACAGCTTCTAGTCACTGCTGGTCCATAGGGCTGACTTGATGCCTTTAATGAAAGTTGATGCTGTATGGGGAACTGAAGAGAGAAGAGAATGTATGTGTGTGTGTATGTGTACATGTGCATGTGCGTGTGCATGTGTGTGTGTGTGTGTGTGTGTGTGTGTATTTGTGTATGTATGTATATGAGCCCTGTTGGGTTTGAAGCTGATCAGCAAGGGCCTTGTTCCTGTACATAAAAGGACCCGGGATATTTCAAAGACATCTGAAGCTGGACTTCTGTCACTGAGGCCCTGCTAGGCTGCCTGGGACTAGGTAACTTGTTGAGTTACAAACTGTATGCCCTCTTCATGATATAAACTTATTTTTTTTCGTGTTGTGAGTTTTGTTAATATATGAATGCACTGAAATCAACTGTTTCTCCTCTTCTCTTCTCATCCCCTCTTACTCCTAGGATCATAAATTTATTTATTTATTTTTAATAGTTATTTTTTAAAAATTTTCCCCAGTTACACATAGAAACAATTTGTAACATTCATTTTAAAAACTTTGAGTTCCAAATTCTCTCCCTTCCTCCCTCCCCACTCCCTCTCAATGAGAAGGCAAGCAGTTCAATATAGGTTATACATGTGTAGTCATGCAAAATATATCCATAATACTAGGATTGTAAATTTAGTGTGGAAAAGATATTAGAGGATAAACTAATGCAACTCTCTCATTTTATAGATAAGGCAACTGAGGCCTAGAGAATTGTGACTGGCTTTGGCAATGGCCAGCTAGTAAGTGGTAAAGCAGGGATTCTGAGCCCAAATCCAGTGCTCTTCCTATAGCACCATAATGCTTCTCATGCTTCCCCCAGAGCCCTTTCTATATCAGAGTGGTCTGACACAGCCTGGAAAAACTTCTGGCTGGACTATCAGGGCCTTCAGTCTTGACTGAAACCATCTCTTTTCTTCCAGCTGTTCATTGTGGTTATTTTCAATAAAATCCTATTAGTGAATGAAAAAAGCCTTTACTAGGTGATTACCACACCCCAAGCACTGTGCTAAGACTTGATATCACTTTATATCAATCAAGTCAACAGCCCTCCAAGAGTTGCTGTACTCCCTGGACATTGATGCTAGGGCTGCTGTTGAATGAAAGCAGCATCTGCCATCGCTGCTCTCCTCAGCAACATATACTGTCAGTCTTCCCATACCCTGACTGCATCTTGTGCCACTTTCAGTAACTGTCCCCTCTTTATCCACCTAGTCCTTGCGCTTCCCTCTCAACATCCTTAAGTCCTTATGTGTCACAGAACTAGAGATTACAAGAGATTAGAGGCTATTTCACACCTGTTCCCATCCCTCATTATATAGACGAACCAACTGAAGCCCAGAGAGGGAAAGTGCTTAATGTCACCTAGCTAGTTAATGTGGATGAGCTCTAACTAGAACCCAGGTCTCTATCCTGGTGCTCTAAAAAGTCACATCGCACCTTCTCAAGACGCTCTTCAAATCCTGCTCCCAGCTTCTGCTCAAGACCATCATTGTGGTCCTTATAGATCAACTTGAAAGCAGTTATACTGGTGGAGGGGAGCAAAGATGTAGATACCACCTCCAACTTCCTTTTCCTCAGAGCAAAAGCATCCAAGGCTTTTTTTTTTTTAAATATGATACAATATAAAAATTTTATGTGTTTGGGACATATGAATAATTTATTTATTTTTATTCTTGGACCAGATCTGGGATTTCATTGGTGGAACTTCCAGGCAGGAGATTCCCTCTACTGATACAGAATGGGAACAGGAATATTCTACAAATATTTATATAACTATTAATTGATCCAGGCCTGCTAGTATGCCACCTGGTGGCACTTGGTTACTACAGTAGGTGCAGTTAGGTGCATTAGGCATATTGACCTACTAATTCATTTGGGGAAGCTAGTTAAGCAAAACATTTTGAAAATTTT
Source organism: Trichosurus vulpecula (assembly GCF_011100635.1). Lineage (NCBI taxonomy): Eukaryota > Metazoa > Chordata > Mammalia > Diprotodontia > Phalangeridae > Trichosurus > Trichosurus vulpecula. Next base: position 127,418,233 of record NC_050574.1, read on the forward strand.
ACTGACAGTTTTTGATGAGCCACACTAGAGGATAAAGTGATTGGACCTTACATTCCATTTCTGATTCTTTTATTTCAGACTGGATTCTTCCATGTATCAGTACCTAGGGGCTTTTGGCTCCCACAAGAAACTTGTTGACCATCCCTTCAAACTAAACTTTACCCCAGAGAATCTGGACTTAGCCACTTTCAACAGCACCCACTAAGGGCCCTTGCGTGTAGAGAGTACACAAGGGAGATGTTATCTGCTATTGAGAGGCAGCGAGGTATGTGTAGTGGGTAAGGTAATGGATTTGGTGTCAAGAAGACCTAGGTTGGGGCAGCTAGGTGGCGCAGTGAGTAGAGCACTGGCTCTGGAGTCAGGAGGACCTGAGTTCAAATATGGTCTCAGATACTTGACACATATACTAGCTGTGTGACCTTGGGCAAGTCACTTAACCCCAATTGCCCTGCTCCCCCCCCCCAAAAAAGAAGAAGACCTAGGTTGGAATCTTGCTTCACGCACTTACTAGCTGTGTAACCAGGGGCAAGGGCTAGCTTCTTATTTTCAGTTTCTTCATCAATCAATCAATCGATTAACAAGCACTTATTAAGTGACAACTGTGTGCCAGGCAGTATACTAAGAAGTGAGAACACAAGTCCAAAGAATAAAAAAAAAATCTATTAGGGAAAACAACAAATACATACATACATACACACACCTATATGTATATATCTTCATGATGAAAACTTATTTTTTATGTTGTGAGTTTTGTTAATATATGAATTCATTGAAATTATCACTGTCTTTCCTCTTCCCCACTCATCCCTTCTTACTTCTAGGATCATAAATTTACACACACACACACACACACACACGTATATATGCTTTACATATGTGTGTATATAAAAACACAAATGTAAAGTAAATAAACACCCCCAAAATACAAAGTATTTGAATTAGTTGAATGCAAGGTAGTTTAGGAGGGAGGGTCCTAGCAGCTGGGGGATCAGGAAAGACTCCATACAGAATATGGTGCTTGAATTGCATCTTAAAAGAAGAGAGGGACCCTACGAGGCAGAAATAAGGAGGGCATGTATATCTGCCATAGGGTCTAGAGCAAATCCATAGAGAGGGAGGACAGATGTTGTTAGAGAGGTTAATAGAGAGGTCAGTTTATACTTGGATTACAGAGCAGGGGAGGGGGAGTAATGTCCAGAGAAGCTAGATAGGTTGGGACTAGGTTGTGTAGAACTTTAATAGCCTAACAGAGGAGTTTATATTTTATCCTAGAACAGAAGTGTCAAACTTGTGGCCCACTGGGCTGCATGTATTCAGAAAAATTACTGGAACCAGGTTAAAGATATAATAGAAAATGTTTAATAACAGAAGTAAAAATACAATATGACATAATGTTAATTTGTGATTAACAGTAGATAGAGCATCAGGCTGGAGTCACAAAGACCTGAGTGTAAATCTGTCCTCAGACACTTCCTAGCTGTGTGACCCTGGACAAGTCACTTAACCCCGTTTGCTTCAGTTTCCTCATCTGGAAAATGAGTAGGAGAAGGAAATGGTGAACCATTCCAGTATCTTTACCCAGAAAACTCCACTGGGTCATGAAGAGTCAGACAGGACTGAAACGACGATGGCGATGATGACCACGACAACGTCAATATGCAGCCTGAAGGGATCTATTTCTATTGAGTTTAACAGATCTTACCATCCCTAGAGATACTGGGAAGCCATTGGAGCCGGGGGAGTCACATGGTCAGGTCTGTCCTGGAGAAAGATTACTTTTGTGGCATCGTTTAGGATGGACTGGTGTGGAGAGAGACTCGAGACAGGGAGATGGAGCTCATGAGAGAGGAAATGAGGGCCTGAGCCAAGGTGGTAGCTGTGTGAGAAGAGAGATGGGGTTGGATGCAAGAGATGTTGTGGAAGTAGAAATGATGAGATTTGGCAACTTCTCTGATATGTGGTTTGAGGAAGAGTGAGGAGTTGAGGATAATGCCAAGATCACAAATCTGAGACACTGGAAGGATGGTGGTGCCATTGACAGAAATAGTGAAACTTGGAAGAAGGGCGGTTGTTGAGGGAAAGATAACAGGTTTGGTTTTAGTCATCTTGAATTTGAGATATCTTTGAGATGTATTGTTTAAAATATCCAATAGGCAACTGGGGATATGGGAATGAAGCTCAGGGGGAGAGACTGGGGCTTGATATAGAGATCTGGGAGTCATCTGCATAGAGATGATCATTAAATCCATGGCAGCTGATAGAAGTGAGAGTGTGGAGGGAGAAGAGAAGGTCAAGGACAGGATCTTGGGGAATACCCACAGTTAGGGGATAAGACAGGGCCAAGGACAAATTCCTGAAGGACTCCACTAGAGACTAGCTCTAAAGATAGCCGTAATGATGAGTTTGGGTCATTCAAGCACTTCTGAATCCATTTAACTGTACACATCTGTTCATACCTTTCCACGGGATCATAGATTTGGAGCTAGAAAAGGTATTGGAGGCCATTTAGTAGAACTCCCTGATTTTATAAAAGAGGAAACAAATAACCCAGAGAACTAATTGACTTGCCCAAGGTCACACAAAAGTTAAAGTGGCAGAGGTGGAATTTGAACCCAGGTCCTTTGACACCAAATCTAGTGTCTTTTTCTTCTTATTATGTCTCTCCAATGTTGTCCATAAGGATGATATATGACTTTGTCTAATATTTTGCTAAAATTCAATTATACTAGGTCTAAGGAACCCCTCTAATCTGTCTAGTAACCCTGTCAAGAAAGGAAATTAATTTGGCATGACCTTTTCTTAATAAAACACGCAGTCTTCTGAGCAATCAACATTTACCTCTTTATATAATATGCTCACAAATTTTCTCTTTAATAATATGTTCTAGAATTTTACCAAGAATGGAAGTTAGGCTCACTTGTCAATAGTTTAACTTCTTCCCTTTTTTCAAAACTGGGAAAACATTTGCCTGTCTTCATTCCTATAGCACTCTATTGTTTCCTAGGATTATTCAAAAGATCATTTACATGAGCTCTTTATTTATATCTCTCCTGGGACCAAAGTTCTTTCTGACCTGTTGGCTTGAGGTCACAGAGTGCAACTAGTTTGTCTCTTATTATCTCCTCAGTTATCTTAGGTATCAAATCCCTGTTAATCATTTAAGATCTATTCTTTCCAGGTCAAGGATCATCCTTAATAGGACAGGATTACTAGACACAGAAAAAGTGAAGAATTTCTGCTTTCTATTCATTTTGTCTGTTAGCATCCCATCTACCCTGATAAATAATTCTATAACAAATTCCTTTATCAAAAGAAATTCAGGTGAGAGAGCAAGGAGAATGAAGGACATCTGTTAAATATGTATATGTAAGATGGACTAGGTTCTAAGTATACAGAATAACACTTGGCAGTCCCTACCTTTACAAAGCTAATAATCTTCTGTGCAAAGTGCTTGGCATATAGCATGCGTTTAATAAATGCTCGTTAAATGATTGTGGAACATGCCAAATGTACACGGATGAGTATAAAACTTGTACTTACTGTGATAGGAGCAAAGGAGAGATCCGAAGTATGTGAAGAAAATTTAAGAAGGTAAAGAACACATTCTTTCGACTGGGGGAATTTGGAAAGGCTTCGTGGAGGAAGGGGCATCCAAATTGAACCTTGAAGGAATGCAAGGATTCTGAAATGAAGAGATAAGGAAGCTGTGAATTCTAAGAATGGGGAAAGTACCTGAGAAAATTAAACTCGTATTAATCCAAATTAACCCATGGAAGTAAGTGAGGTTACTAAGAGTGAAAGAGTATAGAGGGGAAGAGAAGAATGTCTGAGACAGAACCTTGGGAAATATCCATAGTTGGAGGGAATGACATGAATGATGAGCAACACAGGGCCAAAGACTAACTCCTGAAGGACTCCACTAGAGGCTATCTCTAAAGATACCCATTCATGACGAGAGGTAGCATGAAGGTGGGAGGTGGCATATTGAGTTTGGGAAACACCTGGTAGTCCAGTTTAGCTGAAACAAAGAGTACATGAGGGAGAGAAACACGGAACAAGGCAGGGGAGGTAGGTTGGAACCAGATTGTGAGAGGTCATAAATACCAAGCTAATGAGACAATGTATGTAAGCACTCTGCCAGTCTCTAAGGGCTAAGTCAGTTGTTGGGCTCGCGGACTTTTGAGCTGGAAAAAGTGGGGAGTGGTGGGGAGGGAGAAGGGAAGACAAACATTTATGTAGCACCTGCTATGTGCCAATCACTGTGCTAAGTGCTTTACGAATATCTCATTTGATCATTGCAACATATCTGACAAGATGGTGCTATTAATATCCTCATTTTACAGTTGAAGAAGCTGAGGGAAACAGAGGTTAAGTGACTTGTCTAGGGTTACATAGCTAGTAAATATCTGAGGTCATGTTGGAACTCCAGTCTTCCTCACTTCAGGCCTCTGGCTTCTATCCACTGCACCACCTTGGGCAGCCAGGTGCCTTGGAGGTCAGTTAGCCTTACCCCCTTTTTTACAGATGGGGTAACTGAGGTCAAGAGAGGGGAAGAGACTGGACCAAAGTAATAGATGAGAGATAAGATTTGAACCCACATCCTAGGACTCCAAACTCACTCCTTTTTCTACTGTATAATTCTACGCAGTAGGGAGAAAGTGAAAGCTTTTGAGTCAGAGAGTGGTATGGTCAGACCTGAGCCTTAGGAAGGTTATTTTGACAGCTCTATGAAGGATGGATCAAAAAAGGAAAGAAATTGGAGGCCAAGGGACTAGTGAGGAGACTGCTTCAAGAATGTAAGCAAGAAGGGATAAAGGCCTGAATGGGGGTTGTATCGATATGAATGGAAGAGAGATAGATGCAAGAGAAGTTATGCTAATAACTTCTGGGAGCAGAGTGGGAGAAGTGAGAGTCAAAGCTAACTGAAATTTGGAGTGTAGGTGACTGGGGGTGGGGGTGGAGGGAGAATGGAGTGCCATCAACAGAAATAGCAAAGATGACAGGAGAAGTTGACTTAAGAACAGATAATTTCAGTTAGAAAAAGTTGTGCCTTGAGGTGACACCAGGACATACAGATGCAGATGTCCAACAAGCAGATGACAGCAAAGGAGGAAATTCAGGAAAGAAATTAGGGCTGGACTTACAGATATAAGGTTATCTGTAAGGGGGTCAAGCACATAGTGGTGATAATTGAACCTGTGGCATTGGATGAGATGACCAAGTGGCAGAGTGTATAGAAGAGTGCCTAGGAGTCTTTGAGGAGCCCTAGACTTATGGGGTAAAGATAATGAACTAACAAACTAGCCTGAGAAACGTGCTTAAAACGAAGAGAGTCTTACCTGTAGAGTCAGGAGAGAACCAGGTTTATATCCCACTTCAAATGCTTATAACAGACAATGTGATCATGGGCAAGTCACAAGCTCTCTGAGCCTCAGTTTCCTCATCTCTAAAATAGGAATCTCTGTACCACCTACTTCAACAAGGTTGTTGTGAAGCTTACATGAGATACTGCACATAAAATGCTTTACAAACCTTAAAATGTTATAGCAATTTTGGCTATGATGTATAGCATCAACATCTTCGTCATAAAAATGCCAAAGAGAATGAAGCCTGAGAAAAAGCTGTCAGGTTGAGAAAAGAAGAGGTTACTGCTGCCCTTTGAAAGAGTGGTTCCAGTAAAGGGATGTGAGTGGAAGCCAACGTCTAAGGCAGGGGTGGGGAACCTGCAGCCTCGAGGCCACGTGTGGCCTTCTAGGTCCTCGGGTGCGGCCTTCTGACTGAGTCCAAGTTTTACAAAACAAATCCTTTTATTAAGGGTAGCTGTTCTGTGAAGTTTGGATTCAGTCAAAGGCCGCCCCCCGCCCGTGAGGATCTAGAGGGTCACACGTAGCCTCCAGACCTCAGGCTCCCCACTCCTGGTCTAAGGAAATGAGGATTGAATCAGGGCTCTGACGGCAGAATCATACGAAGGCAGACTTCTCTTTCTAGGGATTTAGGTGAAAGGGAGGAGAAAAGGTTTGGTTTGTTTGTTTTGAAAGGACAGGCAAGACAAGGCGAGAGAGAGCATGTGAGAAAGAACGACGGACGCAACGATTCCTGAATACAGGACGGGATGAGATTGAGGAGGCGGGCCACCTCATGTTCTGGGGTAGGAGCAAAGGGAGCAGGTGGGTGGGATGCAAAGAGGCTCCGAGGTACCGCGGAGGGGAGGTGAAGACGCTCGTGTCTGCTCGGAAGGTTGGGAGACGAGGCCCTCTGCTGACAGGACAGGGACCTGAAAGGATGGCAACCAGAGACGAATGAAAGCCGGGGATCCAGGCTCATCTGATGCCCCCGCTCACCCGGGGAGGTTGGTGTTATTACGCCCACTTTACAGCTGAAGAAACTGAGAGCGTCAGCGACGTGGCCGGGGTCACCCACGCAGCCGGCAGGTGTCTGAGGTAGCATTTGAACTCAGCTCTTCCTCATTGCACCTCCGTGCCTCTCTTCCCAGTAATACCTAGCGGCATTGAGCCTTAACTGAGATGCAGCTGAAGGCTGTGAGCGAGGGCGCAAGCTGTGGGCTGGGGCCTGCACTGATCCGGGGCGGGCACCGGACCCGAGGCCAGCCTGGGAGAGGACGTCTGCGGACCCGGGCTTCACCACAAAGCCGGACCTGAAGGAGCCTGGAACGTGGGAACGATCGGACACGAAGGGATGTGGGACCAAAGGGGCCTCTCCCTTTATTCCTCAGGGGGGAGCTCGGTGGTTGTGGGGCAGGGACAGGGTGAGGGAGGGGGACACGGAGAGGGGGCACGGGGCAGGTAGAGCCCGGAGCCGGGAGGCAGGACTGGAGTGGTGCAGTAGGAGAGTAGAAGGGAAGTGCTTGGTGGGCGGAGAAAAGCTGTGATCTCCACGCCTCCTGGGGCGGAGCTTTCCTACCCTTCCGTCTTCTTTCTTCACGCCCTCTTCTACCGTCACTTCCGGCGGACATACGTATTTCCTCCTGCCTCTCCAAAAGCTTTTACAAACTAGCGGGCCCTTTAAGAGGGGGGCGGTACCTTTATACGCCGGAAGTTCCTATGAAAGGGAGGCGTGGCCGCGCCCCCGGGGCGGAAGCCGGAAGCGGAGGCGGCTGGGACCAACGTGGTGGTCATGTCGGCTCTCCGGGCATTGGATCCTGGTGTCGGGGCCGGGGTAGGGCCGGGGTCCGCGACCGCCGCCGCCTCCGGCCCTCCCGGGGGCCCCGCCCTCGCTTCCGGGAATCTGTTCCATCCCATCAGCGCCGAGGATGAGGAGCAGCAGCCTACGGAGATCGAGTCCCTGTGCATGAACTGTTACGGCAACGTGAGGCCGGGGGCTGGGAGCGGCGGGGGGCCCGGGGCCGGGGCGAGTCCTAGAAAGAGAGGCGCCATCCTTGCTGTCCCGTCCGTCAGCGCCGAAACTGACCCTGTAGTATCTGGGGAGTCTGGGTGGTTTTAGAAGGGAGCAGGCACACGTGCATTTATTAAGCACTTGCTGTGTGCCACGCGCTGTAACCGCAAAGGCAGTCTGCCCTACCCAAGTAAACATGGGTCTCTGCAAAACAAACTCAGAGTGATGGGGCGGGGGGGGGGAGGGGGGGCGGTGCCACATTAACAACAAGGGACGTCTGGAAGGGCCTCTTCTTCCAGGAAGGGGTTTTGGGGGGTCAGGAATTCTTGGAATTGGAGGGGGTCCGGGAGAGGACTTGGGAGGGGACAGCCTGGGCACAGGTACACTCATGGGACATAAAACAAGCAAAGGGTGAGTTTGGCTGGAGGACAGAGTGGATGAGGGAGGACGATGGACTATCCATCACCCTGGAAAGGTGGTCGGGACCCAGAGGGTGAGGAATTCAAAATTCCTAACAGAGGGGTTTGCACTTTATCTTAGAGTAGAGGTTCTTATACATTCTTGTGTCAGGTTGTCCCTTGGCAGTTACATGAAGGCAGTGGACTCCTCAGAGTAATGTTTTTAAATACCTAACCTAAAATGCATGGGACTACAAAGGAAGCGCAGCTTGTGGGCAGGAAGACTTCAATCAGCTTAACCAGTAATGACCAGTAATTTTGAAGTAATTGTAGGCATACACAGTATTTTGAGATCTCAAACAATGTAATGGGGTATGAGAATACTTCTGACTTCTGCTGGTGACAGTCACAGGTGCTGATGACACCAGAATGGTTTGTTGCTCACTTCTGTAATGGAAGGAAATGCTCAGTTTCAGTAAGGGGTTTTCTTCCCATTCATCTTTGTGGACCCTCTGAAACCTATCCATGGATCCTTTTTGCGGGGGGGCTGTCCTGTCTGTGGACCCTAGGTTAAAGATTGTAGGGAGCCACTGAAGCTTCTTGAATTGGGAAGTTACATGGTTTGAGCTCTGCTTCAGGAATAGTAATTTTTCGGTTGGTGGAGGATGGATTGGAGAGATGAGAGACTTAAGACCAGTTAAGAGGATATTTGCTACAGTCCAGGCAAGGGGATATGGAGACCTCAAAACTAGGGTATATGTAGTGTGGGTGGAGAAAGGAAAGGATGGAAGGTGAGGTGGAGACAGAATTGCCCGGACTTAGAAACTGGACATGGGGGATGTTGGTGCGAGTGAAGAGTTGAGGATGAAAGGTAACTCCTAGGCTGAAAACTTGGGTGACTGCGACAGGAGTAGGTTTATGGGAAAGGTAGTGAATGAGTTTGGTTTTTAACATAGTGAGCTTGACAACCAGATTTGGGACTTCTAGATAGAAATCCTGGACTGAAGTTCAAGAGAGAGATGAGGACCAGATACATAGACTGGGAGTCATCTGCAGTGAGGTAACAGTTGAATCCATGGGAGCTGGTAAGGTTGCCAAGGAGGAGTGTTGAATGAGAGAAGAGGGCCCAGGATAGAACTTTGGGGAGGGGGTCCATTTTTACATCCTTCTCCCCTCATTTTTTGTGCGAGGAAACAGGTTTAGAGAGGATCAGTGACCTGCCCATGGTCACACAGCCAAGTCATGGACAGAGAAACTTAAAAGGAAAGATCAGACAGGTAGGAGGACAAGCAGGGGAAAATCTCTATATAAGATGGGGTTGTCAGCAGGGTCAGATGTTGCAGAAAGTGCAGGATAGATGAGCAATAAGAAAGGGCCATTAGATTTAGCAATGAACAGATTATTGCTGATTTTGGAGAGAAGTTTCAGTTTTTTGGTGGAGTCACAAGCCAGATTACAAGGAGTTGAGAAGGGAGAGAGAGGTGGGTGGAAGCAGTTAGTTGAGACATTTTTTTTCCTATGACTTTTGCTGTGAAAGAGAGAAGTATGGGAGCATAGCTTGAGCATAGGATTTAAATGCTTGTTTATTAAGATATGGAAAAAATTAGAGATTTTAGAAGACAGTGGGGTAGGAGGTGGGAAATGATCCTGAGGCCTGCCTCCTTGGAGTCCCTTCTGGAGATATGAGGGGATAAGAAATTGGGGAAAGGGCCTCACTTTTCTTTGTCTGGGGTCTAATCCATCCAGGGGATGACTCGCCTTCTGCTAACCAAGATTCCCTTCTTCAAAGAGATCATTGTAAGCTCTTTCTCCTGTGAGCATTGTGGCTGGTCCAACACAGAGATTCAGTCTGCAGGCAGGATCCAGGAACAGGGTGTGCGCTACACCTTGTCTGTTAAGGTTCCTGAGGTAAGGTGGGATGGGAGGGCAGGTGCTCGTGGTGAACAGCTTGTCCTATAAAGATGCTTGACAACGTATCCTTCCTTCTCCAACGACTCAGCAGCTTGGTGCCCATTGTATCAGACCATTCCATTCCCTGCTAAATTTTCTTGATTTCTGAAGCTTTGAGTTGTGTTAGTTGAAATGAAGACTGGTAGGGATCAGGTTTAGCTCCCCATCTCTGTGGGCCCAGGGGAAGAGGCAGTGTTGCTGTCATTGTGGTCCGTGACCTTATCTCTCTGTGCAGGACATGAACCGAGAGGTGGTGAAAACAGATTGTGCCACAGTAAGGATCCCAGAGTTAGACTTTGAGATTCCTGCTTTCAGCCAAAAAGGAGGTGAGTTTGAGTGTGTGGAACTATCCCAAACAAAGGAAACATACATGCAGTTTTTCTTAGTATATCTCTGATAGTAGATCTTCAGTAAACGTGAGAGTTTACATCTGTGGTCATCATTGAATTATATTGGGGAATGAAGAATTGTGTTAAGGTGGGAGATGAAGAAATCCAGTATAAGTGACGTTGCCCCCTTTGATGTTTTCATTAGCTCTGACAACTGTCGAAGGATTAATTAGTCGTGCCATCTCTGGTTTGGAACAGGACCAGCCAGCCCGCAGGGTAAGCTGTGCAGTGTCAGATTCCAGTAAACTTGGGGACTAGTTGTCCTCTTAGGCGTCAGCCACAACTCTATAGTATTTAGTGTCCTGTTCATAAAAATAGTCCCTGATTCAGTGTTGGAATTGAGCTGGGAAGCTTGTGGAAGCATTCAGTGACAGCTTAAGCGCCACCTCCTCTGAGAAGCCCTTGACTCACCTCCCAACCCTGGCACCCCCCCCACCCCCACCCTGGGTGCTGTTCCTTCTTTATTTAACTTTGTATTTTACTTACCTGCGTACAAGTTATATAGAGTAGAAGGCAAGCTTTTTGAAACTAGAAACTTTTATTTTTGTCTTTGTAAAACCAGTGCATAATGTTTGCTGAATTGATCCGACTACTAGAGCAAAGCCATTTAAAGTCAATACCCAGCTTGGTCGCTGGATTTAAGTTTTAACCTCCAGGCTCTCTCTTACTGTCCTTTAGCAGTTTTGCTAGATGTTTGTGTTTTGTTGGGCTACTCTTTTGAAAGCTTGTTACCTAGAATGTGTGCCTGATGGAGCAACAGAGTTTCTTATCTCGGCGTTCATGACAGGCGAAGGGGGAAACAGTGGCTGGGAAAATTGATGAGTTCATTGCCAAGCTGAAGCAGCTGAAGCGGGTAGACTCCCCATTCACTTTTGTGAGTAGTGCTGTAACCCTGAAGGGGGGAGCAGAGGAAGCTACCAGGACCCCATCCTTAGTCCACAGGGGTGGGCTGGGAAGACGGGTCCCTTTTTTTTTTTTTTAAGTTGCGATGGTGAGTTGTGGATTCTAAAACATTTTCTTCTTGAGCTTACTGTCATTTATTATCCACCTGATAGATCATCGATGATCCTTCAGGGAACAGTTTTGTGGAGAATCCGTATGCCCCTCGGAAAGATGAGGCTCTGGTGATCACACACTACACCAGGACTCCCCAGCAGGGAGACATGCTGGGTCTCAAGGTGAATAGTAAGGAGGAGGAGGAGGAGGAGGAGGAATGCTTTGAGTATTATAAAGCGCCTCACCCTTAGCAGACTCAGTCATTTGTAATACCTGTACCCCTTTCAGTATTCTCCAGTTAAGCCCTTCATGCCCTATTTCAGCAGGTGTATGCCTTTGATTTTGTTTTCTAAGGTTCCTTATTGGGGTGAGGGTAAATGATTAAGATTACATAAGGCCATATATAGTGTCCTTCAGGCTGTCATTCTGTCCCTTAGCATCTCTGTCAAACCTAGAATCTTTCTGAGTGGATGAAATGTTCACTGCAGCTCTTCGGTAATTGCATTTCTTTTGTTCCAGACTGAAGAGCCTGAAGAGAAGTCCACTGACCCCGTGGAGGATCTCAGGAATGAAGTGAGTTATACTGAGTCCCATTGGATATGTGCATAGGAATGGGATCGTGGGTGGGCTAGACGGATCCTCCTTAGGTTTTTGCTGGATCCCTTGAGATATAGGTGACTGTTTTGTTCAAGAATGTCTTTGTACTGAGCATCCTCTGCTTGGAAAGTTTACTTTTTGTCTTTACCCCCCATCCCAGGTTTTACAGTTCAACACAAATTGCCCTGAGTGCAATGCTCCTGCCACCACCAACATGAAATTAGTCCGTATCTTTTGTGGGGCTGTGAATTCCTCTGTCTGGCAGATGGAAGAAATCACTTAGAAGCCAGAGAGTATTATCTCCAGGAAAGCATGTGTTCTGGGCAAGGGGCATGCCTTTGTGGGTTAAATTGCAGATTCTGGTCTTGGCATCCGGAGAGGGAAAGCAGTCACTGACTCTTCCTCTCACTTCCTGGAGTTTTCCTGTGACTTTTTTCTTCTCTGACATCTTTGGAGTCATTGTGGTTTGGAAACCTGGCCTGACACGAAATATGCCCTGGACAAATACAGCTGTGCCCACAAGCTTGCTCTATGAATTAGGTTCTTTAGATAGCTTGACTGTTGACCTTTGTCTTTATTATTGTCCCTTTGGAGGATGACCTTACTACACAGAAGGCAGATTTCCTTAACCCACTTTTCCAGAAATCCCCCACTTTAAGGAGGTTATCATCATGGCGACCAATTGTGACAACTGTGGGCACCGGACTAATGAGGTAGGCTCTGAATTGGACCCCCTGCCCTCCGAAGGGAGAGACTGGATGAGTCCATTTTTCTGAAGGGACTACTTCTGTCATTTCTCTTTTTTAGACTGTTAGTGGGGAGGGGGATGGTTCTTTAAGGGGACATACAAGGTGAGTTCAAGGCTGCTTGGTTAGATCTGAAAGCCCAAACTCTTCTTTGGTTGATCCTGCCTATTTGGGGTGGGGGAAAGGTAATATCTTTTTTCAGGCATTGATACTGGAGGTGAATACGGTTGACTCTTTGACCACTCCTGGTTCTAATTGGTCCATTGCAACCACCTCCACTTTTAGTTAAATTTTCCCCATTTCCACTCCTGCCATATGCTCTCTGCTGTTTCTGGGAACCTTGAGTGGGCCAGGTTAGATTTAGTTCATACCTTATCCTTGACATGGGCTTCCTTTTGGGGGAATCCTTGATTCACAAGAACCCCTTTCCTTTTTGGCTCGCGAGCCCCTTCTCCCTATTGACTGAATTTGGTGTGTAGGTAAAGTCAGGAGGTGCAGTGGAACCCTTGGGCACCAGGATCACCCTTCATATCACGGATCCCTCAGACATGACCAGGGATATACTGAAGGTAGGTCTGATTGTGACATTGACTGTTCTTCTTTGTATCTTCTTGTTGGTGAAGCTGCTTCATTCTCCTTTTCTTTGAGAGTAGGTTGGAAAAGGCAGGAATATTTTCCTTTCCTTAGAGTTCTGTGAGGAAACTTCTCTGTGGGGTTACAGGTAGAGAAGGAATTTTAAGGCCCTGGTGAGATCAGAAGTGATCCTCAAGCTCAATCATTTAACCTTAAACATATAATTTATAGGACTTTCTTTCTACCCTCCCATAGCAAGGTGCCTAATAGTGTAGATACTATGATTATGAGAATAATTTGCTTCTATCTGCCCTTGGTTAAATATACTCCATTTATTTAGGTCTGTAGCCTCTGGTGCATTAGACGAAATGGAATATTTGAGATTGACTTTCAGCAGTCACTGCTAGGCTATTTGCCAGTAGCTACAGAATGTTTTCATGATCAACTCAGAGATACTCCGCTTTTCTATCCCTGATCTTGGTTTAAGGTTCCATTTCTTCTCTCATCCTGTAGTCTGAGACATGCAGTGTAGAAATCCCAGAATTGGAGTTTGAGCTGGGCATGGGTGCCCTCGGGGGCAAGTTTACCACCTTGGAGGGACTGCTGAAAGACATCTGTGATCTGGTAAGTCCTTTGGGCTATATGTAAAGCCCAGCACTTGTGCTGGGAGAAGGATTGGACCATTTTCCCCTATTTAGGAATTCCTTACCCTGAGCATAATTTGAGATTAGGCCTAAAAGTCTATAGACTTTTAAAAACACATACATACACAGCATTTTTCTTGATGGCTTTTGTCTTATTATTACAGTCATACTTTTACAGACACACAGACACACACACACACACATACCCACCCCCACCCACACCCTCTTTTTTGTATTACTTTAACTTCACAGTTATTCGCCTCTCTTACCCAAATTGAACCTTCCCTTGTGATAAAGAAAAATAATTAAAATTTATTAATAAGTTAAAATATTTGCTGTAGAAGCCTTCTATGAAAATGTAAACAATATTCTGTCCCAGTAGTCCCCCCAATCTCTGCTGTGTGAGTCTTCTTGCGCTTGTTCATTGTCTCTCCTCTAAGACCTTTGTTGGTTTTTCATTATTTTTTTCATTTTCACTGCTATTTGTCACCCTTGTATATATTGTTTTTTGTTGTCCTTTTTTGCTCTGAATTCCTCCTTTCTCATCCATTACTGCAAGCAAAAGTTCCATCATGTCAAATTTTTTTTTACTCAGCATCTCTTTTTTGTTTTGTTTTTTTGATTCTCCCTATTTTTAATTTCATTTTTCTAAGTACATGTAAAAAGTTTTTTAAACATTAATTTTTTACAAAATTTGAATTCCAAATTCTCCCCTTGCCTCTCATTAAGAAGGCAAGCAATTTGACATAGATTATACATATGAAGTCATACAAAATATATGTTCATATTAGCCATGTTGCAAAAGAAAACACAAACCAAAGTAAAAACCAACATCCAAGAAAAATAAAGAATAAAAGAACTATGCTTCAGTCTGCATTCAGACTCTGATAATTCTTTCTCTGAAGGTAGATAGCATTTTTCATCACAAGTCCTGGAATTATCTTGGATCATTGTATTGCTGAGAATAGCTAAGTCATCATGTAATATTGCTGTTACCCTATCCAGCATCCTCCTGCTCACTTCACTTTGCATCAGTTTATGTAAGTCTTCCCAGGTTTCTCCGAAGGCACCCTGCTCGTCATTTCTTACGGCACAGTATGTATACCGTCATATCATCTGCACAGTGATAGGTTTATTTCTTCATTGTCTATTCTGATTCCTTCCGTTTCTTTTTCTTCTCTTATTGCTGTAGCTCACATTTTTAGTACAGTAGAGAAACTATTTAAAATAAGTGTGCACAATTACGAAACACTTCACACACAAATAATGTCAGATCTTAACAACTGAAAAAATATCAGTTGCTCATGGGTAGGCCAAGCGAATATTACTAAAGTAACAATTCTTCCCAAATTAATTTGCTTATTCAGTATCATGTGAGTGAGGGGAGCGATAAGTATCATGTAAATGTAAACAGTTTAACCTTACTGAATTTCTTATGATTTCTTTTTCTTACTTACCTTTATGTGCTTTTGAGTCTTGTATTTAAAAGTCACATTTTCTATTCAACTCTGGTTTTCTCTTCAGGAATGTTTCAAAGTCCTCTATTTTATAAATATCCATTTTTCCCCCTGAAGGATTATACTAATTTTTGCTGGGTTGGTGATTTTGGGTTGCATTTGCAGCTCCTTTGCCTTCTGGAATATCATATTCTAAAACTCTGATCCTTTAGAGTGAAACCTCTTAAATCTTTGTTATCCTGACTGTGGCTCCATGATATTTGAATTATTTCTTTCTGGATGCTTGCAGTATTTTCTCCTTGACCTGGGAGCTCTGGAATTTGGCCACAATATTCCAGGGAGTTTTCTTTTTAGGATCTCGTTCAGGAGGGTGATTGGTGGATCCTTTCAATTTCTATTTTACCCCTCTGATTCTAGGATGTTAGGGCAGTTTTCCTTGATAATTTCTTGAATCATGATGTCCAGACTCTATGGCTTTCAGGTAGTCTAATAATTCTTAAATTACCTTTCTTTGATCTACTTTCCAGGTCAGTTGTTTTTCCAGTGAGATATTTCACATTTTTTTTTCATTCTTTTGACTTCGTTTTAATGTTTCTTGATGTCTCATGGAGTCAATAGTTCCCAGCTGTCCAGTTCTAGTTTTTAAGGAATTATTTTCTTTAGTGAGCTTTTGTGTCTCTTTTGCCATTTGGCTAATTCTATTTTTTAAAGTGTTATTTTCTTCAGTATTTTTTGGGGCTTTTATCACACTTTTGACTGTCTTTTCATAATTTCTTGCATCACTTTCATTTCTTTTCCCAATTTTTCCTTTACCTTTCTTATTTTTAAAATCCTTTTTGCTCTCTTCTAGGAATTCTTGTTGTGTTTGTGACTAATTTGCAACATTTCTTTATGGCTTTGCTTATAGCTATTTTGACAGCTTTGTCTTATGAGTTTGTGTCTTGGTTTTCCTTGTCATCATAGTAACTTTTTATGGTCAATTTTTTTTTTTTGCTCATTTTTCCAACGTATTTTGTGACTTTAACTTTGTGTTAAAGTTAAACTCTGCACCCAGGGTGGTGGGAGCACTGTCCCAGGCTTCAGGTTTTTTGTCATGCTGCTTTGAGAGCTAGTTCTGGGGCTCTTTTAAATTTTCAGTACTTTCAAGGTGGTATGATGTGTGGGACAGGGGTAGCCATTGCTCTCCTGACCTTGTTCCTCTGTAGCATAATGTGCTAGTGCTCTTCTCTTGGCCCTGAAACTGTGACTAGTTACTCCGCTTTTCTGCAGCCACAAGGACAATGCTTTTTTCTGCCTTGGGGGTGAATGACCACAAGCACTCTTCCCTGTCTGCCCTGGAACTGTGACCAGGGCAGGGCCCTTGCTCCGCTGTGGCTGCAAGAGCTATTGTGCTAGTACTCGTCTTTGTCCTGAACTTTGACCTAGAACTATGTTTGGGCAATGAAACTGGGTCCTGAACCCAGTGAAGAGCCCCTTGTAATCTCTTTCTGACTGTTTGACCACCTTACCATTTGTGGGCTGAGATCTCCCAAAGCTATTGCCAACACTGCTGCCTACAGCTGCCTCCAAGATCTCCTGCTGGCATACCTTGGTGGGTCCATGCTGGCCTCCAGGCCCAACCGTCACCCGGGTGAGGCAGACCTTTCCTGCTGACCTCTTAAGTTATCTTGGACTGGAAATGTTTTCCTCCCAACCATTTGCTGCTCCGGAATTCAATTTAAGCCATTATGACACTGGCTTCCTTATTTCATAAATAACTAAACTGAGGCTAGTAGAAGTTAAGTGACTTGCCTGAGGTCACACAGCTCTTAGTGTTTGAGGTGGAATTTCAACTCAGCCCTTCCTGACTTGAGGCCCAATGAGAAACAATGGTTCCATTCATTACTCAGTGCTGCCTCCTCTCCTGATTTTTAATGCTATTATCTTTTATATTCCTGCTCTGTAGACTTCTAAAATGAGCTCTCCTTTTTATCTAGTTAAAAAAAAAAGCCATAGGATAGTTAGAGGATGAGCTAGACTCCCTGGGCACCCTTCTTAGCCATAACCAAGATGTTTCCCTAACAATTTGGGAGACTAACCTTGGAGTTTGTGCTTTTGCAGGTCACTAGGAACCCTTTTACACTGGGTGACAGCTCCAATCCTGACCGCACAGAAAAGTTGGAGGAGTTTAGCCAGAAGCTGGACCGGGTAAGGGGTAACTGGTCTTAACAAAGACCAATACTCTCGTAAGCACGGGAAGACCTACTCATGCCCCACATCCTTTTTGTAGTTTGCCGGATGGGAAATATAAAGGGCCACACACTAGCTTAGCTCAGCAACATTAACACCGTCATCCTTATTCGTTATAGCAGTGACAGTGGATATAGTTGTCCCCACTTCCAGGAGCTACGGGATAAAAAAAAATTCATGCTTTTTTTCCTTCCTTTTTGCTGTTGCCTCTCTTTTAACCCCTCGCCTGCTGTTGTTAGATTATAGAGGGCAAAATGAATGCTCACTTCATTCTGGATGATCCGGCAGGAAACAGCTACTTACAGGTATGCTTTGCCTGGCTGTGGGATTAGGCTCTTGATGCTAAGGACATGTCAGGCCTTTTTCAAGAAATAAAAGGACATCATTCTAGGCCAGTAGTGCAGTGAAGGTTTGACCGTCCTCTGAGAATTAGCTCCCAGAAAGAATCGAACTGACTCGGTGACGTTGGAGTAAGGCACAAAGGATTATGTGTATGACGTTCTTTCCCCATCTGCCTGTGGCTGTGGAGGAAGATCTAGTCCGGTGATTGGCAGCCTTTCCTAGATCGTGTACTAAATCTTATTCAGTCTCAATAGGGTACGTGAGGGTTGGGGAGGCTGTGATGTCTGCCATTCAGGGATCTGAGGGAAAGGAGTAATTTAAGATTACTGACATCCCTATGCACAGTCTAAACTTCTGTCATCTCACACCTTAATAAGTGAACAAGATGGGAAGTTTTGCCATTAGTGAGGCAAGAAGACACCTTGAAGGGAGTTGGGAGGTTGCCATAGTCAAGCTTCACCTACTTCCTGGTTTTACCTGGGGCTGGATAATGCCATTCATTCATCTTTTCCCTGAGGTTGCCGATCAGTCTAGAAAATGGATTCCTTGCATAGCAACTCTGGAGTTCCTGGGAGTTTAGGGATAGTTAGCTACTTGAGTTTGGAGGAGAGGGTCCGGATTAGAGGATGTGCACAGCCACTGACTTTTTCCTCTTTGTCTACCAGAATGTGTATGCCCCGGAGGATGACCCAGAGATGAAGGTAGAGCGCTATAAACGCACATTTGATCAGAACGAGGAGCTGGGGCTCAATGACATGAAGACGGAGGGCTATGAGACTGGACTGGCAACACAGCGGTAGCAGTGGGCAAAGGGGCAGGTCAGACGACAGAGCTGCCCAGGGCCCCGTGGTTATTTATTCCTGTTGTGATAAATCAGAGGGACAGGGACTAGAGAACAAGGGCTTTCTCTTGGATGGGAAGACCTGGTCTGAGTCCATGAAGCTGTGCATACTTTCAAAACAATTCATGATGCAAATGCACATCTGTTGTGTTACTGAACTTATTTTGGAGGTTTTGTATTGGTTTTTGAAGAAACTTGGAATTGAACTCTCGGGCAAGTTACCACCAATTTTTCCTGTTAAAGTCTTACTTACCTTTCCTATTTCTCCTCCTTTCTATAAGGAAGGGGCTGTGAGGAGCTGCTTCTGAGTAGGCTTGGAGAAATGGAGGAGCTGGGCCACAGTCAGGGGTTGGCATTCTATAGATATTAATTCTAGCTTTCAAAAATGAGAGGAGCCATGTTTGGGGTGGGGCCAGAGTCCTGGGATCAGGCAGAAAAAAAGATTGCCAATAAAATTACTGCTTTCAAACAACTGTGGTCTTGGTTTTCACTCTATCCTTGTCATTTTCATTGTGTTAAGTATGGCTTTGGCCAGGCGGCCAGGCTCGGTCGGAGTTGGTAAATATCTCAAATTCTGGAATATCTTAATCTGCTCTGCTTCTAAACTAGGCACTTGTCTAGGGTGAGGAGTGATGCAACAGTGATAACCCAAATTTATAAAGTGCCTTACAGTTTATGAAGTATTTTAAGCACATTTATGGAGCCTTTATTTTTTGTCTAGTCCCAAGTAATGTGGTGATGGAGGTTAAAATTAAGAGAAAGCATATTTCCACATAGGCAGATGAAGGCAAAACAAGTGACTATGCTTACCATGAAGCTAAATGAAATTCCATTGTTATTTCATTGGAAGAAATAATAGGGTGGTTTATCTGTAATTATAACTATAATAGATCTAGCAAGGGTGGTGGGAAGGTTTTAAGCCCCAAGGGAAGGAGGGTGAAGGGCATTTATAGCTCTCTTTTCTATCCCATCTCAAGTGCACAAATATGGGCATATATAGTTATCTTACCGGCACTTTGTAATATTAAAACCTGATTTTGCCCACTAAAAATTTATGGTGTATTACCTCAGCTGAGTCCTTGATGCTGTTCATTCTTACCCTTGGTGACTCCTTATAAAGTGACTGCTCTAAATATTTTCTCTCACAATTGAACCTTCATTTCCCATTTTTATAGATGGCCTAGCTTTCCTACTTCACTGAAAAAATAGAGATTATCCGAAGGTAGGTCTTTCCCCAGCTCCTGCATTCCTCAAAGCTCAACATCTTTGCCCACTCACCTAGGATAGGTATCACTACTCATTAAATATAATCTCTGCTTTGTCTCCTCATGCCTCCTGTAGAACCTGATTCCAATTCAATTCACAAGCATTTATTAAGTATCTGTTAGGTACAAGGCACACTGTGCTAAGTACTGGCTCCCCTCACCTTTCCCCAGTGCATTTTGAGTGTCTATTGACTCCTCCCCTTCTACCTGCTAACATATCACGGAATCTCACAGATATATGTTGGAAGAGACCTTGGAGAGGGACCAGTGTAACCATATTGTAGTTAGCAAGATTGTCTGGAACAATGATAAGTCTTCTTGGAGGTGTCAGTGAAGTAGAACCTGCTGCTTTTTAAAAAAAAAAATTTGTTAATTGGCATGATGCTAATCTCTTTACAGAATGACTCAGCCTTCATTCTAGTATGTAGCCCTCTGGAAAATAGGCAAAGTGCTCCATGTCAGAAAGCTGCAATGCAGGAATGGATGGACATTAGGGAGGGGAGCTTAACTGCATATTTTTCCATGCCAGAGAAACCGTAATAACCAGCAGTACGGGCCTAAGAATACCTTGGCCCAGAAAGGAGGACCTTCCACAGCCAAGGAAAAATCACTAAAACATACTGCAGAGTTTGCCTTTTAACTTTAAAAATGTGGAGCAGGAAAAAACCAGGAAGAATTTTAGCACCTGCAGGTGGTCTGCATTTATCCACTGCACACATCAATATATTAGCAAATCAGCCTTTTGAAAATTTAAGACACTGAAGACATCTAGATATTAACACAACCCCAGAAGAATCATTTTTTTGGCTCTTGAGTGAACATAATTACTGCTTCTACTACATCTCGCTGGACTTTGGAACTCTATCACTAGCCCTCTGCAATCCAGAACAAGGTTCTCTCCTCAGCTTTTGAACTCATAGGATTTAAACTCATAATCCAAGAGTTTTTTCGTACACTAATTTATACATTTTTTAGTTGCATCTGTTAACATACTAGAAGAGTCTTTCCTAAGAAACATTATGCAACAAAAGGTCTGATTGGTTAAAAGTAATAAGCATTAACAGGTACATAACATCAACCTAGTTAAATTAGGTGTGAGTTTGTAATGATCTATGGGTAACCAACTATCCTTCATAGTTGCAGCCTCCACAAAGAGGAATAAAAGAACACATGATGGTTTTAAAAACTTGGTAATTCATCATACACAAGTTAAATTGTAAACCGTTTTTCTCCACTGGACACAAATGGGAAAAAGTTTTTATTATCAAACCCACAACAACAATTTCCCTAAATGAACAGTTATGCTAACATACAGAGGGGCTGATTACCATGTTTTGTCTTTTTCTTCCAAGGTTCCTTGCAGCTGTAAGTCTATGAGTCTATCATTCTTGAGACCAAATAGTCCCAGTTCTTTTAGCTCTTCGTATGGCATGATCTTGAAGCCCTTCACCATTCTAGCTGGCCTTTTTCTGCACTCTCACCAGCTTAGCTACGTCCTTCATAAACTGTCTCTAGAACTGAATATAGTATTCCAAAAGTGTTTTGACCAGGTTAGAGTAGAGTGGGATGCTCACTTCCCTAGTTGAAAATGGTATGCTCTTAATGGACCCTAAATATTAACTTTTCAGTTGTCATATAACATTGATTCATATTGAACTAAAGCCTCCAATTTTTTTCCATTTAACTTCTAATTCATTTGAATTGCCGTGCAGATTATCTAGCTGCATCCCCTCATTTTATAGACAGGCCCTCCCAGACAAACAGAAAGCTTTCCCTTGACCCTTTTTATCCATTCAGCTGCCCTTCTTAACTCCCCATCACGGCTCACATTTTTGAAATAGGTGCCTGTACTTCATGCTTCTAATTCTTCACCATTACTTCCTCTTCAATGTTTTGTTACTTCGTCTTTTTGCGCCATTATTCTACTGAATAGCTTCTACCCAAGCTTTTTTCTCCTGAGAGTCACCAGTGATCTCCTAATCAATAAATTCCATGTAATTTTTCCATTTACATGCTTCCATCTCTATGCAGATACCTCTCAGAGTTGTATATCCAGTTTTAGTCTCTCCTCAGAGTTTCAGTCCCTGAAGACAATGGCCAGTTGAGACATTTCAAACTGAATGTTCCATAGACTTTGTAAATTTAACATGTCTAAAACTGAACTCGTCTTTCTCATTGCAAACTTTCTCTCTTGCAGACATACTTGTTTCTGTCAAAGACACCCCCATTCTTCTGGTGTTTCAGGGTTGAAATCCTGACATTACCCTGAACTGATTTCTTTTATCTCACATATCCAGTCAGTTGCCAAATCTTGCCATGCCTGTGTTCACATCTTTTGCATCTGACTCGTTTCCAGTGACACAGCTGCCACCTTAGTTCGGGCCCTCATCACCTTGCAGTTAGATGACTACAACAGCTCCTTATTAATCAAAAGTGTCTCCTCACTCCATTCCTTCCTACATGCTGCTACCAAAATTGTTTTCCTTAAATGTAGATCTGACCATGACTCTCCCTACTCAACCGACTCCAGTGTCTTTCTAGCACCTTAAGGATAAAAAGAAAACTCTATTTAGCTTTTAAAGCCCTTCACTTCCTGCCTCTAACCTGTCTTTCCAGCCTAATTAGACATTTCTCCCCCTCCTGCACTTTGTGAAACAGCCAAACTGGCCCTCTCTCTGTTCCTTACACATGATGTCATACTCCAACTTTTTTTTTGCATGCCTTTGTCCTGGCCATCCCCCATGGTCTCTCTTCCTTTAAGATGCTGTTCAGCCACCATCTTCAAATGAAGTCTTTGCTGGTTCCTCTTATTGCTAGTGCCCTCCTTGCTAAAGTACCTTACATTGAACTATTTTGTATATATTTGTACTTAATAACTTTATATTTATGCCGTATGTGTTTTTAAATGGAATTGTCTTCCCCATTAGTAGGGACTGTTTCATTCTTTGTACTTGCATTGCCAGTGCTTGATATAGTAAGGGCTTAATAAATACTTGCTGATGGACTTAATTCCTCATTCTCCTTGACCTGTTTGCCACTTTTTATACTGTTGACCAGTCACTTCTACTGTATGCTCTACTCTTGGTTTCAGAGCCTACATCTCTAAGCTGTTCTTGGTCTTTTTAACTGGCTACTAATCTTGGGAAGCTAGGTGGTGTAGTGGCTAGACTGTTGGAGCTGAGCTCAAATCCTACTCAAAGGGTATTAGCCCTGGGCAAGTCACTTAATCTCTCTCAGCCTGTTTCCTCATAACAATGACAGAATGATGACCATAATAGCACCTATCTCCCAGTTGTGTAAGGATAAAATAATATTTGTAAAGAGTTTTGTAAACCCCAAAGTGCTAATCATGCCATTTACCCCTTATTATGGGTGTTCCCCAAGGGTCTCTTCTTGGCTCTATTCTCATCTGTCTTCACATTTTTTCCCATTGGCAATCTCATTTACTTCCAGTGCTTCAACCGTGTCATAGTCATCCATGCAGTTGATTTTTTTAAAAATTATGAACTTAAACACCAAATAAAATGGGCATTTCTATACACATAGTAGAACAGAAAAGAGGATTGTAAATGAAACTGGATCTCTCTTATGTATAACTTTTAAAATAAAATAAATTGAATACATAACTTTCAAAGCTGTCTTGCCTGTAATTTTTTTTTTTCTGGTTTTCCTACTGTTCCCTTCTGTGCATTTAAAAATTCTAGTAACTCTCTTTTCCTTTTTGATGGACTAACTTGTCCCTGGCTCTTCCTCTGCCCTTCCTCAAATTAAAAAAAATAAAAACTAAGCCCTTGTAACATATGTGCATAGTCAATTTAAAACAAGTTCCCATATTAGACATGTCCAAAAAAGTATATCTTTTTCTACAAGTTGAATTTATTCTCTCTGTCAGGAAAGGGGTAGTATGCTTTATCATCAGTACTCCAGAATTGTGGTTGGTCATTGCATTAAATAGCATTCTGTTTCAACAATTTGGCTAGCAACTGCTAGCTCTAAATATTCCTGTACATAGAGGTCCTTTCCCTTTTTCTTTGAGCTCTTTGGAATATAGGGATATTGCTGGGTCAAAGGGCTTGTGTGGTTTAGTGACTTTCAGGGGCATATTCCAAATTGCTTTCCAGAGGGGCTCTTGACCAATTTGCAGCTCCACCAATGGCACATTTAGTGCGCTGGCTTTCCCACGGCCCTTCCAAAAACTGCCGTTGGCACATCGCCATTGCGATAATTTAATTATTAGTGATTTGGAGGATTTTTTTTCTTCTGGTTGTGTATAGCTTAGATTTCTCTTCATATGCTTTTGACCATTTGTCCATCGCGGAATAGCCCTTATTCATATAAATCTGAATAAATTCTTTCTTCTACAAGACATTTACAATCTGATGCCCCACTGGCACCTCAGACTCATGTCTAACTTTGCTTTTGAAATCTCCTTCGCTCATGATGAAAAATGGCATCCACCTCTGGAGAGGGAGAACTTACGAACTCGAGTGCAGACTGAAGCATACTTTTTAAATTTTAATTTTGGGCAACATTGTTTTGCGTAATTTCACTAGTAAAATGTGTAGATGTTGCTTGTCTTCTCAGTGGGTGGGGGAGGGGCTCGAGGGAGGGACAGATTTTGGAACTCAAAAAATGTTTAAAAAAAAGTTTGAACAGCGGGAAAAAAAACCTGCTCCTTGTACCTTGGCCATGGTTGTTTAAGGCATTACTATTTACCTAATCTCACACAGGTTTACATGGGGGAGACTCCCTTCTCCCTCCAGTCTCAATCAGTGGCCCTGTCTTGCCGATTTAATTTCCCGTAGATCTCCAGTCAGCTCTCTCGCTTCTCTTCCCACTGTCCCCACCCATCACCGGCACCTCTATTCCTCCCGGTTCATCCGGAACAAAACCCCGCGCGCATGCTTTGCTGGGGCTGTTTATGGCACTTGGCTTTCCTAAGATAAGGACGCGCACGAGCCGGGCCCCGCCCATAGCCAGAGACCAATCAGATGCTCCCCTTGTGTTCCGTCTCCTCAGCCCGGGAGTTCTAGCCCCACCCCCTGGAGGCCGCCTGGAAACGTTTTGCCTTACGGTAAATTTGTCCTCTACGCCGCGCCGTAGCTTAGTTCCGGTTCTCTCCTGCTTCCTCCGCTGCCATGGCGGCTGCCCCACCACTCTCCAAGGCTGAGTATCTGAAGCGTTACCTGTCTGGGCCCGAGGCAGTCGTCGATGCGGGATCCGAGGCTAGTCGTAAGCGCCGCAAGAAGCGGCCGAAGCCGACTGGTGCTGGAGGGAAAGGGTGAGACAAGGGCGTGTGTGTGTATGTGGCGGTGTGTGTGGTGTATGTTTGTCTGGGAGGTGTGTGTATTTATGGTATATGTTATGGTGTGTGTGGTGTATGTGGCGTGTGTGTGTCCGCGTGCGCTGAGCGGCTCGGACCCAGGCCTTGGTCCCTGCTGCCCCTCTCCGGGCACTGGCCAGCCCAGACGTCCCTTCCTCCTTAGCCCCAAACCCAGGCTCGGGGCAACTTCTGGGTGGTGTGTGCCCGTGCCCCCCGCCCGTCGAGCCCGGCTTGGAGACGCCTCTTCCCTGCCCTCCCCGCTACCCGCCGGGCGTCCCTTATTAAGAAGCGTGCCGGGCGCCGTGCTTAGTGTCGGGGTACAAACCGTGAGATGAGAGGCGGCACTAGCTCCCAGTCTGTGTACAGGCTAGGTAAAGGCGGGCATCCTCAGACTGGGAAAGTCGGCGTGCAGAAAGAAAGCTCGGGGCTTTAGCTGAGAGCTGAAGGAAGGAATCGACCCGGTGGGGAGGTGTAAGGTCCTGCCAAAGCCACAGGCGGGAGGCCAGTGTCACCGGGTCGGGGGTGTGTGTGGAGAGAGTCCCCTGAGTTCAGATCCAGCTTCAGACACTTAGGAGCTGTGTGACCCTGGGCAAGTCACTTCACCCTGTCTGCCTCAGTTTCCTCATCTGTAAAATGAGCTGGAGAAGGAGATGGCAAAACCACTCCAGCATCTTTGCTAAGAAAACCCCAGATTGGGTCACAAAGAGTGAGACACGATTGAAAGGATGGGACAGCAAGGCAGAAACAACGAGGCTGAACGTGGAGGTGGTGAGAAAGAGTGAGGGGTTGGCATCTACACTTTGAGGCTGGGTGACTGGGAGGTGCTGGTGCCCTCTGTAGAAACTGGAAAGTTAGAGAAGCAGTAGTTACCCTAGGCCATAGCCTTGTTCCTGCCCTTCCTGCCGTGCTCCCTCCCCATCACAGCTGTGCTCTCTCCTGTCACCGCAGGCTGTGACTGTTTGGGTTTCATTCCTTTCCTCAGACGGTGCCTTTTTCCCCATCAGCTTAGGCTCTGATCTTATGTAGATGGCCCTCTTTCCCACCTCCTTACCTCCTTTCTCCAATCTCCCTATTCTGTGTCCCTGTTTACTCCCCTCTGGGTCTGTCTTCCTGACACCTACGTGCCCCATTCAAATCAACCCAGCTTCTGGGCCGTGTCAGTTTCCTCTCTGTTGACTATGTTCCCCACTCTTAGCCACCAGATTCAGTGCCCTGCCTCCTCCTTTGTACCTCCTCACTGACCTGAGCCCAGGATACATCCCTTTGCTCTCATTCCCTCCCAGAGCCCAAGGATTGAACCTGGGAGTCTCCCACCGGAGGTTTGCAATGAAATGCTTCAGAGCAGAAGTTAAAGGACTGGGGGTATTTGGAGAAGGGTACCAAAGGAACCAATGAAAAATAGGGCAGTGGGATTTGGCCCAAAGGTAGGATTTCAGGCTGGTGAACCCACACTTTTGAGCTTTGAAGTGGGAGAGAACCCACTGGTTGTGGTTGGGGGTTTCTGTTCCATCCTTTTCCCAGTCTCTTTCAAAGTTACAGTAAACTTTTCCTAAATTCTTCAGTCTTAGAGATGTTGACTTTGTAGGGAAAGGGCTAACTAAATGGGGCTGCTCTCTGAATCGTAACTCTGATTTATATCTAAGCAACTATTTGGGTCTCTTAAAATGTTGGTTCTCATCTTGAAAATAGTTCTTTTTTCTGACTGTTCTTTTCTCTAGGATGAGGATTGTGGATGATGATGTGAGCTGGGCAAATATTTCTACTAAGTTAGAAAAAGAAGAAGAGGAAGATGAGGGAGATTTGCCTGTGGTAAGTTTGGGAGTAATTAGGGCTTAGGAACTTGTGGTTGCCTCAAGCAGATTCCTTGCGTTTGGTTGTAAGATCATAGAATTTAGAGCTAGAAAGGACTTTGGAGATTATCTTGTCTAACCTCATGTTATAGATGAGATAACATAGGTTCAGAGAAATTGATTGACTTCCCCAAGGTCAGGCATTAAGTGGAGCCCTACTCTCAATGCTGTGTGTGAATGGGAAAAGATGGGAGCAGAGAAGGGATGGTGCTTTGCTTAAAATTGTAACAAAATAGTAATTAATAATTGTGATATACTCATTTCATCGTTTATAGAGCATCATTCTCCTAATAATGAGGATGCAATTACAGAGGAATGACTTTCCAAGAATGTGTTTTTGCCTAGCCAAAACTGTATTTAGTATTAGGCTGAGACATGTTTGTAATTCTCCACTGAAAAATGTAAGAAAATATGCATAACTGAACTCTAAAGAAACTTTTGCTCTCATCTTACCACTTAATAGCTTGATGCCTCTGTTCATTCATTCATTCATTCATTCATCAAGCAAGCAGACATTTATTAAAGGTCTCCTATGTGCCAGGCAGAAGGCTAGGTGCTGGGGATACAAAGACATAAAGGAAACAGTTCCTACCTTTAAGGAGCTTAAGTATTATGATTGGGGGTAGCAGGCAACATGAACACAAAGAAGTAGATACAAAATAGATATATAGTAAATATCAATAATTTCTAGTGGGAATAGCATTAACGATTGGGAGGATCAGCATAAGCCTCTTCTAGAAGGTGACACTTGAGCTAAAGCTTGAAGGAAACTAGGGATTTGACCAAGTAGAGATGAGGAGGGAGTATCTTCCAGGTGGGAGGATCAGCACAGGCAAAGACATGGGGTTAGGAAAGTCAGTTTGGGTGGGACATAGGGTAAATGAGAGAGTGACGTGAACAAACAAAGCCAGATGATAAAGGGTTTTCAGTGCCAGAAAGGGGAGTTTGTATTTTATCTTAGAGGCAATAAGGAGTCACTAGAGGTTTTTGAACAGAGGAATAAGATGGTTAGATCTCTTTAGGAATTTCATGCTGGTGGATCCACTAGATAACACTGTCCTGCTCAGAACAGGTGTTTAGTAGATGTCTCATGTATTGAATTGAAATGTAGCTAGGTGTGGGATTTGAATAATAGCTTGGAGCTTGGTGTTTCATGGTATTTGTCTTAGAGGTGGAAGGGACTAAGGAGGCCACCTATCCAAGTTATACTTAAACCAAAGTGGCTATCTGATCTCTTCCTTTTTTAAAAAAAGTTTTATTTTTTATGAATATTTTCCCCAGTTACATGTAAAAACAATGTTTAACATTTGTTTTTTAAAATGAAGGCTATGTGCTGAACAGGGTTTGGTCTGCTTTCCTATACTTTAACCAGTGGTGACAGTCAAGAGAGCCTTCTAGGCCATCATGCTGGGTAGAAAAGGAAAAACCAAAAATATATACATCTTTTAGCTCACAAATAGATGATGTGGAACTTGACAGGTTGTTAAAAAAGACTTGTGATGGGACAAATTGCCTTTCTTTTTGGTACTTCATTAGGCAGTGGAGAGTTTGTAATTAAACTAGGGCAGTAACAAGTTGTGGAACCAGAGGGAACAGTAAATTTTGAGGAGGGAAGACTTTTTCACAATTATGTGTGTTAGGGGTGGAGATAGATGTTCCTTGCTTTAATCTTTCCAAGTCACTTTTGGCTCTGTAGTGGAATCTTCCAGGCTGTTCAAGCTTACAGTATTTTTCTAGGTGGCTGAATTCATTGATGAACGCCCAGAAGAAGTGAAGCAAATGGAGGCATTCCGGACCAGTAACAAGTGGAAGCTTTTAGGAGGTGAGTGCCAAGTCACTGGACAGATCTAAAGTGTGAGAGGCAACCTCATTCTTCTGGGTAGGGGGTGGGGGAGAGGAGAAATGGCAAACAGTTTATTTCTGTGTGGCGTTCTGGGAAACCTAAGTGTAGCTGCTTCTAGGGCTTCCTTAAGGAGATTGTGGAGAACAAAACTTTGGAAAGCACAGCTGCCTCTAAGTTTTACTTGGTATCATAGATATCTGTTCTGAGGTCTCTGATGGGTGGAGTCTAAAATGAATTTATTCACTCGAGTAAAGGGCTATGCAATTTTTATAGTGTATTAATTATGGCATAACTAGGTGGATGGTAGAAAGAAGAGGAGTTGCTGAGCAGAGCCATAGAAACACCTTAGCTGTCCTGTACCCAGTCCATCCCACCTAGTCGAAAGATCTCAAACTCCTCACTCTGCTGGGGCTTTTCTTGACTGAAGAAAAGATATGATTGAACTGAATAGTTACCAACCTTTTTCTCCTATGAAACTGTAGATTTGACACAGTCTTATTAGTCTGGTCCCTGCCCCGCCCCCCCCCCCCCAAAAGGAAAGCTAAGGATTATCTGGACCAAACCTCAAAAGGAGCTCCTGACTCAGTGCTCTTTGTATGCACAGGGATTTTTTAATTGTCCTTGAGAAAATTTTCAGCCTACTTTTGCCATCCTAGGTGCTGGTTCACTATCCTTGAGTAATCCAATTATATCGATCCTTCAGATTTTCTGGGCAGTTTTGAGATAACTACTTCTGGGAGATCTAGCTAGTGTTTTGGAGCCCAGGAATCTGCGTAGTGCTGACTTTATACTTTGTGTTTAGAACAAAAGCAGGACCTTTCCCCACCCAGGAGGGCTCGTCACAACTCCTCAGACTCCTCACCTCCCAGAAGGACCCATCATGACTCTCCAAATTCCTCACCTGCAAAGAGGGCCCGTCATGACTCCCCAGACTCCTCGCCTGCAAAGAGGGCCCGTCATGACTCCCCGGACTCCTCACCTCCAAGGCGGGCTCGTCACGACTCCCCAGACTCTTCACCTCCCAGGAAGGCCCGCCATGACTCCCCAGACTCCTCACCTCCCAGGAGGACCCGTCACGACTCCCCAGATTCCTCGCCTCCCAGGAGGACCCGTCACGACTCCCCAGACTCCACACCACCCAGGAGGACCCGTCACGACTCCCCAGACTCCACACCACCCAGGAGGACCCGTCACGACTCCCCAGACTCCTCACCTCCCAGGAGGACCCGTCACGACTCCCCAGACTCCTCACCTCCCAAGAGGACCCGTCACGACTCCCCAGACTCCTCACCTCCCAGGAGGACCCGTCACGACTCCCCAGACTCCTCACCTCCCAGAAGGACCCGTCACGACTCCCCAGACTCCTCACCTCCCAGGAGGACCCGTCATGACTCCCCAGATTCCTCACCTCCCAGAAGGACCCATCATGACTCCCCAGACTCCTCACCACCCAGGAGGACCCGTCATGACTCCCCAGACTCTTCGCCACCCAGGAGGGTCCATCCTAACCTCCCAGGTTTAGCTCCTGAGGTTTTTCATTCACTGTCTAGTAAAGCCCCTGCCAAGTCCTCTCTTGGTCTGAAGGAGAAGAGCAGTAGCCATGGGGGTGAATCTTCTCAACATAAAAATCGATTACCTTCCTCTCCTGGGCCAAGGAAACAGCTGCATGACTCCAGAGGTGAGTGTCTCTTGTTCCAAACTTTCTCCTGGGATTTTTGTTTATTTGGTCAGTGGATAACATTTATTAACCTAGCCCTTGGGCTAGGCACTGAGGGAACAAAAACACAGGCCTTGCCCTC
Source organism: Trichosurus vulpecula (assembly GCF_011100635.1). Classification (NCBI taxonomy): domain Eukaryota; kingdom Metazoa; phylum Chordata; class Mammalia; order Diprotodontia; family Phalangeridae; genus Trichosurus; species Trichosurus vulpecula. The sequence continues at coordinate 127,448,828 of NC_050574.1, forward strand.
AAGGAGCTCACATTTTAATGGGGAGACCAAGGGGAGGGGCTAGAAGAGGGTGGGGAGGGAATGCTGGGAAGGACCTTTTTCAGTAGGTGGTTTTTCAGCTGAATCTTGAAGGAAGCAGAAGGTGGAAATGAGGAGAGAGAGTATTCCAGATGGGGGAGGCAAGCAGGTACAGTCAGGAGATGGAGAGTTGTGTTGGAAAGTAGCAAGAAGGCCTAGGTTGTTGGGTAGTAGAACACATCGAGGAGAGTAAAGTGTAAGAAGACTGAGAAGGTAAGAAGGAAGTCAGTTTGTGAAAGGCTTTAAAAGACACATAAGGAATATGGAGATGACAGGGAACTGCTCTAGTTTATTGAGTAGGTGGGGGTGTGTGTGACAAGGTCAGATCTGTGTTTTAGGAAGATGACTCTGATAACTGAGTGGGAGATTGATTGGAATGGAGAGAGGCTTGCCCAGAAGTTCACATGGGAGGTGATGAGGGTCTACACCAGGGGGGTGCCAGTGTTAGAGGAGAAAAGGGGACATGCATGTGATGTTGTGGAGATAGAAATGACAAGACTGAACAACAGATTGGCTATATGGGGTTAGTGTGAGTGAGTAGTAGAAGAGGTACCCATTTGGGTGACTGGGATAGTAGGGACATTGGCAAGCTCTGTGTGTTAGAGTGGTGGTAAAGATAAATGAGTTCTGTTTTAGACACATTGAGTTTGAGATGTCTATGGGACACCTAGTTTGAGATGTCTAGTAGGCAGTTGATAATGTGAGACTGGAGGTCAGGAGACCTTCAGGAAAGGTGTCAATCTCCTAGAAAGGTGAGTATTTCAGGATTCAGATCATCCCCTCTCCATGGCTCCTCCGGGTCACTTATCTACCTACTTAAAAATCTAGCCCATGAAGAAAGCCTTGGAGCGGTAGCACCTAGTTTAATAATAGATTAGAACTTCTTTGAGGACAAGGACTTTATTCATTGCCTTAAGAGTTCATAATATTTAGTAGTGAGATTTGAATACATGAGAACTAAATAATATTAGTTCCCAGAATCAAAACCCTGGAAAATTTATTGTGTATTCAGTCTTCTTCAGAGTGGCATTTGTGGCAAAGGAGTGAGATTTAATCCTGTTCAGTGAGACTGCTAACTCTTTCCCCTGTGCCTATGTACTGGTTCTGAACTCTGACTTAAAATGCTTTGAACTTGTTGGTTCCTTAGTCCTGGGAACCTCAAAGCCATTTTCTAGGAATCCCTAACATTCTTACCCTAGGGAAATAGGTTGGAGTGGTTCTTTCCATTCTACTGATGGGGAAAAACTCTGACCTGAGTAGGGGACCTTGGCATCTAACACAGCTGTCATAGATTTAGAAGCATACATCATAGTCATGACTCCCATCTTCCAGTTTTCTTGGACACACTCATCTCTTTTTTCCCCTTATGTTTTGTGTGGATTGGCCATTCATATCAGTTACATTTCCTCTATAGAAAATGGAATGGCATTGAGTCCAACATTCCTAGAGAAGGAGTTTTAAGTGATCTGAAAGCACAATCCAGATGAAGAAAAATTTATTTCTGAATTATTCTGAAGCGATTAAAGTGTTTTCTCCCTTAATTTCTAGACTCTTCTCCTAGCCATAGGAAATTTCAGACAAACCCTTCAAACAAGAAACACCGGAGGCATGATATAGATTCTTCTGCTCCTGGGAAGAGCAACCAGCAGGCCTCTGATTCAGACCTGTCTCCTCCACGGAACAAGCAGAAACAAGACTCTGATTCAGACCTCTCGCCACCAAGAAGGAAGCAGAAAACCAGGTCTTCTGATTCAGATCTCTCCCCACCCCGAAGGAGTCAGCCTCCTGGAGCAAAGGTAGGTGTTCCAGGAGTTCAGTCACTCCCCTCTCCATGCAGAGTGCCTCATCTAGGCCACTTAGATGTCAACTAAAAAAAATGTAGCTAATAGAGATAGCCCTTGAAGGTGTAGTAGCTAAGACTAGATTGTTAACTCCTTGGGGACAAGGCCCTTTTAGTTATCCTCACGCCTCCCTTAGCACTCAGCACTATGTATTTCACATCATAGATGTGTTCAATAAATGTTTGTTTATTTACTATCTGAATGAATGAAGAATTCTTAGACAGGAAGGATCTTTAGAGGTCATTCTAGTAACTCTTACCTAATGGCAAGGCTCATCTTAACCCAGCCCAGAAAGGTGAGCTTGTGTATATCCAATTTTCCCAAGTATCATCTGCATTTATACCCTCTTAGATCTGTCATCCTAATATTAGGGAGCCCAAAAAGCTGCTTTTTCTCGCTCATGACCAAAGTACTGTAATTAGTCGCTGACTTATAGAATTTAGTTTCTGTTTCTGAAGACTGGTGCCTAACATATGAAGGAGCTTTGGAAAACGTAGCTTCTGTTAATTCCAGGAGCTTAGGGGCTCTCCACTTCAGACAAGGCCTTGGTGTGCTAAAAAGCCTGAGTATTTATGATAAAATAGGATTATAGTAAAGGAGTTTTATTCCAAAGAATTCAGTGACATTCAACAAGCATTTATCAAATGCCTACTATGTGCCAAGCATATGTGCCCATTTTATTTGCCAGGTGCTGGGAAAAGAAAGACAAAAGTGGAAATTGTTCCTGCTTTGAAGGTACTGGGGAGAAACAACATGTATACAGTTCAGTGCCCTTCTACTAAGGGACATTAAAATCCATGCAGATTCTCCTTCAGTCTCCCTACACACTCCCATCTCCTCAACCTCCTTAGGTTCCATGACTTATTTCGTCATTCCACCTGAGGCAGTACCCAAAAGTGTTCTGCTTTCCTAATTAGAAACAATGGCAGTCTCCTGTCTGATCAAACCTGCTATCATTTCACCTTTCCACATGCAACCCTCTTCCTATACCTGTTCTTCACCTCTATTGAGACCTTTGTTCCTTTCACACCTCGGTACTGTGTTAGGGCATTACTTTTGTTCTGGCTTCATTTTCTTACCTCTCCAGTCTCAGCCTGGTAGTGAGTCATTTCAGCTCTAATTTGTCTTCTGTTCCTGAATCTCTTGCCCCCTTGTCCTGTGGGCGCTCTTCTCTTGCCAGACCTCGGCACTGAACTACTACCACCATCCACTTCTCTGCTCCTCCTTGTGAGCTATTTCATGGAGTTGGAGGAAGTCTCACACTCACAGTGACTGGGTACATTTTTTTGTTGTTGTTGTTATTTTTTTGGAGGGAGAGGGCAGGGCAGTTGGGTTTAAGTGACTTGCCCGAGGTCACGCCACTAGTAAGTGTGTCAAGTGTCTGAGGTCAAATTTGAACTCGGGCCCTCTTGACTCCAGGGCTGGTGCTCTACTCACTGCACCACCTAGCTGCCCCGACTGGGTACATTTTAAATTCAAGTTATCCAACCTCACCTGGGCCCTCACTGCAGTAAGGAAGTCCTAGTATTCCTTCCTAACAGCTTCCTAACAGCTCAGTCCCCACAAAAACTATTCAAAACCTTCACTTCCCTTTTTGAGCTTGCTGGACCTCATTCTTTTCTCCATTGAGGACCTTGCCTCTTACTTTACTGAAAAAATTGAGACCATTTGATGTGAGATCTCTCTTCTCCCATTTATTCATCTCAAAATTCCTTAACATCATCTGCCATTTTCATCCAATCTCTGACAAAGAGCTAGCCCTTCTCCTGGCCAGAGCAAGGGCACACACGTATTTGTTTCCTTCTCCCATCTTCTCCAGCAGATTGCATCTGTAGTCATCTCCCTTCTCTCTTGAATCTTCAACTTTTTTCATTAGCTGATTCCTTCCCTACTGCCTTCAAACTTGCCCATTTGCCTCTATCCTTAAACCTTCACTAGACCCAGCCATCCCCTCAAGCTGTCATCTTATGTCTTTCCTCCCTTTCTCAGCCACACTCTTTGAAGAAGCTATCTATCACCAGCTGCCTTCACTTCTCCTCTCACTCGCTTCTCAACTCTTTGCAGTCTGGCTTCTGACCCAATCATTCAACTGAAGCTGCTTTTTCTTAAGTTACCAATGATTTCTTAATGACCATATCGGATAGTTTTTTTTTCTCATTCTTCATCCTTCATGATCTCTCTGCTGTATTTGATTCTGTTGACCACCTTTTCCTCCTGTATATTCTCTTCTTTCTGGTTTTTCATGACACTACTCTCTCCTAGTTTGTCTCCTATCTGTCAGCCCATTCCTTTTTAGTATCTTTTGCTATCTTGTCATCTGTATCGCTCTCCCTGTCTTTGAGTGTTCCTCAAGGTTCTTTTCTTTCTTAGGCTCTCTTCTCCCTCTGCATTCCCTTGGTAACTTCATCAGCTCCCATGGGTTTAACTATCATCTCTATGAAAAGCTGACTCCCAGATGTATATATCTAGCCCCACTCTCTTCCTTGAATTTCAATACCATATAACCAAGCACCTTCTGGATATTTCAAATTGGCTATCCTGGAGACATCTTAACTTCAACATGTCTAAAATGAAATTTACCAGCTTTCCCTTTACACCCTTACCTCTTCCAAATTTTCCCATTCTGCCAATAACACCACCATCCTTCCAGTCTCCAAAGTTCATCAGTAACTCAACTTCTCACTTTGCTTCCCTCACACGTCCAGTTAGTGGCTAAGTCTTGTGTCTACCTTCACATATATTGCATCTACCTTCTTCTCTGTACTCACACAACTACCATCTTAGTTTAGACCCTTCTCACCTCTCACCTAGATTACCACAATAGCCTTCTAATTGGCCTCCCTACCTCAAGTCTCTCCCCACTCTAGTCCATCCTAGTGTTGCCATAGTAATGTTTCTTAAATGAAGATCTGACCCCTCAGTTCCCCTAGTTGTGAGGCAGCTAGGCGGGGCAGTGGAGAGAGGGCTGGCTTCTGGGGTCAGGAAGACCTGAATTCAAATTTAGCCTCAGATCTTTACTAACTGTGTGTTCTGGGCAAGTCATTTAACTCTGCCTCCGTTTCCTCAGCTGTAAAATGGAGATAATACTAGCGCCTGCCTGTCGGGGTTGTTGTCAGGTTCAAATGAAATAGTATTTATAAAGTGCTCAGCACAATGCCTGGCACATGGTAGGTGCTTAATAAATGCTCGATTCCTTAATCAACTCCAATGGCTTCTTCTTGTCTCTAAGATAAAATATAAAATTACCCTTTAGCTTTTAAAGCCCTTCACAATGTGATCCCAGCCCATCTTTCCAATGTCATTGTATAATGCCCCTCCTTCCATACTCTGTTCCAGACAAAAACTAGCTCCTTCCTCCATGCCTTTGCACTGCCTGTCCCGCATGCCTGGAATATGCTCCTTCCTTGCCCCTGCCTCAGAGTATCCCTCTGTTCTTTTAAGATGTAGCTGAAGCACCATCTTCTGTGTGAAATCTTTCATGATTCCCCCAACTGCTAGTGCCCACTTTCCCAAACCACCTTGCTTTCAACTACTTTTATATAGTTGTAGTTACTAACTTTATATTTAAACTGTGTTTATTTTTATATGTACTTGTCACTTCTAGTAGAATGTAAATTCATCGCAAGTAGGGGTGGTTTCATTCTTTGCATTCATAACCCTGGCTCCTAACACAGTAACTAGCATGTAATAGGGTCTTAATAAGTGCTTGTTGCTTGATTGCTGAGTAAATGCAAAGTATATATCAAGTAATTTGGGGGCAGGGAGAGTTGGGTAAGTGCTAATAAGAATTTATTAAACTTCGTTTAAAAAGAGTAAAAATCTGGCAGATTTTAACATGACCCAGGGGTATGTGGTATTTCTGGAGAATTTTATTGTCTTCTAGGAGCAGATCTGGCCCTCTACTTTATTTTGATTAATTTTGGGGGCTTTTTTTCCCCCTGCATTTAACAAATATATAGCAGAATGAAAAAGAGGATTGTCCGTAAGACTGCAGTTGTCTGTTGGGTACAGCCTGCTTTTCTTTTTAAGTTATGTAATGACATCAGCCTGGAGCTTTTGGAGCTCTCCTCCGGTGCTGTGCTTTCGATGGCTGTATAGACCAAGAAGCTGAAGCCACCAATTTGAATGAATAAAGCATTTCTTTTGATCGAATCACTGACATTTCATCTCTGTTGCATGTTGATTCTTGAGGCAGTCAATACCGTGCAGATTTAGCATGCTGCTGAAGGGCATCGAGTCAGTTTGCCATTTTTGAAGCAACGCCAGTAAAAGTTTTTCAGTGATCACATTATTGTGATTGTGTTGTCTACAGTTCACAGAGCCATGATTGTTGGGGTTTATTGTTGTAAGTGGAGGATTTTAGCAGTGTAAACTCTTTTAGTTCACACTACAGGCTTCTGACCAACTTCATGCAAGTGAACTTAAAAGTCTCTTTTCCAGATAATAAGTTTAGTCCTTGGTGAATGCTGTTTAGTATTGCCTTTAGTAAAGTAGTAGTTTAGTTTAAGATTCTGTCTTCTCATAAAACTGGCAAAATCATTACTTCTCCACAGCAACTTTCCTTTTGGGTTTTGTTTTCATCTTCTTTTCTTGCTTTGTCTATCCTGTGATCTACACTGAGGGTATAAAATGAAAGCTTAGATATTCCTTTCCCAGAGCATTTGTTCCCTAGTCATTATGGATAATCTAGTTAAACTACAACTATTAGTGTTTGAGTCCCTCTGGTATGTACCAGTTGGGGAGGTATGCTGTCTCATTCATTTGTGGTACCCCCTTTCAATTGCACAGGCCACGCAGATGTTTTCTGGGGCCAAAACTGGGTTGGTGTCTGATGTAAGGAGAGAGCAGCAGGAGCTCAGGAGGCAGGACCGAGAAACCAAACATTTGGAAGGTAAAAACTTGGAGACCAATAGGCCAATCCAAGATCACGAAGTTTCTTAGTCATCTTTTGGTCTGTTAACTGATGTAGGATTTAAGCTCTGGTTTTTATTACATTATTTGAACCATTCATTGGGTCCAAATGATCCTTTTCCTTCTTTTCCATGATATAATATTCTAGGTCTGTAGCTGACAAAGATCTGTAGCTTGGGTGGTAGTCTGTGGTCCAGGTGTAAAGTTATTTCCTCTCTAGCTTCAGGGCCCTGAGCTGTTACTTTTCCCTTTTAAACTTAGGACACTTTTCCTCTCTTCACAATTCTGCAAGAAGTTTTGATTTTGATACTTGTTTAGATTAAAAAGGAAAAAGAAACCCTAAATTGTTCTCTGCATATTTTTTAGCTGAATTCCAAAATGCTGAAACCATTTTTCGAGATAAGTCTGGCCGCAAGAGGGACCTGAAGCTGGAACGATTAGAGCAACGGCGAAAAGAAGAGGAAGAGTCAGAGAAAAATGAACAGTATGCTCAGTGGGGAAAAGGGTAAGAGAAACACTGAAAGTATTTAAGCTTTAGGTTACTCTGGAGAGCAGGCTGTACAACCGTAGGTTTTTACTGAACCATAGACAATATATTTTGATTTGTCGTTTTAGTAAGAGCTCTGCAGTAGCTCGGCTTCATTTACTAAAGCATTTATGTAAGTTTCTTTGCTTGTAGGCGGGCCGCACAAATCGCACAGCGGGCCGCATTCAGTGGGCCACATTGTGGACAGCCCTGCGGTAGAGATTGGGTAGAGCCAGTTTTACTACTCTGCTGACAGGTAGATTAGTAGCAGCTACATCTCTTATCTTCAAGGATGTTGGGAACAAGACAGCATTTTGAATTTCACTGGTTGTTAGAGGACATGCTCCAAGTAGAAGTAGGGTATTTCCATTCTTATTTAGGATCAGGAATGGTAGACAGTCTACGAAAGATTCCTGCTTTTCTTTATTCAGCCTTGCCCAGAGCCGGCAGCAGCAACAGAACGTGGAGGATGCAATAAAGGAGATGCAGAAGCCATTGGCTCGCTACATCAATGATGAGGACCTGGATCAGATGCTCAGAGAGCAGGAGAGAGAGGGCGACCCCATGGCCAACTTCATTAAGAAGAATAAGGCCAAGGAGAACAAAGACAAGAAAGGTGAGGCTTCCTAAGGCTTGGATGGGAGAGAGCAGAGAACTGATTATGTGTTAAGAATCATTTCAGAGTGATGGGAGCCAAGACTGTCAGTGATATGTCTTATTTCTTAAAGGTCAGCTGTGGACCTAACTAGCAATTGGTTACTGATGATGGTTTTGCACACATAGAGGTGACTTGACTTAAATTTATCTCCTTTGATATGCTTGGTCTCTAGCCCAGGAAGTCTCGTCATATGGGTTCCATTAGACGCAGATTCCTGCACAGAAGTGTTTTCTTTGTAGGAAAGGCTGTGTGGTATCATGAAAGGGGCCCTGGGAGTTTAGAGTCAGACCTGAGTTTGAATTCTAGCCCTAGAACTCAGTAGCCGTGTAACCCTGGGCATGTCCTTGCTGAGCTTAGGTATTATGAAACTTTCCCTACCTACCTATCTATCTCACAGAACTGAGGAAAATGGCTTGTTAAACCTTAAAGTATTTTATAAATGAGGTGTTTTTCTTCACTATTGGTAACAGCTCTGGGGTTTGGAATGAAATTGTGACTGAGGCCTCTCTTTTTTTTTTCCTTTAGAAAAGCCTCGTTACAATGGCCCTGCACCTCCCCTCAACAGATTCAATATCTGGCCTGGGTATCGCTGGGATGGTGTAGACAGGTAAACCTATGTGTTGATTATTCCATGTCCACTAGGTTGTCTGTGTTTTTCCTGCTACTTAGTTCAAGTGGACCTTAGCTTAATCTTTATCTTTTTTGAGAGACTCTGTAGCAGAGTGGATAGAGCTAGCCTTGAAGCCTGAAAAACTTGGGTTCAAGGCTGGTTCACTTCAGATATGTACTGGCTGTGTGACCCTGAGCAAGTCACTTACATGAACCTTTCAGGGCTCTAGGCAACTCTCAAGACTATAAGTTGCAGAGAAGATGCCACCCTGCATTGGCAGAGAGAGTTTCTCATCCGGAAGTTTTCTACACCAGTAAAATCACAGGTCCTGTCCCTCTCTGTCATCTTTTAGTACACCCTGTCTCATACTCTGTTGCAGCTACACATCTATCCCAGGTGCTTAGCCCATAGTGCTTAAAAAAAATCTGTCCCTGTTTCTCTCTTTCTCTATCCCCCCTCCCTTCTTTCCTTTCCTTCCTCCCTCCCTCCCAACAATACCTGCTTTCTGCCTCCAGCTTTCATAATTATCATCCCCTACTCCTGGAATACAGCCTTCTGTTTTTTTTAAACACGCTTATTCTGTGGTGAAACGTGAAGAGAACTACAGATCTCATGCCTTTTGTATCTGATGCTCATCTGTAATGCTTTCTGGCCACTTTTCCTGCCACTAGCCAAAGATTTGGGAAGAGCCTCTTTTTTAGTCGTGGCCACCTTGGTCTTTATAGTGAGTGACATTTTGCTTAGCCCCCAGTTTTAAAGGTTAAGCAATGACTTTACTACAGGTATGAGAGGAGGGATTTTAGAGCACAAAACATACAGAGACAGACAAATGACAGATATATAGCACGGTCTTAGAGTTTGTTCTCCCCCTGCCTTTAGCCATCCTGGCTTTAGTTCTTCCTGCTCCTAGGACAGTGACAATTACTTCCCTTTTCCCTACTATACACTAAGGAAGAAAGACCCTTTCTGGGTGATTCTGTATAGGCATATTCCTCGAGTTATTCAGGCCCCTTCACAGCCTGAGCTAGTTGCTCTTTTCCCTTTAGCTTTCAAGCTCAGAAATCTCCTTGAATTAGCTCTCCACTAGTGGCCAGCTTATCTTAACTTTCCCGGTAGGTTCCCTTCTGTTCCTAGTTTTCACTTGTTTCTAGATCTTTCATACTTACTTTTCTCCAGTTAGTCATACTTAGTCCTATTTGTCACTTATTCTGTTTCCTGTCAACTTCAGACCCGTCATAATTAGACATTACAAAGTCCCTTCGTTACCATAGATTATAAGGTGACACAGGAAAAAGGGGTGCACTGATGATTGGAATGGAGAGATGTAGTCATTACAAGCTCACCCACCTATAGCTTTCTTTTACCAGCCTTACTTCATTTTAGTTACTTCAACTTTTCCACATGACATGTATTTATAGGTTTCTGTTCAATGATTGAATCATGTGGTTTTTAAATGTGTGCATATGTGTTGCATGTGTCTGTTCTATTTTTTTCCCCTTAAATTATAAGGTTCTTTAAGGGGTCAGGATCTATCTTTTCCTTTCTGTGCATTTCCCTCTAGAATGACCTGTACAGGTCCCTGCACCTAATGTATACTGTTGATTACTGTGGTATCTCTTTACTTTCAGGTCCAATGGCTTTGAGGAGAAGCGTTTTGCCCGACTTGCCGGCAAGAAAGCTGTTGATGAACTTGCCTATAAATGGAGCGTTGAGGATATGTAGCTCTTGTAACCGAGCAATGGCTGTAGGTTCTGATGGTGGGCAAAGGACAGATAAGACAGCCAGGCAGGGTCAGCATTAACAGTTTACACAGACCAGCCATTCATGGTTGCCACCAGTGACCCTGGGAGAGAGCTTGGGCTTTGATATCTGGGTGGGGGGCACCATGACCCAGGGAAATGTCCATATTCTTCAGCTGTTCACACAGCCACTTCTACTGTCTTTTAAGTGACACATGCACCACTGAGGGTCATACAAGGTGCCCTGGAGTTCATTCTCAATTGGGCTTTTTCTTTTTTTCTAACAAATATACATCTATTTTTGTAACCATTTTCTTTCTGTGTTCTGTTTTCTTAAGGATTCTAAAACAATTGGTTCTTCTTTCTAGTGGGCCTTGTGGGGGAGGGGAGCCATGTTTCATGCATCTAGAAAATAAGTGGCAGGGCCTTTCTCAGGGTTAAGTGAGGGTTATAGGTGGATCAAGAAGCAGGGATCAGCTGGAGAATGACCATCTGGCCATTGCTCAGCCATTTGGGGCAGAGCTCGGCTTTCAGTCAGTTCCTGCATTTGTGAGAAAAAAGGACTCTTATTCTTCACTTGAAACGTTAGATGGAATCACTGCCAAACTAGGGCTCATCCTCCCCGTCCTCTTCTTAACTCTGGCCAAGAATTGTCAAAGCGAAGCCTAGGCTCAGAGCTCATAGGTAAGAGAGGGGAAGACTGGTTGATTCTTGCTTGGGGAACATTCTGGAGAAGGGTCTGAAATATCCAGAGCATAATATTTCTCAAACCTGAGAATTTTTTTCTTTAGGGTGTTTACGAAAATACACAGATCACACTTTTGAGAAATGTTTGGTCATTTTTTAAGCTGTTCTGTGTGCCAGTCTCTTTCCTTGAATAGCAGGTGGCAGTAGGTCTAGTCACTGCCATATTCCCTCGTTTCCTCCTCACAGCTGGGTTTTGTTTGATCAGGAATCTGGTTTGAGATTTACTTTTTTTTTTAGGACCCTCCACCATTTACCTTGCCAGGAAATACTTAATGACTGCTTCACTGGCATATGTCAAAACATACACTAATTGGCATGGGAAGGGGAGATATCATTTGTTTTTGCAGGGACTGGCCTGGAGGGGAAACAGATACATTGCTCTGTTCCTGTTGATTTATATGCTTAGTCCATATTATTTTAAATTTATAAGCTTTTCCGTTTCTCTTCCTACAAGTATTTGGGGACACCACAAACTTGGGGGAATGATACTTCTAGGTTTGGCCTGCTAATAACTGGCTGTGTGATTTTATGACTTGGAAATGAAATGCACCGTTCTTTACCTTGCAGGACTGGGGGAGGCATGGTTTGAGGTCTTTCAAAATAGAAGGAATGAGTATCTTCCAGAGATGTTCTTCTCCTTCCTCCAACCCCAATTTAATTAGTTCCTATTAGAGACTCATAAAGTTATATAATGACCCAGATTTTGGTGGTAGATCACCCGAGACAGCTTAGATCCAAGGAGAGATGAAGAACATCCCATTCTCGTGTTGTAAAAGATCTTCATTTTATCAGTCAGATCAAGAGTCACAGTAGCTACAGAAACCTTTTCTATTAAAGGCAAAATTTTTTAATCAGTTTTAGAACCTCTTTCCCTATTCTGTCTCAGTAGATCTTTGATAAAACTACTTAAGACCAACTAAACAGCAGGAGGGAACATGCTCTGGACAGAATATAATTGGTGACTTATATGTCCTTGGTCAATGCCACTTCAGGTAAACTGGTTTGGGGCTTATTCCTTTTTCCCAGAAGAAGGTTGTATTTAAAACTCGAGAATGGCTAAAATCCGTTTTTTCTGGGTACGAAACTGACAGAGGACTGCCTGCTGAGCCTCAGATAGTTTGCTCAGGTGAGTTGAATCGTAGTCTCTGTGTTTGTTGTTTCTGTGTCCTGTTTTTGGATCAGATGAGTGTGCGGTGGACAGCTGGGCAACTGAAGTGGCCTGCAAGAGCAGTCAAAAAAAGCCATAGATCTGGGTTTTGGCATTGACCTGCATCTCTCCCAGGAATACTGGCTTTCTCTGAGACATACCCGCCCCTTTGGTGTATATAGGACTGACTTCTGAAGCCCTTGCTTTTACCTGTATGCCTCCCTGTATGCAGTGGAGAAGTTGTGGTTTCCCTCAATCTTGATGCCGCTGCTTTGGGGTTTGAATAACTTCACCTTTTTGGCAATTGTAGGCATGAAAGTGCTCTTGGTGGTGGTTTGGTTTTCAAATAGCAGCTAGGAATCCAAGTTATTGGGAAGAGAAAAAAGATGATATTCGGCTGGAGGAGTTGGAGTGGGAGAAGGTGAAATCTCACTTCTCCAACAGCCAACAAGGACCATCACCTACTCAGAGGTTGTGAGAAATTATTCTACTGCAAGGAAAGGGGAACAATGGTGAAAGCATGCTATCTAGCCCCTTTTCTCCCTTTTGCCTTTTCCCCATCATCAGTAGAGCCTATCATCTGTGGATTTTTTTTCCCCAACAGAAAAGAAAAATTAACTGTGGAAAGGTTAAGTCATGTCCCCAAGATAATGTTTCAAATCAGGGGTACAGCCTAGTCTCCTGTACCCCAGACCAGGTATCAGAGTGTGAGCTGAGGAAGGAACCCAGGGGGCCAATCCTTTCTCTCCTGCCTGCCCACTTACGACAGGCTTAAGGTAGGTCCTGTCATGGACATCTTTATGATGGATCCGGGGTTGGGCTCCCCAGTTCTGGAAGAATTGCTTGTTGGTGGTGACATCTTGAAACTTCATTTCAGGAGCTCTGAATATGCTGGTGGGCTGCTTGCCTGTGACTACTTTTATTGTTTTGAAGGGTGGTGGGAAAGAGACCTAGAAAGATAGCAGAGGGGCAGAAAAGGAGGCACTTGAGTTGTAGGAAATCGGTGTCTGGATTCCCAGGTAATAGCGGGTTGAGGTAAACTTGGGCAACAGATTTTTGTACTCCACTGGTGTTATCAGATCCTGTGCTGGTGGCCCCTTTGCATAGGGTGTAACCTGATTACCTTGGTCACTGTGGAGTCATCAAACTTGGCATTGCTGTTCCTGACCATATTGGTAAGCTCATCCTGCGGGTGCACAGGTTTTGGCTGCTGATAGTTGCTTGGATCCCAGCCATCATAGGCTTCTTTATGCACAGTACAAAAGTCTCTGCTATGCATGGAAAAAATTTCAAAAACAGATAGAGTGAGCAGTACCTGGGAACCATCCCAGGTGTACCAAATCTGAGGCCATGTCATTTTCTTTGCCTATGATTTCTGAATGTTTGCTTAGGCTTTTAGTCCTTATAAGATGTTTCAAGTTTGTTTTTCTCTTACCATACTTGCTCATCATAAGTTCAGCAAAGAAGGGGCAGTGCTAAGGAAAGGGGGAGGAGGGGAGGGTCCCTAGAAAACCCAGTTAGGCATCTAGGGGTCTCTTGCTATAGCTCAAAAAAGGTAACCTGAGGAAATAGTTGTATATGATGGTGGGGGTGGCAGGTTTTTCTTCCCATCAGGTATGAAGAGTCATTTCAGGGTGGAGACCATTCCTTTACCTATATACTTGAAGTGCTGCAATCCCTGGGTACTCTGGGAGGAATAGAGAACTGACTTGGGGTCGGAGTGGGCCTCTGAGTTTTCCTCCATGGGTAAGAGGTACATGCAAAACTATCCTGAACTCCAAGGGGAGAAGAGGTGGGGGCAGAATTTGGGGCAAGAGTGCTCAGTCCTAGAGAAAGGAAACTGGGAAGAGGCAGGGCAGCTTTTGGATAGCTGTTTGGGGAAGGCCAACCATTTCCTGCCTTTTTGAAATGATTTCTTTCGTGTTAGTGTTCGGAGCTTTGCCCATAATTTGAAGAGCATCTAGAATGTTTCTTTTAACATGTTTGAGGTAAGAAGCTTCCAAAGAAAGTGGACTTATAAGGGAACTCAAGATGCTAAAAAGGCATTAACTTGCTCTGCCCTGACCTCCCTAGTTTTGAAACTAATGAATATATATATTTTTTTGATAACTTCCCTGCGAAGAGCTGTGCTCTTTCTTTTCCCAATCCTAAAGCTGCCCCCGAGTTCACAAATTAACTACCTGAGATGCTGGTATTGGGACTGGTACCTTATGAAGTAGGCAGGGCAGTTTTTTTTTTGTTGTTGTTTTTGGGGTTTTTTTTGGCAGGGCAATTGGGGTTTAGTGACTTGCCCAAGGTCACACAGCTAGTGTGTCAAGTGTCTGAGACTGGATTTGAACTCAGGTCCTCCTGACTCCAGGGCGGGTGCTGTACTCACTGCGCCACCTAGCTGCCCCAGGCAGGGCAGTTTGAATGTAGATAAGACCGTAGGTCAGAGTTTAGAAGTTGCTCTGGTACCTAGTGAGACAGCCTGTATAACTCTGGTATTCCAGTGGTGTGACTTTTCTTCTTCGAATGCGAACTGGAAAAGCTTGCTGTCCAGGGGGTGGGGGAGGGAAGAATACCTGGTTGGTGGTAAGCATGTTGTGGTTACCTAATGGCAAAAAGAATAAGCACAGAGGGGCCTCATGAGGGATAACATCCGAAGATCGCATGGAAGACAGGCCTTCTGGGGCCTTTCTTTCTTTGTCCCTTATGTGTAATGGGTATATGTCTAGGCAGGCCAGTACCACCTCTCACTCATGTCTCCCATCCTTCCCAGCAGGCATTGTTCTAGGCGCTGGAGATGCAAAGGCAAGAAGAAAAATAACTACAGCTCTTCAGGAGTCCTTTCCCAAATCAAAGCTGAAGAGTCCTAGTTTAGATTTGAGATTTCTATTTCTTGGTGCTCTTCTGAGTTTTCAGAGTGATTGACACCTAAGTGAGACCGTATAGCATAGGAAAGAAAACAGGATGAGGGGGTTTGGCTATAATTGAGGGACTCTCAGGAGGTAGCCTAGCTGACCTTGGAAACCAATGTTTGGTTAATATTCTTTCTCTAGTTGTTAGGACCCATCTTTTTTTTTGGTTGGGGAGTAGGAGTGTTGCTGTGGGATATTTAGGAACTGAGTGGTCAGGCCCTACTTGGTAAAGGGAGTTTTCTCTTCTTTTTTATCCTAACTCATCTCCTCTAGGGGTAGTCTCACCTGGTTGGATAGGTCTCTTCACGTAGCTGGTCCCAGGCATAATTTTCCAAGGCTAGAAACAGTCTTAGTGGCCTGTGTTGATGTGGTAATAATATTCAGGCTCAAATTGCTGGCCAAAGCAGAAGCCTGAGGAGGCAGGGGTCAGAGACTTGGTCCTGAAGAAGGATTACAGGTGATGCCAAGTATCTTCTGGAGAGATCTCTGAGGGTGAGGCCACCTTCTGCAAAATAAACTCTTTTTGGCTGTGGGGTAGCCCACTGTAAGGAGCAGCCCACTGTGAGGAGCAGCCCACTGTAAGGAGCATGGTGAAGGCCCCAGGTTTTCCCCTTCCCCAGTTATTTTTTCCTTAGGTTTAAAAAAAAAAAGTCCTATTGATACCCTTTGATTTTATATCACAATAATTTCTGGATAGATCTCCTCCCTTGAAGCAAAAACAGTTATGCAAAACCAACTGACACAGTGACCACTTCTGAGAGTGTAGGCAGCATTCCATACCTCCCTGGTCAGTATGACAACTGTGGGATAAGGGAAGTTGGTGGGGATAGTTCCCAGAGTGCTGTAGGATTCCCCGCTAGCTGAAGTGGAGGTAGGTGCACAGTGTTAGCTGATTGTATCTGCTCTACCTCTGCCAGGTGCAGATGCTGCCTTCCCCGTTCTTGTGGCCTTACCAGGACAGTGGGGCCGTAGCCTCCTCTTGGGTTATGTCTGGGCCTGAGTCTTTGAAGTGGAGTACAGAAAAGGTGTTGTCCCACCTCTCTGAAAGGGAATATCTAGTGTAAGGGTTTCCTAGCCCACCCAGAGGATGCCAGGCCATCATATTTATTACTCAGGATACAGGGGCATTAAAGCTTTTCTAGACTGAGTCAAGCTACCTATCCCTTACCCCAATTCCTCTGGGAATGAGGTACTTCCTTGCATTTAAGGGACTGAGGGAGCCAAGTATTCTCTCTCAGCTAGAAGCTCAGAAAGTTTTTTGTGTCAAAAGAGCAGTACTGATTGGGGGAATGGCTTACTTTGAGGGTAGCCCACAAGGAGTGCCTGATTTTGAGACAGGCAGGACTGTAGCATGAGGGGACCTCACCTCAATACTGGCAGAAGTTACAGTAGTCCTTGGGTTTCCTATAGGGGCCGAGGAAGATAGCAATGATTGGAAGTACCAAGGTATGAAGTTCTACGGGGGTGTAGGACTAGGCTAATGTGAATATGATACTGTAGAACTTTTTAGCACTAAACAGTCCTATAATGGGGGTTGGGAATCCCACCACTCTTGGAATCTGGCAACCTTGGGTGCCAAGGGAGCTAAGTTTTTTGGTAAGTTAAATGCTGGAACTTATGGGTAGGGGTTTGATGTAAGGTATGTCACATTGTTAGACAAGCTGTCCATGTCCCTCACAGGGAGAGAAGGGTTTTAATTAGACAATTTACCTAGGACTGACCTGGGTGGGGTGAGATATGCCTACTTAATCCTCTCCTTAGATAATAGTACCTCTGTGGTCTGGTGTTTTTGGATCATATGTGTAGAGCAGGAAGAGATCTAAGAAATGTAATCCTGTTCTTCCCCCCTCCCATTCTCCCTTCTCACCTCCATGCCCCATTTTGATGAGGAAACTAATACCCTTGTCCTCTGAATTAAATCCATTGCTTTTCCTACTGCACTACTTCTACTTTCAGGCCCATTGTCACCAGTCCTGCAGCATTTGGGTATTGCCAGAATATCAGAGTTGGGTATAACCTTAGAGGTCATGTAGTTTAACCTGTATCTGGACAGGAGTCCCTTCTGCAAGAAGCCAGCATTCTGTCGACCTGTCTGCCTTAAAGTAGAACAGCATCTTAGCTCTACAGCTTCACCTCCAGGATGCATGAGGGAGAGGAAGATGGAAAGAGCGAGTATGTGGGACAAGGGCAAGAGTGAACTGAAGAACTTAGGGTGGGAAGAGTGGGTCAGGGGCACTCACCTACAGTCAGAGAGCCCAAGAGGCCGCTGAAAGAGGGTCAATTTGGCCGGCCAGCTCCCGAGGCTATGTGGCCAAAGCTTTTTCTGTCTAGCTTTGTTTCCTTGCTCTGGAGCAGGCACTTGTACGCTGGGACTGGGGTTTGGTGTGTTAGGGTTGCCATGGTCCTCCACATTTGAATGTGAAAGCTATCCTATCAGCCAAAGGGTGATGAACAAGGAGGCATGATAGCTGTGATTTTAATACGAGGAGGGAATTTCTTAAGATTCCTGGTGTTGATAAAGTGACATTGCCAGCCAGCCCTTGTCCTGGCCATAGGATTTAGAATTGAATGGAAACTCAGAGATCTTGTCCAACCCCTTCATTTTACAAGTGAAAAAACAGGCCAAGAGAGGGGAAGTGATTTGTCCAAAGTCACACAGTAGCAGAGCTGGGTTTAAAACTAGAAAATGTTCTTTTTATTATATCATCTGTCTGTAGGACCTGGGCTTCCCAGAGTTGGAGGGGGAGGTAGGAATAGTATATCCCTGCTGGACAGAAGCTTAGATCACAGGTTTTTGTTCTTCCTTTTCTTATAGAATTTTAGTTTTAGATAGAACCTCAGGGAGCATTTAGTGCAAACCTCTTATTCGGATGAGGAAAATGAGACTTAGATGTTAAGACTAGCCCAGGGTCACTTAGCTGAATAGTGGCACACCCCGAATCTAATTCCTAGGCCAGTGTTCTTCCCATTTAATGTATATTGATTATATCATGATGCTGTTTCGTAGTGTAGTGGAAAGAACACTGGCCTTAGAGCCAGAACATCTGGGTTCAAGTTACCCAAGCAAGGGCTGGGGGTCACCTTGGCAGTTAAGGGGACTGCAGGGATAGTTGGGAAGCAGGCAAAAAGCTTTCTATCCCAACTCTTACTGCTTAGGAGCTGTGTGACTGGGCAAGTTGCAATATCAACCATTTGCTCATCTATAAAGTGAGCATAATGGTACCCGAACTGTTTGCCTCATAGAATGGCTGTAAAGTAACCCCCGCATAAGGGGATGCATTTGTTCATATCCCATCTGTATCTTTTGGGCCAGAGTAGATTCCTGGGTCTCTCAATCCTTTCTGTCTTTCTCACCTTGCTATGTTCCTTCCTTCTCCACGGTTGGAGGTGGGTTGTAGATAACAATGAAAGTACCATGAATAAAATAATTCTGTACCTCACCTGAGGGGAATGGAATAGGAGAGGAAATCTGTTCCAGTGCTTTCAGATGCCTCCATGCCTAGGACTCAGCTATCCAACTCCTCCCCTTGTGGCCTGAGATCTCTGGCAATGAGAAATGCTTTCCATTTCTGGGTGAGGTACAGCAGGTAGCCAGCAGAGGCCACTCTGACACCAGCAATTTCTGCTGAGGGCCTGAGGGATGATGAAGGAAGCAGTCCAGGCATCCTCTTGTGCTCAGATAGGGGCTGGTGGGCCAGTGTGGAGAGAGCAAAGAAAACTGGGTGTGACAAGGAAGATCTATTCCCAGAGGTGCTTTTCCCTGCCCCTGGTAACAGTTCTTGTTTGCTCAGGGCCTGTGCACTTTCTTTGTCCCCCAAGTGAGGGGAAAAGATTGTGTCCACTTTGTGCTCTGTCCCTCCTTTCTATTCCACTACTAGCTAACTAATTACCCAAGACTCCAGAGGTTATTTCCTGCATAACCTCCTTGGCTTTCCTCATAGATAGCTGACTAAAAGGATGGGCAGATAGGAGCAGAGCTGCTTTCCTATGCTGCTTTGAAATTCCCACTCCCTGCTTCCCACAGGTCTCAAGTGGTCAAATGGTTTGAAGCACCATCTAGAGCTCCTTTTGGCCATGGGATTTGTTGGCAATGAGGAATGTGGCATCTAATGAAAAAGCGCCCCGGGGGGATATCCTGTAGACCTCATTGGAATGATGAGAAAGTGGATCCTGAATGATTTCTAGTTGGAGAAAGGGGGCGGGTTTACAAACAGCTAGAGGAATTCATATCCTGAGGGGCCTGGTAATAATAACTGAAACTGGTATAATGCTTTATTGTTTATAAATGCTCTCCTGTGAGGCAGGAAGTGGTTTACAGATAGATTCATAGGATCCATAGCTAAAAAGGATCATTTTACAGATGAGGAAACTGAGGCCTATAAAGGTTAAGTAACTTGTCCAGGGTTATGTAGTTGAGTTGTAGAGCCAATATTTGAACCTAAATCTTCTCCGCCCCTCAAAGTAGCTCCCTTGGCAGCCAAGCTGGCCAGATTCCAAAAGAGTGAGTGGTGGGATTCCCAGTCCCCATTATAGGATTGTTTGGTACTAAAAGGTCCCATAGTATCATATACACATAAGTCTAGCCCTGCACCCCCTTATAGCTTCATACGTTGGTCCTCCCAGTCATTGCTATCTTCCTTTGCACCTATAGGAAACCCTGTAATTTCTGCCAGAGTTGAGGTGGGGGTCCCCTCATGCTATACTCAAAATGAGGCACTCATTGTAAGCTGCCTTCCAAGTAAGTCATTCCCCCAATCAGCACTGCTCTTTTGACACAAGAAACTGCCTGAGCTTCTAGCTGAGGGAGAACACTTGCCTCTCCCAGTCCTTAAATGCAAGGCAGTACCTTGTTCCCAGAGGAGTTGGTTAGGTGGGAGGGCAGAAGGGACTTACTATTTCTTATCATCCCTACATCCTCTAACTGGCAGTGTGTGCCCCCCATCCCAGTTCTATCTGGTGACTTTTTCCAGTTGAGGACTGAAACTGTAAGATTGGCAGATGATGCCTTTGAGGAAAAGAGAAGAATTCTCAGGAAGTGAAAAGGTTCCTAATACAGAATGCTGGTTGGGCCGTCTTGATGTCACCACTATTTGTGGATAAGTAACCTTCCTTTGTGGCATGGGGAAGGCTGTGGGATGTAGACACTGCTGGGTCTGGGGAAGACCTATAAGACTGGAAGTTGTGTAGCAGTTGGCTGAGGTCACTCTTTTCATCCAACTCCCTTCCCTCTGCTTGTATCTCAGCCTGGAGGGTAGCTGGTGATGATGTCCTTTGCTAGTCTTTGATTTCTGTATAATAATGGAAGGCTGGACAGGCAAATCACTAGCCCTAAGCATAGTGCTACCCTGGGTAACTGAGGGAAATCCCCTTGGTGATGTCATTTTCAATAAACTGGATAGGCAAGGGAAGAGAGGGAATGAAAGCATTGCTTCCAAAGAGTTGGAAGAGAACTCAGAGATCATCCACTTCAACCTCTGCTTGAAAGCACAAATACCTGCTAGGCCATCCCAAGAAGTTTTGAGCTAGAACTGAACTTCTAGATAATGAGTCAGGAGATGGATGTCAGTCAGCCAATGAGCATTTATTAAACACTTGCTATGTGTCAGACAAGTGTTAAGTGCTGGGGACACAATGGCAAAAACAGCGCTTCTGGATTCAAAGATCTTACCTGCTAATGGAGATAACATACCAATAACTGCACACAAGATATATTCAGTGTAATTGCAAAATAATCTCAGAGGAACAGCATTAGCAGTGGGTTTGGTTGAGGAGCAGAGACTGGAAAAGGCCTCCTGCAAAGGGTAAGATTTGAACTGAATCTTGAAGGAAGCCAGGAGGTGGAGGTAAGGAGGAAGAACTTTCTAGGCATGGGGGACAGCCAGTGAGAAGGCAGAGAGATGGGAGATGGGCGATGGAATATTATGTAGAACAACAAATAGGCCTGGGTTGCCAAATGGTAGACTATAAAGTATAAGGTAGAAAGGTAGGAAGGGGTTAGGTTGTGAGAGTCTTTAAATGCTAAACAGCTTTTGTATTTGATCCTAGAGGCAATAGCCACTGGAATTTGTTGAGTAGAGGTGGGGGAAGGAGATGCTATGAGTGACATGACCACACTTTTGCTTTAGGAAAATCACTTTGGTGGCTGAGTGGGAGGAAGATAGATAGATTGGAGTGGGGAGTGACTTGAGGCACCAGTTGTGCCTAGTTGTAAGGTTATGAAAGCCTGTACCAGGTTAGTGATTGTAGAGAGATGGGGATGAATACAAGGGCTGGTGTGAAGGTAGAAATGGCAAGACTTGACAATGGATTGGACATGTGGGCTGACTGTGAGTAAGGAGCCAGAGATGATGCCAATTTGGCAAACCTGAGTGACTGGGAGGATGGTGGTGGCCTGGACAGCAATAAGAAGGTTGGCAAGAGGTTGGTTCTTGGCAAGAAAGATAATGAGTTCTGTTTTTGACATATTAGAGTTTGAGATGCTTACAAGACATTTACTTTGAGCAAGACTGAAGGTCAAGAAAGTAAAGCTGGATATGTAGATGCAGCAGTCTTTGGCATAGAGTTAATAATTGAAGCCATGGGGAACTGATGCAATTACCAGTTCACTAGGAGAAGGGAAGAGGGCCCAAGACAAAGTCCTAGGGAACATCTTTGGTTAGTGGGCATGAGTTGGATGAAGATCCAATGGAGGAGACTGAGGAAAAGTGATCAGATAGGTAGGAGGAAAACCAGGGGAGGTCTGACAGCGTTGCAAAAAAACTAGAGAGGAAAAGAGTGCTCGACAGAGTCAAAGGCTGCAGAGAGGTCAGGAAGGATCAGGATTGAGAAAAGGCTTTGGATTAGAGGTCATTGGTGACTTTGGGCAGCAGTTTCAATTGAATGGTGAAATTAGAAACCAGATTGGAAAGGGTTTGGAATTGAGCAAGAGGAGTTTGGAGGTGCCTAACGTAGCTGAGAAGGGGAAGAGAGAATGGTAGCCAGCTGGGATAGTCAGATCAAATAAAGGTTTTCTAAGGAGGGGGGTGGGGGTGGGGAGCACGGATGTGTTTATAAGCAGTAGGAAAGGAGCCAGTGGATAGGAAGTGATCAAAGATTAGAAAGGTAGTGGGGATGAAAGGAGGATCACTCTGCTGGAAAAGACAGGAGAAGATGGGATCCAGGATGGATGTTGAAGAATTTGTCTTGACAAGGAGAAGGGCCACATCTTCATGTGAGACGGATGAGGGAGGATAAAGTGGGGAAAGATATCTGAATGACATGAGATGAAGAGGGGGAGAACAGGGAGGTCTTGGCAAAAGACCTGAAAGTGAATCATTAAGCTGTTTCTCAACTGAGAGGGTGGGAGTAGAGGGTGCTATGAAGAGACCTGAGGAGTGATTAAAAGGCTTTGAACAGCCATTTTGGTGAGTTGGATAGCAAATTAATTAGGGAGGCATAAAAGGGTTGCCTTGCTACAGTGAGGACCCATTTAAGATTATGTAACAAATTTGTAATGGACAGAAGCAACATGGTTTTGTGATTTTCTCCAGTTCTGTTAGGCAGCATGTGAATAGGATCAAAGGAGGTAAACCAAGACTGAGGTTTGGCACAGTGTCATCAGTAATAGTGTAAAGGAGCAGGAGATAAGAGTGCAGAGCATAGTGTAGAATTGAACTGCTTCAGCAGGTTGAGGGGAGGCTGTGTATAACCTCTACAGTTTGTTGACCTGTGAAATAACAGAGGGATTGAAAGGCATGTTGAGGGCAAAGAACAGAATTAGGGATAAAGAGGCATAGGGACAAATGGAGTGAAAAAAATGATGATCAGATAAAGGGATTTCAGAATTTGAACATTTTGGGTGATGGCAAGATTAGGGACTATCGCCATTTCTTTGTGTAGCTGAGATCGCATGGAGGAGCACCTGGTCGTGGGAACCAATAAGGAGGAAGAACTGATGAATTAAGGTATTTGAGGGATCATCACTATGTATGTTGAAGTTTCCTAGTTTCAGCTGGACACTCAATTTGTTGAGGAAGGAAGGAGAATTTCCTAGGGCTTAAGGGATCTATTTGAATAGTGTAGAACCCAAAGAGCCCAAAGGTTGCTTGACTGATAGTGGTTGAGAAGGAGTCTGGAAGGCAGTGGGGAACAAGGAGCATTCAAACTCCTTCGCTATAACAAGTGAGTCAGGAGATATGGGTGAAAGTGCACCTTACTGGGAAGAGTGGATGGGAACGGTGTATCATTAGGAGGAAGCCAGGTCTCCGTGAGTACCTGAAGATGAAGAACTAGCTGAACTAGAAGAGCTAGGCTGAAGAACTAGCATCTCCTTAAAGGTTTGCAAGTGATTTACATGTATTATCTCATTTGATCTTCTAACAACACTGTGAAGCAGGCGTTATTATCCTCAATTGATAGATGAGGAAACAAGCTGAGAAGTCAAGCGCCTTGCCCAGGGCCACGTAGTAAGGGAGCTAAGAGTTGGACTTGGGACTTTCCGACTCTAAGTTCGGTACTCTATCCACTGTACCTTCTAGCTGCTAATAAAAGGTTTACTGTGCAAACAAATTTATTAATTATGAAGCAAGCCTTTAGACTGCATAGTGAAAGGGCAATTACATCTGAAATGGGACATCGTAGGGGTGGGATATGGTTGAGAGGGATGGGGAATAAGGGAGCAGACAACTGGGAATGAATCTGTGTATCAGCAGATTGTCTTTGTTGAGTCATTTCAGTCATGTCCAACTCTTCATGACCTCATTTGGGGTTTTCTTGGCAAAGGTACTGAAGTGGTTTGCCATCTCCTCCATTTCATTTTATGATGAAGAAACTGAGGCAAACAGGGTAAAGTGACTTGCTCAGGGTCACACAGCTAGTAAGTGTCTGAGGCAGGATTTGAACTCAGCCCTTCTTACTCCAGGGCCAGTGCTTTATCCACTGTGCCACTATATTAGAAGCTAAGGGTTGAGCATCACCAAAATGTGGAGGGTGGAAGGGGGTGGAAGTATACTAGCCATTGAGGAATAAGTCTAGACATAATAACTTATTTTAAAGCTCTGTGAGATGCAACCCCACTAGTGCCAGTAATACCCCTGCTTAGTTGTTGCCCAGAGTTAGTCCTGCTACTTACCCTAATATTTCCGTTGTTCGTACATTCAGGCATAGTATTAAGTATCTGGGTGAGGGGCAAGGATGGGGCTTATACCTGATCCTTCCGTGGAGGTAGAGAGTTGGGATAGGCTAGGATGGCACGTTGCAGAGCAAAAAGAGAACCGAAGCCCAAATAGAATCATTTGTTTCTAGGAGATATGTGAGTCACACAAGTTAACAACCTTGTAAACAGGACTTAGTTTACCAACCCATAGCCTGTATAAATGTGCCACCAACCAGCCTGTGCAAAGAAAAATAAAAATAACTTCTATGACTACTACTGTTGCCCAGGGATTGGGATCATCCTTGCCATCCCTTCCTTGCCCAAAGCCAAGCTAACTATTAAATGTCAGAGTGAGGTTGGGGTTGTGGGTTTTCATTCACCCTTTGTCTTCCTAACACAATCATTCCCCCTGCCTCATGATAGCAGAGGCTGTTCCCTCTCTACCTAGTCCCTAGGAGCTGGAGGTGGTTGCTCCTGGCATTTCAGCCTCCTAATACAGCTGGCAGGAGGCCAGGACAGGCTGGGTCCAGTGACTGCCAACCACCTTCCCACCCTCCTTCCTCCAGCTGCCAAATGTGACTTTGATTAGCCTGCAGAGGGGGAAGAAAGCAGGAAAATAGAATATTAAAATCTTAATTCAATTTAAAACACTGTCATTCACAGGCATGCCAAACAGTGAGATGACTAATTATTATGCAAATGAGGCAGATAGAAAAGTGATTAATAATTGCACAAATTAAAAATTATTGTAAACATCCTGTGACGAGCGATAAGTCCGATGGAGAGGCACAGGCGGCAGGCCGGGGAGGCCGGAGCAGAGCTGGCTCTTGCATCCTTATTTCCTCATTAAGGGGATTTAATTAGTGACTGATGAGCAAGAGTTCTGCTGCTGAGATGGAGAGGTGAGTGTCCAGGGGTGGCGCTGTGTATTTGGATCCTTGATCATTCTTTTTCCTTTCTCCCTCCCAGTTTTAGGGCTGGAGTCTGCCCGTGTTAGCTGAGTTTAGGGCTAGAATGAGTTTTAGAATTGTTTCCCACCTGTCTCCACTGTCTCCTCTACTGCCAGGTCTGTGCCAGGGGATTAGACAGTGTTAGGCAATGGGTATGGGTGATTGTAGACACCCAGCCAGGAACAGGCACAGATGGAGCAGTGACCAAGTTGAAAAAAAGCTGAATGAAAGAGCATCTGGGGAGCAGCAACTACTATGGAACCCAGTACTCAGCACTGTCATCCCAATCAATGGGCGTTTCTTGATGTCTTAGCCTGTGCCAAGCCCAGGAAAAGAGACACAGTATAAGTCACAGGTTTTGCCCCTCTATGACCTTTCCCCCCTTTAGGGAAGAAAAGGGACATATAGAGATGAAGGAAATTATATCTATGCCCCATCTGACAAAAAATAGGCCTTGAATTTTGGGTCACTTCCATCCATTAGGCAGAGGCCATGTGACAAAAGCTGAAGATCAACCCTAACAGGTAATAACACGAGATTTTGGTGGTTGGCATAAACATCTGAGGTCAGAAAAGTTGCTCTTCAGATCTGACCTGGCCTTGGCTCCACTCTACATGCTCTTGTAGCAATGGATCAGCATCAGTCATTGATATGAGTGTCATCCAGGCCAGCCAATGAACCAGTCACACTGAGGAGTAGGAGTCAGAGAACAAGAAAAGAGGTTGCTGCTAGCAACCTAGCTGGGGTGGAAAAGATAGATGCAGCCAGTGAGCAGACTTTGGGAAATGAAAGAAGGCAAGATATCAGTGTGGAAAGAGGCTGCTTCTCATCCTGTAGCCATTTCTGTGATGAAGGTTCCCGTCTGCTGGAGCAGCCTCATGAGGCTGACAAGTTGACAGAGGTTTGAGGTATGGCTGGATGGAGCGGTCAGCACTGGGGGAAAGGGACCAGGGGGGAGCCAGAGATCAGCCAAGTTGCCCTACATCGTAACTTTCCATAACTAGTTATATGTTGACCCTCCTGGAGACTGAGTAGAAGAGCATTAGCTAATGTTTGCTTCTGGTGGGAGTAGCTAGTAGGGAATTGCTGAACATCTTGAAGTATGTCTGGGACCTGCTGGCTTTGGAGCATGCCTGTAGGTTGGCTGTCTAAATCTGGGAAGAGTCACAATATTTTGTTTTTATTATCTTTCATTCTGTGGTAATGGGGAGAGACTGCAAATAGTTAAACAGATTTGTCTAGCCAACTCCATTTTGCCATGCTCATGTGATTAGGATCCTTTGAAATACAGCCCTTACCAGAGGAGAGCAGAGTTTTCCCAGAGGGCCAGAGCTCAAGCCAAGAGTTTAATTAGATATATCCATACCCTTAGACTAAGGAGTTGAGTCACTGTGACTCACGGTTGGGTGCAGAGCCTGGAGGAAAGAGGTAGCAACTCTCTGAGAATCACAAAGAGCTTGGCATTTTCCTTGAGAACTCTTTGGTGTCGGGTAGAATGCTTCGCTGCCAAGTGCCTAGTTCTTACTATTGAGCAGGATCAGGTTAGTAACCACAGCACCCACTAATGGGTTAAAATATAACCCAATAAGAGGGAACTAACGATGTGAGGCATCTATTTTAAATGCTAAATGAAGGGTCCAAACAGCAAATGCCACAGAGACTGGGAGGCTATGAGAGTAGTTACTGAGAGCTAGGCTAGTCCAGGAAGGCCTCTCTGACGAGGTGGGAACTGAAGCTGGAAAAGATAGTCATGGGACTTAGAGATAGGATCTTAGAGGTCGTTGAGTCCTAAAGTCTCATTTAACAAAGAAGGAAGTGGGCTCAGAGACAGGTACACTTTCCCAAATTCACACTGAAAAAAGGAAGAGCCTTCATTCCAGACAGGGTTAATAAGTTAAGACCTGGAGGGATTCTCATCCTCTCCCTTGTTCATCCTGGGTTTTCTAACAGTAATATGGGGGATCCTTTCTCCACCCTATTGCACCTTGGTGGTCCAGCACCCATTGGTCTGTTGCCTAATTAAACTTTACTACAGCTGTGAGATAATTCTAGGGAAAGTACATAGGGCTAGCACAGTTGGTTCAAGCTATCAAGTTTTAAACATATTTAACCAACATTGGAAGTCCCTGACAACCCCATTTCCATGGCTATTGTGACTAGGCTGGATTTTTAAACAGTAATGAATAGCCTCATTTAGACAATTCTTACCTTCACTCTCTGTTAGACCTTTGATCCCCCGTCCAGTTGTAGGTTGAGCTACCATTTTAAAAAATTCTGCTTCTGGTCCCAGCATAAGGATTTTTTTCTTTGACTCCTAGGAGTCAGAAACCCTAGAGCTGGGTCATCTAGTCCTACCCCCATTGTTTTACTGATGCCCAGAAGGGGGAGTGCTCTCTTCACTCCATGGAAAAGGAACTCTTTCCTTCCCTCTCTTTCCTTGGCCTATGCCATAGACCCTATAATCTCCCTTAACACAACTTGGACATTGTATTCTTTCTTCTTCTTGTCTTCATCCTGTCTGAGTTATGCTGTGGGGATTTGGCCATATGCCTGCATGAAACACTTACATCCTCTTGGGACATCCCATGCTTCCTTTCAACCCTTAGTGCTCCAAAGCCTGACCCTCCCTCATCAGGCTCTCACCCCGCCTTCTGCTTCCAGCTCCCTCTTTTTCAGACGATCTCCTGCAGTCCATTTGGTCTTTACATTGTTGCTGCCCAATGTTGTTTGCATTTTCCCCAACAGTCCCTCCCCAGCTCCTATTAAGTTGATAAAATGCATGCTTAACACCATACATTGAGCTCTGAGTCCAGAGAGCTACAGTTCCTGTCCAAGGATTTCTCCCCAAAGAGTCACAAATACTGTGGTAGAGTAGAAAGAGTTCTAGGTTTGTAGTCAAAAGACCTGAATTCAAGCCCAGCTTTGCCACTGTGGGCCTTCCTGGGCCTCACTTTTCTCATCTGTAAAATGAGGATTTTGGACTAGATGGCCGATAGGGTCCTGTTTAGCTCTAGATCTGTGATCTTCGGACAGACCACTGGGTTTGTGAGTGAATGAATGAATAAATAAATGAAAAAGCACCAGGGATACCAATATAACAGTAAAGCCAATCCCCATCCACAAGGACCTCACAATCAGATGAGGAAGGCCACATGCAGGAGTGTTACTATCAGAGCCTATCGTCTGCTTCATTAAATCATTACCCTTCAATCTTGGGCTTCCCAGATCCCGTTTCATGAGGAAGGGATACAGTAGACTATGGATTTCCAGAATATCTTCATTCTAAGAATTCTCATTCAACTCTCCCTACCTACCTAGTTTGTTCCAATTACAGGAAGGGGAGAGATCTTTCTCTCCATGTTCCCTGGATGTGAAACAGGCTCCTCTTGAAGTAAAATACACTATGAGGCTACTCAGGTCTTAGGACCAGTGTTTGCTCCTGCTCCGCAACTGTATGGAGAACAAGAAAATGAAGGCAAAGGAGGTGAGACGTTTGGGCAAAGTGTAGCTTTAATCTAGAGGTCAGTCTCGGAAGTGCCTGTCTCTGGCAGCCTTGAGTTGATCCTATAGCAAATTTATAGTCGGAGTACTTGAGTTTAAATTCCAGATTTGTCATCCCTTGGGCAAGACCCAGGGAGAAAGAGGTAGCAGGTCTCTCAGCCTGTATTTCCCTGTGGGTTATATAACTTCTCTTGCCTGCGGGCATTTTCTCTGACTGTCCCCTATGCCTGGAATGCCCTCTTTCCTCATTTCTGCCTACTTGCCTTACTGGCTTACTTTAGGTGCCAACTAAAATCCCATCTTCTGCTGCAAGCCTTTCCTTCTTAATTCTGGCCTTCCCTCTCATCTATATCCTGATTATCCTGTATATAGCTTGTGCGTACATAGTTGTTTGCTTGTTGTCTCCCTGATAGATTGTGAACTCCTTGAGGGCAGGGACTGTCTTTGGGCTCTTTTTGGATCTCTATATACTTAGCACATTGCCTCGCAAGTAGCAGTTGCTTAATAAATGTTTGTTGACTCACATATGTGGCCTATAACATAAAGACTGGGTAGCTTGTGAGTAACATTTATAGCCAGATCTGAAATGCCCACCCCACCTCTCCAAGGGAAATTGGAATTCTACCTTTATGGGGATAAGCCATGGCTGAGTGATCACATCCTCACTCTCCTAGCTTCCAGAAGTATTTTAAGCTTGGAATTATACCTATCTAATTATGTATCAGACATTAGAAGTCTCGGGGTATGATTCTTTTAAGGGTAGAGGATAAAAGCCACTTTCCCTAGTTGCACAGGGGTGGGGGAAGAAGTTCTACCCAGACCAGGAGGATAAGAGTTAGCTTAATCTTTGTCTGCTTAGCTTCCCCCTGCCACCACAACCTTTTGCACAAAAGATAATCGCAGACAGTGAGTAAAATAGGTTTATCAAAGCAAGCAAATAAGACAGTAATTGGAGAAGCCATGCAAGATTAGTTTAGGCAATAGAATATACCAAAGTTAGGGGGCTCTGAAACCTAGGAATGAGACAAAAATCTTAGCTGCAGAGAAAAAAAATTCTCACCTAATGAGTCCACTTTTAGAAGTCTTGGGAGGCACAAGTATGGGGAATCAAGGGATATGTTGGGGTCCCAGTTTTCACAAGCCCATGACTCTAGAGACTTCCATTTAAAAGGTGAAAGTTTGTATTTTGCATCTTCTCCTTTCTCAGCTTCCCTTTCTTTTTCACCTCTGCTTCTCTTCCAAAAGTTTCAGCCAATCAGGAGTCACATCTGCCTACATATAGTCAGAGTCACAGGGTTGTCCTTCAGGGGACTGGCAAGCTTGTCTGGGGATGAGGCTTTAGCTAAATTGGGGGGGATCAGATTCTGTGCCCAGTCCAGCTGCACTTCTTCCCTGCCCCCACCCCACTCCTGTTTAGTCAATGGTGGCAGAAAACTGCTTTTAAGTTCTAGATTAATTTTATGCGCCAGATTCACATAGTGGTTTCCTGACCCAATTTGAAGGCGCAGGCCTTGGTTCTAGATTCAGACCTGCCCACGAGACTCACTTAAAAGTTTTTCTAGTCCTAGAGCCTGAACTTAGCCCCCTGATCATGACCTCCCCCATTTCCGAAGTGCCTCCCCACCCCCTCGCTCTGGCTCCCGCAGCAGGCACCAGCACTGCAGAGCCTGCTCTCTCCATGCCACCCAGAGTCAGCTGCCCATCTGCTCCTCTCCCACTGGCTGCCTTCCCTGGCACAGGGAACTGCTTGCCTCTTACTCGATGCTCACAAGGTGACTTTGAGCAATGCAAACTCAGCTGGTGTGGTGGGACCAGAGCCTGAGCTGGGTGGGGGGGAGGGGAGGTGATAACTAGGATGATCCCCCTTCCTCTGACCAGGCCCCTTTGCCCATCTGCTGCTTCAGTCTTCAGGGAAGGCGAAGGAGAAGTGAGGGGAGGGGCAAAGAAGAGGAGGACAGAAGACTGGAAGAGTGGAGAATAAAATCCATGCAAAGAAGAGTACTGATGAATGTCCCTCCTGTTCTTGTAGTGGGGGATAGGTTTTCCTCTTTGGGAAGGAAACGATCTCTAAGCAATGAAACCATCTCTCCATGTGCATGCTCCTCTCCCCTCCAGCTCCCCATTCAGCTATCTGTTCCTTTTCTCCTGTTCTGGCTTGGATTAAGAAGGCTTGGGTTTGAATCCCAGCTCTGTAGCTTAGAAGCTATGTGACTGTGGACAAATCACTTGAGCTTTCTGTCTCAGTTTCCTCATCTGTAAAACGAGACTAATAATGCCTGTACAATCAGCCTCATAGAATTGTTGTGGAGACAGTGCTTGTTATGAACTTTAAAGCACTATGTAAATGGAAACCGCTTATTGTCAATAAAAATAAGCCCTTTCTAGGGTCACTGCAAAGTAGGATAGGGAGAGGGGGTGTGTTAGGAGAGGTACAGACTAGTTGAATTAAAGAGCAGGGAGTTGAGGGGAGGCAGTGTTTGACTCTAGAAACCATATACATTATAAATGGGTGGAGTCCCACCCAGTCCCCCTCCCTCCATCAGGGACCTTTTAAAATGCCTTCTGCTTTTACATCACACATCTAAATATACCTTTCTCCTCTCCTTTTCCCTAAATCCTTCTGTTGTGACAAATATAAACAGCAACGCTGCCCCATAACACTCTGGAGTGTGGCCTAGACCAGATTAAAATATAGTTCCTATGCAGTTTTAATGAGTTGATGTATTAGTTAAAAAACTGTATGTGTGTGGTTTTCCAAGTCACTGGGACCCACAAAGATCCTTTTAAACAGTTTAGTGACCTTGCTTCTATTTGAGGTTGATCCCACTGGTGAGACTCAGAGTCTCACAGCTCTTTAATGAAAGAGGTGTATCTTCTTATTCCTTTTCCAAGGCCAAGCTTGGTTATTATAATTATATAATATTGAATTTGGTCTTTAAATTGTTTTTATCCATTTGCATTGCTGTGGTCACTGTGTATGTTGTTTTCCTGGTTCTGCTTATTTGGTCCTGTATTAGTTCATATAGCTCTTCCTATATTTCTTTGAATCATGAGGACAAGGCCACCCCTAAGCAAAATTATTAAGGAGAGAAAAATCTGTCTTTGGTACTCCTCCATTCTCTTTGAATACCTTTTTGACCCTCCCCTCCATTCTTCCTATCTCAAGCATCCCCAATCCTAGACCTGCCCTGTATGATCTGGTACTGTTGTGCTCCTCCTTCTGTCTCTTACTCCAGAAGCTTATCACTGCTACTTCCACGCTGCACCTCTCCTTCCAAATACTTTCCTTCCCTTCCCTTCTTGTATCTAATTCCCTTAGGCCCCAGGCCTCATCCATTTAATCTGGGCAACTCATCTAGACCCTTGTCTTTCCAGCTATCTCCTGTACCGCCTTGACACCCCCCTCACCTCCCACACCAAAGAGCATATTCAGAAGGAACTTGAGCCCTGGCACCCCTGCTCTACTGACTGATAACTGCCTTTCCCAGACCAGCATTTCAGGAAAGCCCCAGGAATGCTTCCCCTCACTCCCTCCTCTCCAGAAGCCTCCTCCAAAACCTTGTCCTCAACCTCCCTGCTTTCCTTCTCCTTCCAACCTCTCCTTCATGGAACAATGAACCATGATCAAATCAACTCAACCATAGTTCCTATGGGAAGCCTTTCCTGATCCGCCTTAATGCTAGTGCCTTTCCTCTGTTAATTCTCCAGTTTGTCCTGTCTGTATTTTGTTTGCACGTAATTGTTTTCCTGTTGTCACTCCCATTAGATTGTGAGCTCCTTGAGGGCAGTCTTTTGCCTTTCTTTGTATCCTCAGAGCTTAATACTGTCTCTGGCACATAGTAGGTGTTCATTGACTGACTGACTGGATGAGGTATGTCAATCTATTCCCTGTTCACATTTACTCTGACTTTCTGGACCAAAGTGCCCCTTCTTGGTCACCATTCTATGAAGTGTCTTGTCTCCTCCACTGTAAGATACAGCGCCTTGAGAATAGAGACTGTCTTTCAATTTGTACCTCCAGAATTTTAGCACAGTTCCTGGCACATAGTAAGTGCTGTGATCAAATGAGAGCATATGTGAAGTGCTTTGCAAACCTTAAAACATTATATAAATGTCAACTTATGTTATTATTAATAAATGCTTTTTCACTCATTCATGTGCTGATTGGAGAGGATTTGGGCTGGGGACAGGGTGTGTATCGTTTCCAGATAATTGTGATTTTAATGGAAGCTTTTTCTTGTTATTGCCCTCACTTTGGTTATCTAAGTCATTGGTGACCCCTGCTGCAGCTGGGAATTTCAAACCACAGGAGACTTGAGAGAAATATTCTGGGACAGATAGGGCTGTTTGGTGCTTTTCAAATCCCTTGCACAGGCGTGCAATCCATGCCCTGGATACCAGATTTCTATTAAATTCTGCCCAAGATTCTCCATTTTCTATCCAGGAACTTGGAGAGAACCTTCTTCTTGACCCAGATACTCAAAGGACTGAGGATCTTGTTTCTAGGGAGAACTTTTCGATGACCTTCAAAGAGTCTACAGTGATTGCCTTTCTGCTCCAAGCAAGCAAGTGCTCTCATGCTCAGAGGCTGAGGGAAAGGTCCACAGAACACCTTTGCAGAATATCTCCAGAACATCAAGGAAAATGATACCCTTCAGCTCCCATTCCTGCACCTTTGCACTCGCTATCCCCTATGCCTGGAGAGAGCTCTTCCTTTTCAGCTTCCTGTATTAGATAGAATCTCTGGCTTCCTTCAAGACTCAGCTCAAGTGCCATCTTCTGCAGGAAGCCTTTTTTGTTCCCACAGCTTCTAGTGCCCTCCCCTCTAAGCTTCTCTTCCATCTACCCTATGTATCTTACATACACCTATTTATGTACACGTTGCCTCCCTCATTAGAAGGTAAACTCCTTGAGGTCAGGAGCTATGTTTGCTTTTTCTTTGGATCCCCAATGTCTAGCATATAGTAAAGCAATTCGTAAATGATTGTCGCCTGAAAAACTGATAAGGGAACCAGAAAAAAAAATAGAGAAATGATCTGAAAAGGCAGTAGGGAATTCTGATCTTTGTCACTTGGTTGGAGAGTAGAGGAATGTGGTGCAGAAGAGAGCAGGAACACTGAACACTTGGAATTAAGCAAGTCTAACAAGGGTAGATTGGCCTATGGGGACCAGTCCTTGAGGAATGCATAGATGCATCCCCTGCCTGTTTCCAGACTGGCGATTCAGGGGTTTGTACTGTGTTGCCAAAGAGTTCTCTAATTGGTTGTTTCTGAGCTAGGATAGTGTGGGTGAATAAAAGCTATCTTGAGTATCAGATCAGATAAAGCTGACTGCCCTGTTGTACCTATCTGTGAGCACAATATCCTACCGAGGATGCAGACTCCTCCTATGGTACCACCTCACTTATCTTGCTGCTTAGGTGGTCTCCTGGTGATTGATGAGCTGCCTGGTGCAGTCAACCCTCCCTGCTGTTAGCCACACCTGAGAGGACACCTTGGGAGATGTGGGACCATAGGCCTCTGGAGACCAGCTTGCTGGAACATGTGCTTGTGGCTTGTGGCTGAGACAGAGAATTCACTCTTGCCCCCAACCCCCGCCCCTCAGGACAACTCAGAGTTGACCTCCTGCTTCTAAGGAAGAAAAAGGAATGAGAAGGGGGCAGGTTGTTTCTTTTAGACACATTTCTGGCTCAGCAACCAGTTAGAAAAGTCTCTCATTACACAGGGCATCCCCTGAATCATCATGGCTGGGGGCATGCAAAGACTCTCTGCACATACTTCAAAAGCTGGTTCCTGTTCCTTAGAGATAGGAGTGTCTTCTGAAAGAGGAGATAGCTGGACCCTCTAAGGAGGGTGTAGCAGCAGGAGTAATGATGTGAATCTATAGGTACTCCAGTAGGTCAGAGAAACAGGAGGTGAGTGGTGGTGGTTAGTGACTTGCTGTTAGGGGATACTGAGGTAGCTAAAATTTCTTGACCCTATTGCAATAATAGAGATATCTTGGGACATGCATCCAATTCTTCCCAAGACCTTTAGACTATTGTTCCATTTGTGTTATGGACACAAGTGATGTGGTCAGAAGGAATCCAAAAAGCTTGTCAAAGTATTATGAAGTTTTGGTCAAGAAGTGAA
Source organism: Trichosurus vulpecula (assembly GCF_011100635.1). NCBI lineage: Eukaryota > Metazoa > Chordata > Mammalia > Diprotodontia > Phalangeridae > Trichosurus > Trichosurus vulpecula. The sequence continues at coordinate 127,483,679 of NC_050574.1, forward strand.
GACCTGAGAGACACAGACAATAGTTTAAAAAACAAAACAAAACAAAAAATTCTGTCAATAGAAGGCAAAAGCTCTAGAAGATAAAGAAAAGGCAGATTTGGGAAGCAAAAAGCTGGTTAAGAATATGGTAGCCGGGGCAGCTAGGTGATGCAATGGATAGAGCAGTGGTCCTGGAATCAGGAGGACCTGAGTTCAAATGTGACCTCAGACACTTACTAGTTGTGTGATCCTGAGCAAGTCACTTAACCCCGATTGCCTCCAAAAAAAAAAATGAATATGGTGCCCAATCTCAATCCCCTCCTTTGCAGAGGTGAAGAGGTACACAGTTGTGGAACATTGTATACATTATCCAATTTTTTTATATATTGAAAAGTTTTGCTGATTTTTTCCCCCTTTCTTATATTCTTTTCCTTTTCTTTAAAAATATTCTTTGCTAAATGAACTCTCTTTCTGGGAGGGAGGAGGTACAAGAAGGAGGGATGTAGGGCAACTTAAAATGTATGTAATATAAAAACAAAAGATATCAATAAAATTTTATTTAAAAAAAAGATGGCATCCGAGAATGAGATTTGAATTTCTGGTCCATTACTTCCATTAAAGGAATGGTGAGCTCCTGCCCAGGGATGGAGTACATCTGACAAGGGCTGGTACGAATGTTCTTGCCTTGAGTCTTGCAAATCTAATCAAAAAGGCTTCAAACTAAAAAGGAAAGGGGAGGATGAAAATTGTTTACTTATATCCCTCAAGGTAGATATCATAAAGAATGGCTGCCGTGTAACTAGAATAGAAGTAGAGATGCCCAGATGTTCACAGGAGATAAAAATCTAAGAAAGGAGCCAACAATAAAACCCATGCCTGAGGTCTCTATAGACAATTTCACCAAGTTATGGGTAGCAAGCGAGGGATACTAATCTAACAAGGCAAATTTGGTCTCATCACTTAGACTCATGTTTCATGTGAGACTTATGACTGAAGTATACAAAAGGAAAAGAGGGAAAGTAGAGGCAGCGAGGTGTCAAATCAAGTTAAAATCCTGCCTCTGACACTTAATAACTGTGTGACCCTGGGTAAATTGCTTAACCTCACTCAGCCTCAGTTTCTTTCCAGTCACCTGTTAAATGGGAATTATAATAGCACCTCCCTCCTAGAGCTATTGTGAGGATAAAATGAGATTATATTTGAAAATACTAGTTATTCTTAAGTATACCCCTGTGAGGAAATCCGGACATCAAAGGAAGAAACACGGTGTAGAATGTTTGGGTGAAATTCAACAGAGGCAGAAAATGAAGCAATATTGTCATAGAAATATGCTACAGATAACCTGGACAGAAAGAGAATATTTGGGAAGGAGATCACAGGCTTGAAATGGAGGCATAACATAGTAGTGATCTGACCATCTGCTGGAGCACTCTTTGCCCAAAGCAGGAAAGCCAGTAGTTTCTTGACTTGCCTTAATGATAATTTCATCCTTCTGAAGATGAGGAACAGTGAGGTAAGCTTCTGTTTTGGATAGGATACTCACCAACAAGGAAGATTGTGTTGCTGGGGTGGAAGTAATGGGGACTTTGGGAAGATGTAACCACTCCTTCTTAGGATTTGGGATAGGAGAGAAACCTGGGCATAATCTGATGCACAAGCCAGATTGATGGATAGTAGGTATTTAAGGATTCAGAGAATAGATAAGAAAGTTGCTATGGACCAAAATTCCATAATGGAAGTCAGCCCAGGAGGGATGGGATGCTCTTGAAAGTAAAAGTCTGAAGACAAAAGAAGCATCTCCCAGGAGGAAAAAAAGGAGTTTCCTAAAAAACATGGACGTGGATGCATAAGGAGCTAGTTGACCAATTGAGATGTGTAAAGTTGGAGGTAAGAGCTGGTATTTGAGGATAATTGGGAAAGTGTGGCAGGATCCTGAAAGGATGGTGTCAGAAGCACTAATTCTCATTTCCCTTCTGTTGCCTTTCTATCTTCTTCATAGTTCAGGGCCTTCTCTGTGGGCTCTGTCTTGGACCTCTGACCTCTCTTTGGTGGTGCAGTAGCAGAAGGCTACCTTGACAAACACTCAGGTGCTTTCCAGAGAAGCCTCTTTGAAATATCTCTGAAATAGCAAGTGCTCTGGGGTCTAGGGTAGGCTCTGGAAGGGGGGGGGAAATGTGGGATGGGGGGAGGGGACAGCACACAGCATCTTCATCCATTGTTGTTCTTGATTGGACCAGGTAGCAAATGATTACCCCTACACTGTCCTCCAAAGGTCCCTGAACTTTTTCAACTGCTCTCCTGGGAAAGGGAAGGATAAAGAGGGAGGGAGAGAGGGAAAGAAAAAGGGAGAGAGACAGAGAGACTTCAAATCCTGGTGGCATTTTCAGGTGGTAACTTTGGCGGGACTAAAAATCAATCGAGCTGACAGGTTGCAATTGGGAGATGCATATGCCAGCCCCGCTTAATTGTGGAATAATTAAGAATATGTCAAGATTAAAATTACTAATAATATTTGCTCTCAACCCAGACTTTGTGCCTCCCTCCCCTTCTGCACCCTTTTCTGAAAGAAACCTCTCTTTGTCTCCTCCTGGCCATCCACTGAGTGTTGGAAGCTAATGAATTTTTGCAAATGCAGGAGTGAGTGTTCGGCTGGGAAATATCCACAGGGCAGCTGGATGGCTCTTGGTTGTGGTTTCTTTTCTTTTACAAGATATTTAATATTTATGGACCCTTATCCTTGTGAAAAATTAGGAGGGGGTTGGATGAGGAGGAAAAAAAAAACAGCAGCCTGGGGATGGAGAGACAGGGTTGAGGGGGGATAGGGATAGGAATGTTTATGAAGCTTCCTTTCTCTCTTTTTCTTTTCAATTACAAAGATACCTAAGCTAATTAAGTGCTAATAACCTTGTTAATTTAAAATGCCTCCTTTCTCTTCCGGCCATCCCAAGGAAGAATTAAACCAAAAAGAATAATAATACTATCTGACATTTTTTTTGGTAGCACTTTATAGTTTACAAACCACTTTAAATGAGATATCTTCTTTGATCTTTACAACAAACTTGTGAGGTAGACAGAGTAGGTATTATGACCCTTTTCTGCACAGCTGAGGAAACTGAGGCTCAGAGGTAAAATGACTTGCCCAGGCTAATAAAGTGGCAGAGACAAGATGCAAACCAAAATCTCCTAACCACAAATATAATAATCAGGCAGTAAACATTAATGAAGCACCTACTATGTGCCATGCACTGTGTTAAGCACTAGGGATGCAAAAAGAGTTAAGAGGTAGTTCTTGCCCTCTAGGAGCTTACAATCTAATTATATGCATGTGTGTCTCTATGTATGTGTGCATGTGTATATATACATATAGACACACATATATGCATATACATACATATATTAAGTTATATGTGAGATAAGTAGGAAAGAATTAACAAAGGGAAGATGCTAGAATTAAGATGGGTTGGGGAAGGCTTCCTGTTAAAGGTGAGATTTTAGTTGGGACTTGAAGGGGGCCAGGGAAGCTGGGAGGCAGAGATGAAGAAGGGGATCATTCCAGACATGAGAGCCGGTGAAAATGCCTGGAGCTGAGACACAGAGTGTCTTATTCAAAGAACAGCAATGAGGCTGGTGTCACTGGATCAAAGAATATGGGGTGGGGAGTAAGATGTAAAAAGACTGTAATGGTGTGTGTGTGTGGGAGGAGGTCATAAAGAGCTTTGCAGGACAAACATGGAGGCCATAGGGAATTACTAATGGCGGGGGAGGGTGTGTGACATGATCAGACCTATGCTTGTCTCCTATTTCTCTTATAGATAGAAGTGGACCCAGTCAGGATGGTTGCATGATTTTCTCCACCTTTGTTCAGTACCATGTCTGTAGGTATAAAAGTGATGGATGGTGAGAGTCATCCAAAGCTGAGACTTGGTACAGCATAATCATTGATATGATAAGAAGGCCAGAGACTCAAGAGAAGAAGACAGTGTAAAAGTTACACTGGTTCAAGGGGAAAAGATGGGGAAAAGAAGAGACAGTATAGCTAGTACAGGGAAGACAGCCTAAGAGAGAACTGGAAGGTCTAGGGTTTAGAGGTTGAAATGTGGTTGAAGAGTAGAATTTGGTAAGGTAAGAGGTAGAGGTGGAATGCCAATATATTATAGTCAGATAAAGGGCTTTTAGGGCAGCTAGGTGGCAAGGTGGGTGGAGCACCAGGCCTGGAGTCAGGAAAACTCATCTTTGTGATTTCAAATCCAGTCTCAGATGCTTAGTAGTTGTGTCACCCTGGGCAAGTCACTTAACTCTATTTGCCTCAGTTTCTTCATCTGCAAAATGAGCTGGAGAAGGAAATGACAAACCACTTCAGTATCTTGCCAAGAAAACCCCAAATGGGGTCACAGAGAGCTGGACATGACTGAAAAATGACTGAACAGCAACAAAAAACTTTTGAGGTTTGTGGAATTCATTTGGAAAACATGGGTAATGGCAAGATCAAGGGCAGGTTCATTTTGGGGTATGGCTGAGATAGCGAAGAGAGTGAGCAAATTGAGGAACTAAGTGGTTAGGGTGTTGAAGAAGAGTTAATAATATGTTGAAGTCCCCTTGTGTAAGGGCAGGAGTTGTGAAGGAGAGAAAAATTGTGAGCTAGGTATGGAACTCATTGAGGAAGGAAGTGAATTGACCTGGAGGTCTACTAGGATTTTGAGTGGGTGATAGATATGAATAACGTGTATTGTAAAGGAAGAGAGGTTACTGATTGCTGGAGGTAAAGAGTGAGAACCTAGAAATCTCAATGGGGAGCAAGGAGTATTCCAACTCCCCTGTTTCTACCAATGACCCAAGGGAAATGAATGAAGGTGCAGCTAGTACTAGAAAGGGTGTCCAGGGAGGTTGTGTTGCCTGGGGGGGAGCTAGGCTTCTTTCTTCAAATTTATTATTTATTTTTAGCATTCTTTTCTTTTTAAATTTTGAGTTCCAAATTCTGTCCCTCTTTGCCAACCCTCCTCCACCTATTGTGAAGGCAAGCAAAATGATATCAGTTATACATGTGAAATCATGCAAAGTATATTTCTGTATTAGCTATATCAAAAAAAGCAAAAAAAGCGAGAAATTATACTTCAATTTGTATTCAGAGTTTATTAGTTCTCTCTCTGGAGGTAGATAGCATTTTTTTTTATCATGAATCTTTTGGAATGGTCTTAAATCATTGCATTGATCAGAGTAACCAAGTCTTTTACAGTTGATTATCATTACAGCATCACTGGTACTGTGTACAATGATCTCCTGGTTCTTCTCACTTCGCTTTGTATCAGTTCATAATAGTTCTTGCTATTCTTTTCTGAAACTGTCCCCTTCATCATTTCTCATTGCACAAGAGTACTTCATCACAATCACATGCCACAACTTGTTCAGCCATTCCCCAACTGATGAATTTACCCTTAATTTCCAATTCTTTGCCTCCCCAAAAAGAGCTGCTATAAATATTTTTGTTTGTATATAGGTCGTTTTTCTTCTTCTTTGATCTCTTTGGCATACAGGCCTAATAGTAGTGTTGCTGGGTCAAAAGGTATGCACAGTTCTACAGCCCTTTGGGCCTCATTGCAAATTGTTCTCCACATTGATTGGAACAGTTTACAATGACACTAAAAGTTTATTAGTGGACCAATTTTCTCTCATCCCCTCTGGCATTTGTCATTTCTGATAGTGTGAGGTGGTACCTCAGAGTTCTTTTAATGTGCATTTCTCTAATCGATAGTGATTTAGAGCATTTTTTTCCATATGACTACAGATAGCTTTGATTTCTTTTTCTGAAAACTGTCTGTTAATATCCTTTGACCATTTGTCAATTAGGAAATGGCTCTTATTTTTATGATTTTGACTCAATTCCCTATATATTTGAGAAATGAGACTTTATCAGAGAAACCTGCTGTGAAATTTTTTTGTATTACTTCATTATCTATGGTACCTTTTATAGCGAAATGTAGTTTTCCTGATTATCTCTTTTAATTAGGTCTATTTTTGCCTTTGTTTAGTCTGAGATCATGATTGCTACTCCTGCCTTTTTTTGTTTTTTACATTTCAGCTAAAGCATAATAGATCCTGCTCCAGCCCTTTATTTCAACTCTGTGCCTTTCTGTTTCAAGTGTGTCTCTTATAAACAGCATATGTTGGATTCCAGTTTCTAATCCATTCTGCTATTTACTTTCATTTTTCGGGTGAGTTCATCCCATTCTCATTCACAGTTATGATTACTGACTGTGTACCATCCTATTTTCTTCTGTTTCTGTTTCTGTTTCTCTTTTTATCCTGTCCCTCCTCAAAGGTATGTTTTGCTTCTGACCACTGCCTCCTTTAATCCACCCTCTTGTATCATCCTTCCCCCCATATCTCTTATCCCCTTGCCTCCTATATACCTGTTTGGGTAAGACAGATTTCTATACCCAATTCAGTGTGTATATGTATTCTTCCCTCTTTGAGCTTATTCTGATGAGGATAAGGTCCAAGTATTGCCTGCCCTCTTCCCCCAATTTTCCCTTCCACTATAAAAGTTCTTGTTTGCATGCCCCTTTTATTTGTGAAAAATTTCCCCTTTTTACCTTTCCCTTTGCCTTTCTTCTAGTGCATCCCTCTTTCCTCACACCTTAATTTTTTTTAGATCATCACAACATAATTGACTCGCACTCATGCCCTCTGTCTATGTAGACTCCTTCTAATTGCCCTAATAATGATAAAGTTCTTAGGAGTTACATGTATAATCTTCCCATATAGGAATGTAAACAGTTTAACTTTATTGAGTAGCTTATGATTACTCTTTCATGACCAGTTTTTCCCCTGAAGGATTATACTCAGTTTTTCTGTGTATGTTATTTTTGGTTATAATCCTAGCTCCTTTGCCTTCTGGAATATCACATTCCAAACCCTCTGCTCCTTTAACATGGAAGCTGCTAAATTTTGTGTGATCCTGACTATGGTTCCATGTTATTTGAATTGTTTTTTTCTGGCTGCTTGCAATATTTTCTCCTTGACCTGGGAGGTTGGAATTTGGCTATAATATTCCTGAGAGTTTTCATTTTGGGTTCTCTTTCAGGAATTAATTGGTGGATTCTTTCAATTTCTATTTTACCCTCTGGATCTAGGATATCAGGAAAGTTTTCCTTTATAATTTCTTGACATATGATGTCTAGGTTCTTTCTTTGATCATGGCTTTCAGGTAGTCCAATAATTCTTATTATCTCTCTTCAATCTATTTTCCAAATCAGTTGTTTTGTACAATGAAGTATTTCACATTTTATTCTATTTTTTTCATTCTTTTGATTTTGTTTTGTTGTTTCTTGGCATCTCATGGAGTCATTAGCTTCTACTTGCCAATTCTAGTTTTTAAGGAATTATTTCCTTTAGCGAGCTCTTTTTTCAGTACCTATTTTTCCATTTGGCCAATTTTGTTTTTAAGGATATTTTTTTCTTCAGTGGATTTTTGTACCTCTTTTACCATTTGGCCAATTCTGTTTTTTAAGGTGTTATTTTATTTTCTTCACTATTTTTTGTGCCTCTTTACCAAGCTGTTAATTCTTTGTTCATAATTTTCTTGTATTACTCTCATTTCTTTTCCCAATTTTTCCTCTACCACTCTTTCTTTAATGCTCCAGGAATTCTTATTGAGCTTGGCTCCAATAAGCATTTTTCTTTGAGGCTTTTTATTGGGGGTGGGGGTAGCGGTTTTCGCATTGCTGTCTTCTTTTGAGTTTTTGTCTTGGCCTTCCCTGCTACCACAGTAGCTTTTATTGCTGAAGTTAATGTTTTATTGTTTGCTCATACTATTTCTTGACTTTGAACTTTATGTTAAAGTTGGGCTCTGTTCACATTGGGGTAGGTAGCACTGTCCTAAGTGTCAGACTTTTTCACACCTCTGTTTTCCAAGCTAGTTCTGGAGGTCTTCAAGTTTTTGGTGCTTCCAAGGTATTGTCATCCAGGGAGAGTTGTGGTCGCTACTCTTCCTGGTCTGTGCTCTTTATCCAGGAAGGGTGCTCACTGCTTCTCTGCAGCCTCAAGTACTAACACTCCTCTGGACCCTGGAACTGTGACCAAGGCTCCTGCTTCCTTGTGGACAAACAGAAATGCTCCTCTCCACCCTGGAATGACAACCCAGAACTGCTTATGGGTGATAGAGTTGCCAATCAGCACCCGCTACATCCAGTGCCAGCAAAAGGTCTCCTGTAATCTCTTTCTGACCAGTTGTCTGATCCCCTTACCATTGTCTCTGGACTGAGAACTCCCAGAGCTGCTGCCACCACTGTCACAGCCACCTCCAAGGCCCACAGTTGCTGGTGGTGCTGCGCTCTAGGCTGGCTCTCACTGTGGCATCACAGACCTCACCTGTTTTAGGCTAGAAAAATGTTTCACTCTGACCTTTTGTTGGCTCTGCTGTTCCAAAATTTGGTTTGAAGAGTTGTTTTAAAGTTGTTTGGAAGGGAATGTTGGAAGAGTTCATCTAGGTTACTGCCTATACTGTGCCATCATGTCTCTGCTCCCTCCAGCTAGTAGATAGAAGGAATGGGAGAAGAAAAGATTTAGGACAGAGGGAAGTTTGTTGCCTGTTGAACAGGTATTTCAGAGGGTACAATAGAAGGACTTTGGGGTGGAAAGGTTGAAGGGGATGGAAATAAGAAATCAGGTGGTAGGGGAATGGGGTTTTGATGATGACCTATAGAAGTTCAGAATCACTGGGATGTGTAGGGTATGACGAGGTATGAGAACATTCATCATTGAGTGGAAGGTGCTGGGCAGAGGGCAAGTGTAATATGGGATAGAATGCACACAGGCAGATGGTCACATAGGAGGTTCTATTTCACTTCTTCTCTTTCCTCTGAAGGCTGGAGATTAGAGAAGAGATCAGGTAGATAGAGGTTGAACCTGCATGGGAAGAGATGGAAGTCCTGCTTTCCTCCAACTTTTTTCTTCCTTCAAGGGATACCTGCAGGGACACATAGGGATGCATCAGGAGATGGAAGTCGGGGTTGTGGTCAGAGGGGGTTCTGATTTCTCCTTTCAAGTGAGGCTTGAAGGGGAAGTTGGGATGGGGCAAAATCATCTAGTCCTCTGCCGCCTTCCCTCAGGAAATACCTGTGACAGGAGATGAAAGCCATAGTCAGAGGAAGGTCTCACTCCTCTTCTCACTTTTTCCCAATATAACAAAGCTAAATAACAGGGAAGGGAATATTGCTGTGGGATGGAATGGACGGGGAGAGACCAAGGAGGGAGGGAAGGGATAGAGTGGGATTTAACCAGAGGTGTCAAACACATGGCCCATGGCTGGCATAAGGCCAGTATAGCCTGAACCAGATTTAAAATGTAATTGGGAGATATTTAACAAAAATAAATAAAAATACAATAAAATATAGATAATAATACATTAAAAACTAAGTCAGTATGCAGCCCAGAGCATTCTTTATGTACAGCTTGAATTTGACACTACCCATCTAGGATACCTAGTGCATTAGAAGGGGGACTGCATTTAGGAACAGAAAACCTGACTCCAAACCTCCACTCTGCCTTGGGTCACTTTGGGCAAGTTAGTTTATCTCTCTGAGCCTTCTCAGATGTTCAGCGAGGAGCTTGGATTGATTAGAGCTCTTCCCGATTCCAAGCGTGTCACCAGCTGGCTACCTCATACAAAAGCATATAGGGATGGGTCACAACTAACCCTTCTTTCTTGTTTTCCATTTTGAAGAGTGTTTGGTACCTCTCTGATCTTCTTGCTGTTTTATCCTGCTCTGTAGTCCTTGTATTTTATTGTATAATGTAGCATACTTGTGTATGTTGGATTTGAACCAAGCTCTTCCAGACTCCAAGCCCAGCACTCAATCCACTAGACCACATGGCCTTGGCTCTGTTCTATTCAACACTTTCGTTGATAACTCAGATGAAGGCACAGAGGGGAAGCTCATTAAATTTTTCAGATGACATTAATAATAATAATAATAACCAATATTTACATAGCATCTGTTGTCATTGAATTGTTTCTGTCATGCCTGACTCTTTGTGACTGCATTTGGGATTTTCTTGGCAAAAATACTGGAGCGACTTGCCATTTCCTTCTGCAGCTCATTTTACAGATAAACTGAGGCAAATAAGGTTCAGCGACTCGTCCAGGGTCCCACAGCTAGTAAGTGTCTGAGGCCAGATTTGAACTCATGAAGATGAGCCTTCCTTATTTCATGCCCGGTGCTCTATCCATTGCACCACCAGAGGGGCAGCTTATCAAATTTGCAAATGACACGAATAATAAAAACCAACATTTATATGGTACCTACTGTGTGCCAGGCACTGTGCTAAGTGCTTTACAAATATTATCTCGTTTGATCCTTGTGACAACCCCGCAAGATAGGTGCTATTATTATCCACATTATATAGTTGAGGAAACCGAAGCAAATAAAGGTTAAGTGACTTGCCTAAGGTCCCATAGCTAATAAGTCTGAGTCCGGATTTGAACTCAGGTTTTCCTGACTCCAGTCCTGGTTCTCTATCCCCTCTGCCACGTAGGTGACTCTTGACATGGATCCGGGAAGGACAATTGGCACGTCGGATTATAGAACTGAAATCTCAAAAGCTCTAGGCAGACCACAATGATGAGTTGAATCTAATGAGAAAAAAGTTTAATAATGTAAATATAAGGTTCTACTCATGTTAAGAAAAAGAAGAAAAGAAAAGAAAAAATATCACCCACATGAGTTCAGGGCAGCGGACACGGCCAGACAACAGCAAAAGATCTAGGGGTTTTAGTGGCCCACAAGATCAGTATGAACCTGTGGTGTGATGTTACTGTCAGAAAAGGCCACTCTCTTGAACATAATCTTCCTATGAATTAGTGATCTCATCTGTGTGGGTGTTCCCTGCATTCGTGTAGCTCCAAACCCATCTAGGCCTTCCTAGCCTGTTTGATTCTTGCTTGCATTCTCCCATGTCCTCTGCAGAAGATCTTATCCAATGGGCTGGAGCCCTGCTAAGTATTTTCTTATTGCTTGGACACAAGTGTGACACATCTAGCATCCCTCCCTTCTACTACTCTCCTAAATGTCCCATCTCCTTTTGCCATCCTATATTTCCTCAGTAATATTACTTATACCACTTTGCCCCTCATCGTTCATCACAGGAAGTATGCTGCAGACAATCTGCACCTACCATTCAGCTAGCTCTCCATTGACGTTTGGCTCACCTGTTACACATTTAATTCCCTGGGTATTATTGTTTACCAAGATTTACAACCATACGTAATTACTGGGAAAGCACTTGTCTTTGAAAAAGAGCATCTTGGTATTGTTACAAATATTAAACAGTTTCTCCAGATCAATCCATCCTTCTCTTTTATTCTGACCTATTTAATTCTGGTCCTAACTTACTTTCCATCTGCAATCCTTAGCATTTTTCATCCATTTACTTTTCACCCGTATAGGTCATAGAATCATAGATTTAGAGGTGGAGGGGATCTTAGAGGCCTTTGAGTCTAACTCAAAACTCATTTTCCAAACGAGAAAACCGAGGCTGTGATTGCTTAGGGTCACACAGAGAGTGTTTACAGCTGCATTTGAATTACTGACTCCACTCAACACTGTCTCCACTATATCACTGCCTAATTACACTTAGATTATCATGCTGATCTTCTTGGGAATAATCCTAGATCTAATTAAGGAGGTCCCATAAAGTTCCAAGGCTTGATGGAATCAACATAATATCATCCATAACTGGGACCATCCAGAGGATGTCGCCATGTCTAGGAATGCCTCTTCCATTTGGATCTTGGTGAAGGCATTCTCCATTACACTGGTGAACACCTTTGGGGAGCAAATGCCTTTGTTTTGGTATCATGGAATGATGGAAAGAATGCTGGATTTGGAGTCGGGAGACCTGGGTTTGATTGTGGACCTGGTGATGGGCTTGGGCAAGAAATCACTTCACTCTTATGGGGTTCAGTTTCCTCATTTGAAAATGAAGTGGTTGGATTGGATGACCTCAAAGTTACCTTCCAGCTCTAAATCAAAGATCTTCCATGTTTCACTTGAAGTTAATCAGATCAGTGAACAGAATTATCTCACACTGATCAGGGAATCATGTATGATCTTAACATGTGTAGGGGAGCTTCCTTGTTGGAGGAGAACCATTAAGCCAGTGTTTTGCTTTACCTGGAAAAATCCTTTTTTTGTCATCCACACAGTGGGATATTGAATATTTGATATATTGTGTAACTGGGAAGATGTGGGCCTTGCCCTGCCTATCTGGGCAAATTGAGCTGAGGGACAGCCTTTGAAGATAGATGGTGGGCAGGGGACTGTCTTGACACTTCTCTCTCTTCCATTCCCTCCCCTACTCCCCACCATCATGCTCCAGGCTCTTGAGTACCTAGATGCCTTCTAAGTGGCCCATGAAAGGCTACTGCTTTCTGCAATGAGAAAAGCAGATTGCCGAGCCATAGGCCAAAGTAGAACCTCCCTCTCCACATGTAGGCCTGAGCTCAGTCAACCAACCATGACTAACACCCTTTCTTACCCCTTTAAGGAACCCTGCAAAATAGAAGAGTCCAGCCCTCTCTGTCACTGATACTCTTATGGGGCACCCTCTATCTGTCTTCTGTTTTTTTAGTCTTTTAATATTTTTTCCAATTACTGTAAAATAATTAAGATACGTTGTTTTTTAAATTTTGAGTTCCAAATTCCCTTTCTCTCTCTCTACCCTCCTTGAGAAAGTAAGCAATTTGATATAGATTATACATGTGCAATCATGAAAAACATTTCCATTAATAGTTGTATTGTGGAAGAAAACACAGACCAAAAAAAAAAACCCAAACCAAAAAACTAAAACCCAAGAAAAATTAAGTAAAAAAGAAGTATTTTTTGATCTGCATTCAGACTTCATCAGTTCCTTCTCTGGAGGTGGATAGCATTTTTCACTGTTAAGTCCTTTGGAATTGTCTTAGATAATTTTATTGCTGAGAGTTGTTAAGTCATTCACAGTTGGTCATTGTACAGTATTGCTGTTACTGTGTACACTGCTCTCCTAGTTCTTTTCACTTCACTTTTAATCAGTTCATATAAGTCTTTCAGGTTTTTCTGAAAGCATCCTGTTCTTTATTTATGGCACAATAATATTCTATCACAATCATATACCACAACTTGTTCAGCCGTTCTCCAATTGATGGACATCTTCCTCTCAGTTTCTAATTTTTCACTACCACAAAAGGAACTGCTATAAATATTTTTGTACACATAGGTCCTTTTCCTTCAAAAAAAAATCTTTTTGGGATACAGACCTAGTAATGCTTTTGCTGGGTCAAAGGGTATGCACAGAGTTACAGGTTTTTGGGTATAGTTCTAAATAGCTCTCCAGAGTGGTTATATCAGTTCACAACTCCATCAACATTAGTGCTCCAGTTTTCCCACCCACTTTCAACATTTGTCATTTTCCTTTTTTGTCACATTAGCCAATCTGATAGGTGTGAGGTGGTACTTCAGAGTTGTTTTAATTTGTATTTCTCTAATCAATAGTTATGTAGAGCATTTTTTCATATGACTATAGGTACTTTGATTTTTTCTTCTGACAACTGTCTGTTCATATCCTTTGACCATTTAACAATTGGGGAATGGCACATATTCTTGTAAATTGAACTCAGTTCTCCATATATTTGAGAAATGAAACCTTTATTAGAGAAACTTGCTTTCAATTTTTTTTTTATTTCCTGCTTTCCTTCTAATCTTGGCTGCATTGTGTTTTTTTGTGCAAAATATTTTAAATATAATGTAATCAAAATTATCCATTTTACATCTTTCAATGCTCTTTATATCTTGTTTAGTCCTAAATTCTTCCCTTCTCCATAGATCTGACAGGTAAACTCTTTCATGCTCCCAAAATTTGCTTATGATATCACCATTTAGATCTAAATAATGTACTCATTTTGACATTAACTTGTTATACAGTGTAAAATGTTGGTCTATACTTTGTTTCTGCCAAACTGCTTTCTGGTTTTCCCAGCAGTTTTTAAAAAAAATAAAATAGTGAATTCTTGTCCCCAAAACTTGGATCTTTGTGTTCATCAAACACTAGATCACTATGGTTTTTTTTCTACTGTGTGTACTAATTTATTCCACTGATCCCCCACTCTGTTACTTATCCAGTACCAGATTGTTTTGACAATTACACTTTGTAATACAGTTTGAGATCTGGTATGGCAAGGCCAACCTTCCTTCACATTTTAAAAAATTGATTCCCTTGATATTCTTGAACTTTCGTTCTTTCAGGTGAATTTTATTATTATCTTTTCCAGCTCTATAAAATAATTTTTTGGTGGTTTGATTGGTATGGCACTAACAAGTAAATTAATTTAGGTAGAATTGTCATTTTTTATTATGTTGGCTTGGCCTACCCATGAACAATTAATATTTTCTCAATTACTTATATCTGACTTTATTTGTGTGAAAAGTGTTTTGTAATTCTGTTCATATAGTCCCTGGGTTCATCTTGCAGGTAGACTCCCAAGTATTTATGATGTCTATAGTTATTTTAAATGGAACTTCTCTTCCTATATCTTCCTGCTGGACTTTGTTGGTAATATATAGAAATGCTGTTGATTTATTTTATAACCTGCAACTTTGCCATAGTTGTTAATTATTTCAACTCATTTTTTAGTTGATTCTTTAGGTTTCACCAAGTATAGCATCATATCATTTACAAAGAGATATAGTTTTTTCTTCATTGACAATTCGAATTCCTTCAATTTCTTTTTCTTCTCATTGCTATAGCTAGCATTTCTAATACAATATTGAATAATAGTGGTGATAATGGGCATCTTTGCTTCACTCCCGATCTTATTGGGAAGAATTCTAGCTTATCCCAATTACAGATAATGTTTGCTAATGGTTTTAGATAGTATTTATTATTTTAAGGAAAGCTTCATTTATTCCTATGCTTTCTAATGATTTTTGATAGGAATGAGTGTTGTATTTTGTCAAAGTCTTTTCTGCATCTATTGAGACAATCATATGATTTCTGTTGGTTTTGTTATTGAAATGGTTAATTGTGCTGATAGTTTTCCTGGTATTGAACAAGTGCTGCATTCCTGGCATACACTTCACTTGGTAATAGTATATTATCTTTGTGATATATTGCTATAATTTCCTTGCTAGTATTTTGTGTCAAATTTTTGAATCAATATTCATTAAGGAAATTAGTCTATAGTTTTCTCTCTGTTTTTTGCTCTTCCTGGTTTAAGTATCAGCGCCATTTTTGTGTTATAAAAGGAACTTGGTAGGACTCCTTCTTTGCCTTTTTTCCCAAATAGTTTATATAGCATTGGGATTAATTGTTCTTTAAATGTTTGATAGAATTCACCTGTGAATCTATCTGGTCCTGGTGATTTGTTTCTTAGGAGCTCATTGATGGCTTGTTCAATTTCTTTTTTCTAAGATAGGGTTGTTTAAATATTCTTCTTCCTGTTCTGTTAATCTGGACAATTTATATTTTTGTAAATATTCATCCATTTCACTTGGATTATTAAATTTATTGGCATATAATTGGGCAAAATAGCTCCTAGTAACTGCTTTAATTTCCTATTCATTGGTGGTGAATTTGTTTTTAAAAAATTAATTAATTAGTTAATTTTTAGTTTTCAACATTCACTTTCATAAGATTTTGAATTCTAAATTTTTCCCCTCCCCCTTTCCTTCCATCCTCCCCAAGAAGGCATACAATCTGATATAGGCTATACATATACAATCATATTAAACATATTTCCACATTAGTCATGTTGTGAAAGAAGAATCAGAACAAGACCCTTTTCATTTTTGATACTGATAATTTGGTTTTCTTCTTTTTTAAAATAAAATTAACCAATGGTTTATCTATTTTATTGTGTTTGTTTTTTGTTTGTTTGTAAAACCAGCTCCTAGTCTTATTTCTTATTTCAGTGGTTTTCTTACTTTCAGTTTTATTAATCCCTCTCTTGATTTTCAGGATTTCCAATTTGGTGTTTAGAATTTAAAATTTGTTCTTTTTCTAGTTTTATTTTTTAAAATTGCATGCCCAATTCATTGATCTGTTCTTTATTTTATTGATGTAAGTGTTTAGAGATTTACATTTCCCCTAAGTACTTCTTTGGCTGCATGCCATAAATTTTGTTATGTTGTCTCATTTTGTCATTCTCTTTAATGAAACTATTGATTATTTCTATGATTTATTCTTTGTTCATTTTTTAGCATTAGTTTATTTAGTTTCAAAATAATTTTTAACCTATGTTTCAATGGTCCTTTATTGGATGGCATTATGATCTTAAAAGTAAGCATTTAATATTTTTTCTTTTCTTCATTTGGTTGTGAGATTTTTATGCCCTAATATATGGTCAATTTTTGTGTATGTTCCATGTGTCAATGAGAAAAATGTATATTCCTTTCTGTTCCTATTCAATTTTCTCCAGAGGTCTAGCATATTTAACTTTCCTAAAATTCTATTCATCTCCTTAACTTATTTTTTGGTTAGATTTACCTAATTCTTAAGGCAGAATATCCAGGTGCCCTACTAGTATGGTTTAGCTATCTATTTCCTCCTGTAACTCATTTAACTTTTCTTTTAAGAATTTGGATGCTATATCATTTGGTACATCTATGTTTAGAATTATCTATGGTACCTTTTAGCAAAATGTGGTTTCCCTGCTTATCTCTTTTAATTATATCTATTTTTGCTTTTGCTTTGTCTGAGATCGTGATTATTACTTTTGCTTTTTAAAAAAATTTCAACTGAAGCATAATGGATTTTGCTCAAGCCCCTTACCTTTACTCTTTGGGTGTCTCTCTGCTTCAAGTACATTTCTTGTAAACAACATATTGTAGGATACTTGTTTTCAATCCATTTCCATTTTATGGGTAAGTTCATCCCATTCACATTCAGTTATGATTAGTAATTGTGTATTTCCCTCCAACCTATCTTTTCCCCATATTTATGCTTCTCTCTCCTTTCGTACTATCCCTCCTCAAAAGTGTTTTGCTCCTAATCCCCACTTCTCCCAATCCTCTCTCTCCCATTGACCCTTTCCCCACCCCCCAGCCTTATCCCCTCTCCTTTTTTACTTCTCTGTAGAGCAAGTTAGATTTCCATGCCCAATTGAGTGTGTATGTTATTCTCTCTTTGAGCCAATTCTGATGAGAGTTCAAGCATTGCCTGCCACCCTCCATCTTTCCCTCCATTGCAAAAGCTCTTTTGTGCCTCTTTTATGTAGGATAATTTACCCCATTCTACCTCTCCCTTTTCCTTTCTCACAGTGCAACCCTCTTTATCATTTTTTCCTTTTTTTTTCAAACTTTAAGATTTTTTATTTTTAGTTTACAACACTTGGTTCTACATAATTTTGAGTTCCAGATTTTTCCCTCCCACCCCACTCCCTCCCCAAGACGGCATGGAATCCTATATATCTTCTACGTATAACTTCGTATTGAACTTATTTACATGATAGTCAAGTTGTAAAGAAGAATTATGACCAATGGTATGAATCATAAGAAAGAGGAAGTAGAACCAACCCCCCCCCCCGAAACAAAAACAAAAAACAAAGAGAAAAAAAAGGCGAGCATAAAGTGTGACTCAATATGCATTCAGACTCCATAGTTCTTTCTTTGGATGTAGATGGCATTCTCCAACGTGAGTCCTTTGGAGTTGTCTTTGTACCTTGTATTGCTGAGAAGAGCAAAGTATACCAGGGTTAGTCATCACAGAATCCATATATCTGTGGTTGTGTATAATGTTCTGGTTCTGCTCCACTCGCTCAGCATTATATCGTGTAGGTTTTTCCAGGTTATTATGAAGTCCATATCATCCCCATTTCTTATAGCACAATAGTATTCCATTACCTTCATATACCACAACTTGTTCAGCCATTCCCCAATTGATGGGCATCCCCTTGATTTCCAATTCTTTGCTACTACAAAAAGAGCCGCTATAAATATTTTTGTACATATGGATCCTTTTCCCACTTGTGTGATCTCTTTGGGATACAACCCTAGAAGGGGTATTGCTGGGTCAAAGGGTATGAACATTTTTATAGCCCTTTGGGCATAGTTCCAAATTGCTCTCCAGAATGGCTGGATCAGTTCACAACTCCACCAGCAATGAAACAATGTTCCAATTTTCCCACATCCTCTCCAGCATTTATAATTTTCCTGTTTTGTCATTTTAGCCAACCTGACAGGAGAGATGTGGTACCTAAGAGTTGTTTTGATTTGAATTTCTCTAATCAGTAGTGATTTCGAGCATTTTTTTCATATGCCCATAGATATCTTTACTTTCTTCCTCTGAAAACTGCCTGTTCATATCCTTTGACCATTTCTCAATTGGGGAATGACTTGTATTCCTATAAATTTTGCTCAGTTCCCTGTATATTTTAGAGATGAAGGCTTTATCGGAGACACTGCTTGTAATGATTTTCTCCTAATTTTCTGCTTCCCTCCTAATCTTTGTTGCATTGCCTTTTTTTTATACAAAAACATTTCAAATTAGCATAATCAAAATTATCCATTTTGCATTTTGTAATGCTCTCTATCTCTTGTTTTGTCATGAGTTCTTTTCTTTTCCATAAATCTGATAGGTAAACTATTTGTTGCTCTCCTAAATTGCTTATAGTATCAGCCTTTATTCCTAAATCATGAACCCATTTTGACTTTATTTTGGTATATGGTGTAAGATACTGGTCTATGCCAAGTTTCTGCCCTACCATTTCCCAATTTTCCCAGCAGTTTTTGTCAAATAGTGAATTCTTAGCCCAGAAGCTAGATTCTTTGGGTTTATCAAAGAGTAGATTTCTATATTCGTTGACTTCTACGTCTTGTGTACCTATCCTATTCCATTGATCCATGACTCTGTTTCTTAACCAGTACTAAGTAGTTTTGATGACTGCTGATATATAGTACAGTTTAATATCTGGTATGGCTAGGCCACCTTCTCTAGCATTTCTTTTCATTAATACCCTAGATATTCTAGACCTCTTGTTTTTCCAGATGAATTTTGTTATTATTTTATCCAGCTCTGTAAAATAATTTTTTGGTAGTTATATTGGTATGGCATTGAATAGATAGATTAATTTAGGTAAAATTGTCATTTTTATTATATTAGCTCAGCCTAACCATGAGCAGCTGATATTTTCCCATTTATTTAGATCTGACTTTATTCACGTGAAAAGTGTTTCATAATTATGTTCATATAGGCCCTGGGTTTGTCTTGGCAGATAGACTCCCAAATACTTTATAGTATCTACAGTAACTTTGAATGGGATTTCTCTTTCTGTCTCTTGCTGTTGGGCTTTGTTAGTAATGTATAGGAATGCCGAGGATTTATGTAGGTTTATTTTATATCCTGCAACTTTGCTAAAGTTGTTTATTATTTCAAGTAGTTTTTTGCTTGATTCTCTAGGATTCTCTAAGTAAATCATCATATCATCTGCAAAAAGTGATAACTTAGTTTCTTCTTTGCCTATTCTAATTCCTTCAATTTCTTTTTCTTCTCTTATTGCTACAGCTAACATTTCTAGTACCAAATTGAATAGTAGGGGTGATAATGGACATCCTTGTTTCACCCCTGATCTTATTGGGAATGCATCTAGCTTATCCCCATTACATATAATGCTTGTTGATGGTTTTAGGTAGATGCTATTTATAATTTTAAGGAAGGCTCCACTTATTCCTATGCTTTCCAGTGTTTTGAATAAGAATGGGTGTTGTATTTTGTCAAAGGCTTTTTCTGCATCTATTGAGATGATCATATGGTTTCTGCTAGTTTTGTTTTGATATGATCAATTATGCTGATAGTTTTCCTAATATTGAATCAGCCTTGCATTCCTGGAATAAATTCTACCTGGTCATAGTGTATTATTCTCGTGATAAGTTGCTGCAATCTTTTGGCTAATATTTTATTTAAAATTTGTGCAACAATATTCATTAGGGAAATTGGTCTATAATTTTCTTTCTCTGTTTTGACTCTTCCTGGTTTGGGTATTCGTACAATATTTGTGTCATAAAAAGAAATTTGTGGGACTCCTTCTTCACCTATTTTCCCAAGTAGTCTATAAAGTATAGTAATTAATTGTTCTTTAAATGTTTGATAAAATTCACATGTAAAACCATCTGGCCCTGGAGATTTTTTCCTAGGGAGTTCATTGATGGCTTGCTCAATTTCTTTTTCTGAGATGGAGTTATTTAGAAGTTTTACTTTCTCTTCTGGGCAATTTATATTTTTGTAGATATTCATCCATATCCCTAAGGTTGTCAAATTTATGGGCATACAATTGGGCAAAATAATTCCTAATTATTGTTTTAATTTCCTTTTCATTGGAGGTGAATTCACCCTTTTCATTTTTGATACTGGTAATTTGATTTTCTTCTTTCTTTTTTAATCAACTTTACCAAAGGTTTATCAATTTTATTGTTTTTTTTCATAAAACCAGCTCTTTATTTATTAATTCAATAATTTTCTTGGTTTCAATTTTATTAATCTCTCCTTTGGTTTTCAGTATTTCTAATTTGGTATTTAATTGGGGATTTTTAATTTGTTCTTTTTCTAGCTTTTTCAGTTGCATGCCCAATTCATTGACCTGCTTTTTCTCTATTTTATTCATGTAAGTGTTTAGAGATATAAAATTTCCCCTAAGAACTGCTTTTGCTGCATCCCATAAGATTTGGTATGTTGTCTCATTATTGTCATTCTCTTGAATGAAGTTATTAATTGTTTCTCTGATTTGTTCTTTGGCCCACTCATTCTTTTGAATTAGATTATTTATTTTCCAATTAATTTTTTTGCTTATTTTTCCATGGTTCTTTATTACAAATAATTTTTATTGCATTGTGATCTGAAAAGTATGCTTTGACTACTTCTGCCTTTCTGCACTGCATTGTGAGGTTTTTATGCCCTAGTACATGGTCAATTTTTGAGTATGTGCCATGCACCACTGAGAGGAAAGTATATTCCTTTTTATCCCCATTCAGTTTTCTCCAGAGGTCTATCATATCTGCCTTTTCTAAAATTCTGTTCACCTCCTTAATTTCTTTCTTATTTATTTTGAGGTTAGATTTATGAAGTTCAGAGAGGGAGAGGTTGAGGTCTCCCATTATTATAGTTTTGCTGTCTATTTCTTCCTGTAACTCCCTTAACCTCTCCTCTAAGAATCTGCATGCCATACCACTTGGTGCATATATGTTAAATAATGATATTGCTTCATTGTTTATGGTGCCTTTTAGGAGGATGTAGTGTCCTTCCTTATCTCTTCTAATTATATCTATCTTTACTTTTGCTTTGTCTGAGATTAGAATTGCTTTAGCTGAAGTGCAATATATTTTACTCCAGCCTTTTACCTTTACCCTGTGTGTATCCCCCTGTTTCAAATATGTTTCTTGTAAATAGCATATTGTAGGATCATGGTTCTTAATCCATTCTGCTATCCACTTCCGTTTTATGGGAGAGTTCATCCCATTCACATTTACAGTTATGATTACTACCTGCATCTTTTTCTCCATCCTATTCCCTCCCTGGTTATGCTTTTATTTCTCCCTTTCGCCTTCCACTCCTCAACAAAGTTTTGTCTTGACTGCCACCTTCCTCAGTTTACCCTCCCTCTTGATTCCCCTCCCTTATCTTACCATTTTCCACATGCTACTTCTTCCCTCCCTTCTGACCACCCCCTCCCCCTTTTTTCCCCCTTTCCTCTCCTACTGCCTGTAGGACAAGTTAGATTTCTATACTTATCAGGGTATGTTATTCCCTTCTTGAACCAGATCCGATGAGAGTAAAGCTCAAATACTGCTCTTCTCTCACCCTTCTTTCCCTCTACTATAATGTGTTTTTGTGCCTCTTCATTTGATGTAACTTACCCTTTTCTACTGCCTCCTTACCTCTTTTCCCAGAACCCTCCCTTTACATCTCTTAATTATGTTTTTTGTCCTTATATCAGTTAGTTTACACAGATATCCATGGTCTGTGTGTATCCTTTTCAAGTGTCATAATAACTATACTATTCTCAAGATTGACATATTCATATACATGTACATATGTATATCATACATAAGATGATATAATCCTATATAAAGATGTAAATAATTTGCCCTTGTTAATTAATAAGTTTTGGGGGGGTTTTCCCCCTGTTTAACTTTTTATGTCTCTTTTGAGTTTTGCATTTGAAGATCAAATTTTCCATTGAGTTCTGGCCTTTTCATCAGGAAGGTCTGGAATTCCCTTATTTCATTGCATGTCCATTTCCTTGCCTGAAAAATTATGCTCAGTTTTGCTGGGTAGTTGATCCTTGGTTGTAGTCCCAGCTTCTTTGCCCTTCAGAATATCATATTCCAATTTCTCCTGTCTTTTAATATGGAAGCTTAAAGATCTGGTGTGATCCTGACTATACTTCCATGATATTTGAATTGTTTCTCTTTGGCTGCTTTCAATATTTTCTCCTTGACTTTGTAATTCTTATATTTTGCTATAATATTTCTTGGTGTTTTCAATTTGGGGTCTCTTTCAGGGAGTGATCGGTGGAGTCTTTCAATGACTATTTTACCCTCTGGTTCTAGGACCTCTGAGCATCTTTGATAATTTCTTCGAAGATACTGTCAAGGCTCTTTTTTTCATCGTGGATTTCTGGTAGACCAATAATTCTTAAATTGGCTCTCCTGGATCTATTTTCCAGGTCAGTTGTTTTTCCAATCAGATATTTCACATTTTCTTCTATTTTTTCATTCTTTACATTTTGTTTTACTACTTCTTGATGCCTCATAGAATGATTAGCTTCCACTTGCTCAATTCTAATTTTTAATGAGTTGCTGTCTTAATTTTGCTTTTGAGTCTCCTTTTCCAATTGGTTGATTTTACCTTTCAGGGTGTCATTTTCTCTATTTAGATTCTGAATCTCCATAGCCATTTTGCCAATCTTATTTTTTAAGGACTTGATTTTGTCAGTGGTTTTTCTTTTCCATTTTTTCTTTTACCTCCCTAATTTGGTTTTTAAAATCCTCCTTTAGCTCTTCCAGTAATGCTTTTTGGGCTTGAGACCAGTTCACATTCACTTTTGAGGTATCAGATGTGGGTATAGTGTCAATGCTATCCTCTTCCAAATTGGTATTTTGATAATGCCTGTCTCCGTAAAAAGAATCAATGGTCCTCAGTTTTTTCATGTTCTTCTTCATGTTGGTTAGCTTTTTCATGGCTTTATAGTGAATTTCTGCTTTTGGGGCTCAGGGCTCTCTGTCCCAGGTTTCTTGTTCTGGGGATTGCGAGTCTAGTTACTGGCTTTGTGTATTATAGCCTTCAGTTTCCTGAGGTGTGGGGGATGGGTCTGGCTGCCTGAAGTCTCCTATTCCACTGGGGCTGCTCTCCAGCACTGTTGTTCTTCAGCAATGGTCTCAGCTGTTTGTTGTCTGTGCTATTGTCTGCTACTTCCCCTGGCTGTGCAAAGGTACATCTGGGCTCCTGGTATTGACCCCTGCTGGCCCTGCCCCTCTGGGACTCACCAACTCCCACTGCTCAGCCACTGAAGCCCCACTTCTGTCTCCTCTATTCCAGCATTTTTCCCGAGGAATTCTCTGGATGGGGGGGGAGGCAGAGAGGGATTAGTGCCATTTACCTGGCCATTCTGTCTCCCGGAAGTTCAAGGAGACATGTTTCTAACCTTTGGGCTGCAAGCCTCAGGAGTTGATGTCTCACGGCTGGTGGCATTGCGCTGTTGCCTCTTGTCGTTTCTACAGACTCCCGTCCTGTGTTGGCAGGCCTGGGGATCTCTGCTGGTTTTGGGTGTCCAGCTTTCTCCCAGCCTGTCTCGCTGGTTGGTTTCAGCAGCTGCTTCTGCTTTGGTGCTGTCTGGTGCAGCTCTGCACCGCTGAGTGCTCTCCCAGCCTACAGATCCGTTCTGTCGATCTGTTGGACTCTCCTGGCTTGGAAATTTGCCCCACTCAGACTTCTAGCAGCTTCTAACTCTTTCAAGTCTGCTCAGATTCACTTTTTTATAGGTATCTGACAGAGCTTGTGAGAGAGCTCTGGTAAGACGCTGTTTTCACGCGGCCATCTTGGCTCTGCCCCTGCATGCCTCTTTTTCACCCCTTCATTAAATTTTTTTTATATATCATCCCATTATAGTCAAATCATACCCATGCCCTTTGTCTATGTACACTCCTTCTAACTGCCCTAATTATGATAAAGTTCTCAGGAGTTACAAGTAATGTCCTCCCATGTAGGAATCAAATAGTTTAACCTTATTGAATTCCATATGATTCTCTTTCTTGTTTATCTTTCTGTGCTTCTCTTGAGCCTTGTATGTGAAAGTCAAATTTTCTACTCAGCTTTGTTCTTTTCATCAGGAATCCTTGAAAGTCCTTTATTTCATTAGATATCCATTTTTTTCCCCTGAAGGATTATACCCAATTTTGCTGGGTAGATGATTTTTGGTTGTAATCTAAGGCCCTTTGCTGACTGGAATATCATATTCCAAGCCCTCTGATTCTTTAATGTAGAAGCTGCTAAATCTTGTGTTATTTTGACTGTGGTTCCACGATATTAAATTGTTTCTTTCTGACTGCTTGCAATATTTTCTCCTTGACCTGGAAGTTCTGGATTGTAGCTCTAACATTCCTGGGAGTTTTCATTTGGGGAATCTCTTTCAGGAGGTGTTGGTGTGTGGGGCCCAGAATTTAACAAAGGGCAAGAAGAGGCAAATTTCTGAGATATCCTTTTTGAGCAGGGGCATGCAACCTAATAGAGGGTTCTAATTGGCTTGCCTCCATTTTGTGCCAAAAGGCTCAGAGCAAGGGATGACCACACGTTTTTATGCCTCAGTGTGTCTTCTTTCTGATTAGCCTGACAGTACAACACTGGGGCCTTGATAATCTTGATTGGTGGATATTTTAGTGGGGAGGGGGCCAAGAATTTATAGCTCCTCTCCCTTTACTTCACAGCTGGGAAGGGAAGGAGCACTCCTCAGGTGGGTGAATCCCCACAGCTTTACTACAGCTAGGGAAAGTAGCTTTCAAATATGTCTGAGATGGCCCTCTCTCGCACTTAAGAAATGAAATGTTAGCTTAATGAAACCTATCTTCCTCTAGCAATCTTTGGCTGGAAAAATATAAGATATCTCAGTCATGTTTCACTGGCTCAGTTTCCCCTACTATATGTCATGTCATCCCAAATCTTTATGAAGGGAAAGCAAGGATAAAAGGCCTTATTCCAGTTAGTTTTTGTTTATAGGATAAAGAAAAGCAAGAGTCCTTACCCAGGTACATGTCTTGGGAACTGGGAGTAGATTACATTCCTCAGCTAAAATGTATTAATTAATTAATGTATTACAGTGCTTTGGGTTTCCCAGCCTGGGGCAAAGGATATCTTTAGAGAGATCAAGGACTTGGTGGAGTTGGTTTCCTTGTGAATCCAAAGGCAATAAGGAGTCTCATTTTGTGGGACACTCAGTCCACCTTGTTTTGAAGTGCTCACGGTCAGCATTAGCTAAAAAATCATCATGGAAATAATTGTGACGTATCTACCACCGTCTGTGGTGGAAGATAAACAAGTCAAAGAGATCCTACAAAACACTTTCAAATCCACATATCCTTAGATACTCAGTATTTCAGTGCCAAAGTGGACATAAGGGAGAAACATACAAAAAGTATTTTCAAAAATATGCTTCAAGTTTAAGGAAGTAGGTAGATCAAAGTATTCTAGACTGCTCAGAAACCTCATTACCTATAAACTAAAAGCATTTTCTTTTTAAAATATTAAATTTTATTTTTCACTAGCAAGCATTTTCCCTGCATCCTTCTTTCCCCGCATCCTTCTTTCCCCACTGAAAAAGGAAAGAAAATTCTTGTTTTATTATGTACATTATTATTGTATACATTACGTACATTGCTGTTCAGTCATTTTTCAGTCATGTCCAACTCTTCCTGACCCCATTTGGGGCTTTCTTGACAAAGGTATGGAGTGGTTTGCTGTTTCCTTCTCTAGCTCATTTTACAGATGAGGAAATTGAGGCAAACAGGGTTAAGTCACTTACCCAGAATCCCACAGCTAATAAGTATCTGAGACCAGATTTGAACTCAGGAAGATGAGTCTTCCTGACTCCAGTCCTGGCACTCTATTCCCTGCAATACCGTGCTGCTACCCACACACATAGTTAAGAAAAATAAATTTCCTTATCGGTCATGTCTGTAACTGCATATTTAGTCCATCTTCAAGAAAAGAGCCAGAAAGAGGATGTAGTGAGCACCAAATAATACTGCAAATAATGAGATTGACTCTCTCTTAGCAGGTAAAAGAATGGTTCCTGATATGAGAGTTCCATTGAAATCAGTCATCTTAGGGCAGTCATACTAGTTGGAGCAAACAAACATCAAAATAAAAACCAAGTTAGAAGGAAGGATGATGATGAGAAAACACTATACAGTTGCAACAACTGTACCCTGACCTGATTAAATCAGCTATTTATCTGTCCAGATGCAGAGGGCTGGCCTCAATGATTTCTCAAGGTTCCTTCCAGCTCAGGGACTCTATAACTTGTACCAAGCCTGCTCCTTTGCACAGTCAGGCCAGCTAGTGGCTATAATCCCAGGGCTTGGATCCAGGGATGGGCTGCCATCTCCAACAATGTCTCTGGGAACTCTTGACAAGGATGTTCTTTCCTATCCTTCCCTGCATTTTGTAATTAAACTTGGTGCTAGGAAGGGACAGTTGAGATGCAGGGCTAGAAGTAACTCCTCCATTTGGCTTTCTATAAGTGGTCTTTCTCCCAGTTTCCTCCAGAGGTTGGTTTGGAGACTGAGGAACAGATGGGTGGGTAGTTGCTTCTTCCACAAGCATGGTTTTGCAATTCAAATAGCTGAGCAGCAGAAATGCCCACCAAGTACAGGAGTCTTTGTTGCTGGGGACTTTGGTTCTGTGTTGTTGGGGAGGGCTGTTTGGAGGCACTAGAAAGAGCCCCGATAGCTTATCTTCTTTACTGAGCCCAGCTATGGCATCCAAGAACTTCCCAATGGAGAGTTACTGAAATGAATAACCTTTATGATGTAGAAATCTGTGATATGGCTATAAAGAGGGTTCAGAAGGACAGTGAGGTGTAGTGGTGGTGGGGAAACAAGATCACCTTAGAAAACCCTGAATCTAGAATTTTGGAAGTGGACCCATCTTTGCGTCATTTTCTCCTACCTATACTGACTTTTTACAAGTGACATTTTTGGCTATCTGGAAAATAACCCTTTTTACCTCCCCTGTCCCCAAACAAACAACTACCCATCATGCATGCAGAATCTGATCCTTATG
The DNA here is from genome assembly GCF_011100635.1 of Trichosurus vulpecula. NCBI lineage: Eukaryota > Metazoa > Chordata > Mammalia > Diprotodontia > Phalangeridae > Trichosurus > Trichosurus vulpecula. The sequence continues at coordinate 127,510,958 of NC_050574.1, forward strand.
CCTTCTTCTAGCATCTCAGGGACAGAGCTATTGGCCCCTGAGTCAATGCTAAATTTCCCTTCTCTTGGTTTCTTTCCTCCACTTCATTTAAAAAAAAAAGACAAATAGTCAAGGATCACCATCACTTAATGAAACTGTTAGATGTTAATTAATTATGCAGCAGGCTCATTTGCATGCATGGTCTCTGGTTTCCCTTCTGTAGCTCATCACTCCTCTGCAGAGTTCTTCATCTGCCTGAGGCATAATGGAAACTTGATCGATCAATCAATCAAGCTTTTCTCAAGTACTATACCTACTGTCTGGCAGGAACTGGGCTAGGCCTTGGGGATATAAATAGAAGGAGAGGTTGTACTTGCCTACAAGGTACTTACATTCTATTCAGTTATTTTTCAGTTGTGTGACCCCATTTGGTGTTTTCTTGGCAAAGATATGGAGTGGTTTGCCATTTCCTTCTCCACCTCATTTTACTGATGAGGAAAATGAGACAAACCAGGTTAAGTGTCTCGCTCAGGGTCACACAGCTAGTGTCTGAGGCTGGATTTGAACTCTGGAAGATGAGTGTTTCTGACTCTAGGCCTGGCATTCTATCCACTGGTGTTACCTAGCTGCCCCTTTACATTCTATTGGATAGCCACAAAAACTCAGCCTTCTATATCTTGGCCTGAGGTCTGGACCCTTATTCCCCCACATCTGGGAAGGGGCAAGAGGCAATGTAGGAAAGGGAGACAGAGATAGTACCTAAAGGCTAGACTGTGGATTCCGTGTGTGTGTGTGTGTGTGTGTGTGTGTGTGTGTGTGTGTGTGTGTGTGTGTATGTCTGTGTGTGTGTGTGTGTGTGTGGCCATTATTTGTCCACTGCGATGAACTTTTGAGTCAACTTTGTAGTAAGGCTTGTTCCCTTCCCTGCCAACTTACTAGCTGTGTGACCTTTGCTATGTCCCTTAAACTCTCCGGGCCTCAGTTACATCATCTATAAAAAGGAAGTGATGATAGCATTTATTACCCATCTTAAAGATTTTCAAATGCTGTGTGATTTGGAGTGAGGAGCGTGAAGCAAGGAATATGAAGGGTGGAGGTGATAGGATGAATGGAGTCAGTAGAACTGTCTTGAAGGATGACCTGAAACTTGGAGGGGCTAGTGAGAAAGAGGAAAGGGAAGGGAAAAAGAGAGAGGGGCATTGTGGATAATTTTCTATTCTGTCTAGGTGATCTATCTTTGTATAAGTGTCTTTGTGTTCTGTCTCTCTCAGCACCAGCAGTCCTATGTGGGGAGGAAGGATTCTCCAGCACTGAAAGTTGGGGTTTAGTCTTGGTTTGCTGCACCCCAGGGACAGCTCTGTCCCAAGACACCTTCCCATTTGCTCTCTTCCATTCTGCTATTCCCTTCTTTTCCAACCCCTTTCAGATATCTGACACTTTTTTATTGGGACTGTGGCACCTGGGTTACCTTCTATCTACCCTCCCCATCCCCTCTCTGTCATAGCAACCCAGAAAAGCCATCCCCATGTACCAGGTTTTCTGTGGTTCTACCTCCACTTAAAGGGCATCTCGGTGGCACAGTGGATAGAATGCCAAGCCTGGAGTCAGGAAGCTGTTGTTCAGTTGTTTCATTCACCTCCAACTCTCTGTGACCCCATTTAGGGTTTTCTTAGCAGAGATACTGGAGTGGTTTGCCATTCCTTCTCCAGCTTATTTTGTAGATGAAGAAACAGAGGCAAACAGGGTTTAGTGACTTGTCCAAGGTCACACAGCTAACAAGTGTCTGAGGCCAGATTTGAACTCAGGAAGATGAGTCTATCTGACTTGAGGCCCCCAGTCAGGAAGACCTGAGTTCTCCAGTCAAGAAAACCCCAAAGGGGGTCATGAAGAGCCAACCATAAGTAGACCAAAAACAACTAAACAACACATCCATTTAAAACCATAGCTCATGAGCCCCAACCAATGTATTTATTTTTTACTGGTGAGGCAAAAGATAAAATTAGTTTTAAGAAAAAGCTTCAAAATGAAATAAAAGCTGTTAAAATAGCAATAGAAAATTTTTTCTGCTCCCCAACCACTAGGGGCCATGCTCTCCTATAAGCTGTCGAAAAAAATGCAGAAGATTCAGGACTCATAGGAACTTATTAACAGATTAAAAAGCAACAACATATAAAGTACTCTGCTCCCCCACCCCCACCCCAAACCCTCCACAGGTGGACATCATATAGCATCTTTGCTTCCTGTCTCTCTGTCTCTGTCTCTCCATCTCTGTTTCTATCTTTCTGTCTCTCTGTCTCTCCATCTGTTTCTATCTCTTTCTGTCTCTTTGTCTCTGTCTCTGTCACTCCATCTCTGTTTCTGTCTCTTTCTATCTCTCTCCATCTCTGTTTCTATCTCTCTCTGCCTCTGTCTCTCTCTCCATCTCTGTTTCTATCTCTCTCTGTCTCTCTGTCTCTGTCTCTCTCTCCATCTCTGTTTCTATCTCTTTCTGTCTCTTTCTCTCCATCTCCGTTTCTATCTCTTTCTGTCTCTCTGTCTCTGTCTCTCTCTCTGTCTCTACACCACCCCCCCACCCCGCCCGAGCTGCTGTTGCCTTTGTGAAGCCCTTCCCTGAGAAGTGAGCTCTGTCATCTCACTTTAAGCTTAGAGCCCAGAGACTAAATTTCACTTCATTTAATGAGAAAGCCAGGTCCTTCATCTGACCAATGATCAGACTAGGACCCCCTTCCCCCGTCTCTGCCACCCCCCTCTAGCTACTTTCTCTCCATAAGGAGAAAGGTCTGTCAGCTGAGTCTTAGCTGTGTCTGGCTTTTGTCTCCATAAGGAGAGGGAAATCTGTCAGCTCCTAGAGTCTTAGTCTACTAGAACTAAGCTTCTGTTTTTTTGAACAAAGAATAATCAGCCAGTTTATTGTAGCCTGTAGGCATTCAGTCTGTCTTTGAACTTAACTTCTTCCTGCTAGTAGGACCCTGATATATCATTGTCCCAAGCTTCTATTGGACCCAGGGCTAAAAAAATCCTCTTTAACTCCATCAGTCCCTGATTGCCTCTCCTGAATTTTTGATTGGACCAGCTTATAGGACAGTGAGCTTTTCCCTCATGGCTGTGGAGACCTGAACAAGAGCCACATTCAAGCTATATTCTGATGTTTCTCGGTGGCAACTCTAGGTAGGGGTAACATGAGTTGTGAAAGGGTTCCCTGAACTTGTCTTCTTGAGTTGCCATATTTTCAAGAAACACTGGACCTAGAGGCTGCAGGCAGCCCTGAACGTGTCAAGGACAAAGCCATCCCGAGCTGACATGATCTGTTGTTTGCACCCCAAGCTAGACTCCCTGTATATCCTTGGGAGTCAAGACAGGTGCCAGTCAGTATGCACCATACTGAGAGATCGTTTGTGCAGCTGGCACCCTTGTAGATAAGCAGACCCTCCTAGCTTCATGGTCTAGCAGTTCCCAAGGGAAAAGAATGCTGCTTTTGCCATCTTACTTATTCATGATTTCTCCTCCCCGTTGGGAGGGAATTAGTCCTTTCCCCATCCCTACTGCTCTTTCCCTCCTCCCATGCTGCTCCCATTTAGGTGGAGATTGCTGTTCCTCCTCCTCCCTTTGTTGCCATTTCATAAATGTGCAAGCCTCTGTTAGGACTGGGAGCTCCTTACACCTGGAGTTCCACATGCATGTTCATTTCTCTTGCAATCCGGTTGTAATACATGTCTCATGGACTTTTGGTATTTTTTTTGTTTAACAGAACCAAGACATACCTTTGAGTGTTGTCCTTAAAACTGGACCCAGTCTCTAAGCCTAGAGCTTGGAGCCCATCAGAAAGCCTTCTTCTCATTGTGCAAGGAAAATTTCTCTTCCCTAATAAAGTCATTCCAGGCCTTAAGTCATTAAGTGGGAGTGGGGGTGATGTTTCAAGAGTGTAAGTGGGAGAGAAAGGGGAGATGGGATTGATTAGGAGAGTTTCTCAGCAATCTGATGAGCTTATAGGGTAGTGACACTTGTCTGGTACTTCTTTTAGAGGATGACATGCCCACTGGCACCTTCTTAAGATAACAACAGATAGCTTCTGAACAGGTTTCATTGACTGGGGCTACCCCCAAGATGGTTTGGCTGGTAGGACTCTTAGGTATATGGACTCTTGTTGAAGGGGCCACTTCTCTTTGCTTGCCTATAAAAGAGAACTGACATACATCTTTCATCTCTTTTTTTGTCTTTCTTCCTGTTTAGAAGACAGACTAGAATATGAGAGAGAGAGAGAGAGAGAGAGAGAGAGAGAGAGAGAGAGAGAGAGAGAGAGAGAGAGAGAGAACTTCTACTTCTTGCTTGCCTGGAGGGGCAGGGGGAAAACTTATACATTTGAAATCTCCACCCCGCTTCCAGACCATTCAAAGTACCATCAAAGTCCTCCTTTTGCTTTCTGTTCCTTTTTCTCAGCATAAGTACTGGAGATTTGAGAGTGGACTTTGCAGCTGGGTCAGTAGAAGACCTAAGTAGCGCACAGCTGAGGCAGACATGCTTGCAGACATATGCTCGTCGCTGTGGCTCAGGAAGAGATTTTTGTGGATAGTGTTCCTGAATCTCTCAACTTGGGGAATCTTGATTTCCCAAGCAGCATGATTTCATAATCTAACTTTCTAGCTAGAGAAGGAAGATATCATTAAACTCGGGGATTGCCTCAAGAGCAAATTCAAGTTCAAGCCTCAGGGACCTGGTTCTCTAGAGAGAGAAGGGGAATTCCTGGGCAGTGGACCTCTTGGAGAGAGAAAAGGATTACCTGTATTGGTCCTTGAAGCTGAAGAAACAGTAGCAAAGGGACTAAAGACATAATGCAGAGAAGCAAGAGATCAGGACCTTGTCACCCCTACCGTTGCTGTGAGTTATTTAGACAACACGTTTCTGATGAGAAAGGGTTGCCTATCCCATGGCCTCAAAATGTGTTTGCCTTCTGGGTGAGGCCCAAATCCCACAGTAAGACAGACTATGAGTTTGGTAGGTCCTGTGTAGTACCCCACATAAGCAAAGGATTTCACCAGAATGTTAGCATGCTATTCTGCTGTCAGTACCAAGCTCATTTTCCTTCAAATGGGAGTCATGGTGTTTTTTAAATTGCTTTATGGGTTATCTGTATCCATAAATGGGTTCCTATGAGTCCTTTGAACTTCTTGAATTTTTTGTGGTGTGAAATAAAGTGGGCCTTTGTTACCTTGTGTGCTTGTATGGGAGCTTGGGAACCATTTATTCACACTTGTGGAAGTCTAGAGATGAGCTATGCCCAAACTATATTTGGGGATTTCCCAGATTAAACTCTGGATGGGAATATATAAGCCCAAGAAATATGGCCTTTTTTGGGTCAGCCCCTAGGATCAGATCTAGACTGTATGAGTCCAGAGCTTGGATGAGGAGGGTGAATAACAAGGGATTTTTTGGTGATCAATAGAATCTTATCTCAAGTGATGCTGTCTGCCACACCTGTAGGTAAGGCTGGATCTTGGAGGCACTGTTTGTGCCTAGCAGTTCAGAGCAAATAGCCATGAATGGAGGCTAAGAGGATCCTCTGCTTTCCCTTGGAGAGCATGATGGTAAATGACTGGGAATCTGGAAATCAGAGTGCATGGGAGACCCAAACTCAGTGGTTATCACTGGGCTTAACCTCTTTATTGTACTTGTTTCCTTGTCTGTAAAATTAGAGGATTGGGTTGGACAATCTTTAATGTCCTTTCGGGTTCTAATAGTTTTAAGTATGAGGACTAGGGAAGATGGGCTGAAGGAAGCCCTCCCAGGGTCCAGAGTGATGAGGATGGCAGATATCCAGATTGAAATTTTTAAGGAGCAGACTAACACATTACTTTGTTGTTTTTGGAGGGGGGAAGGCGGGGCAATTAGGGTTAAGTGACTTGCCCAAGGTCACACAGCTAGTACATGTGTCAAGTGTCTGAGGCCGGATTTGAACTCAGGTCCATCTGATTCCAGGGCTGGTTCACTACTCACTGTGCCACCTAGCTGCCCCAAAGAACACATTACTTTGTTAAGCTAGTTTTAAAATCTCTGTTAGGTAAGACAAGCATTCCTGTAATCTGCCTATCTGTCTGTGTACTGGAGATTTGCTCTCTGTATTTTTGTCTTTCATATGACAGACTGAGCTTGCATTGTGCAAAGTTGTCGTTGGGAAAGACTGCTAGCTGAGAGAAGCAAAAAAGGAACAGTATGGTCTCAGCTAGTGGAAGTTGCCATCCCTTGGGTTGTGGCATTGTTAAGTTGCCAGAGACAGAATACTCAGGAAGCCTTGGCCTTGGGGATGTCCTGGGCCTATCTCTTCTAATCTTCTTCTGTCCACAGGCCTTGGAGTGCAAAAGGGAGAATGAACAAATGAAAAAAAACATTCATTAAATGTTTGCTATGCACTGTGGATACAAATAGAAGAGAGGCAGTCTCTGCCCTCAAGAAGCTTGTGTTTTAATAGGGGGAAGACAACACTAATAAAAGAGTGGTAGCCGCTGAAGGATAAAGTCACAGGGATAGTGATTAGAGCGAGAGGGGAAATGATTGTTAACTCAACTTTTCCAGAAGCAGTGGTAATCTTTTTAAAAAAATTTTTATTACTAATTTTTTAACATTCTTAAAATTTTTTTTCAGCTCCAGATTTTCACCCTCCTTTCAGTTCCTCCTCTACCCATTGAGAAGGCAAGCAATATGATATCAGTTGTACATATGACATCAGAAGCAATGGTAATCTTGATTTGAATATGGTTCCCATAGTAGGAGGTAGGCTAGGGGGTATACCTCAGGGGCCATAGCCCAGGGCAACGTGGCAGGAAGAACATGGTTGGATGGCTGGAGCTGACCAAAGGGATCAATTTCTCATCGGTCAGCAGGGTCCCAAGGTGGGAGGTGGAAGTCTGATTGGTCGGGTCCAGAGGCAGGAGTGGTAGCTCAGGGTGGAAGGGACAATTTCTGGTGGACCACTTCATCACTAAAGGTTTTGAGGCCAGAATGAGGTAAGTCAAAAGGGACTTTGAGTAGTTGTGTCTAAAGGGCAGGCTCATAAGAATTTTGGGAGCATCTTCCAAGAATTTGAGAGAAGAAACCAACCTCCTTTCCTTCTAGCTAAATGGTGAGAGTTTGGGTTCAGCCCTCGCAATGCTACTGGATGACCATTTCTACTCCAAAATGAGAACTCCAGCTCTATTAATTATCTGGCAACCTGGGTCCTAGACATGGAACCCAGAAAGTTTCAGGGGATGTATATTGTTATTCCGCACCCCTAGCTCCTTCCCTTACATCTTCATAGAGTTCTCTTACCCTTAGGGAAAGGCAATCTCAGGTCTCCCAAGTCCTTCTGTGATAGTCCAGGATTCCGTATGAGTGTTTAAAAACCCAACAACTTATTTTTATGAACTTGACAAATATAAATATTTTAATGACACTTTTTTTGTTTGACATCACCACCACTATGCTTTATTCCTCCCCAAAATTCCCTCCCCTAACAAATAGAAACCTTTACTTAGAACCAATACGTATAGACAAGCAAAACAAATTCACACAATGGCTATGTCTAAGAATCTAAGTTTCATTCTATACCTACAGTTACAAATGCCTTTTATGTAGAATCCCCCAGAAGGCATTTGTACGTCCTAGTTAAGGTTTGAAATCTTGTCCCTTACGTGTAACTGACCAGAGCTTTTGAGCCTTCAACACTTAACTTACTACAAAATAAGTACTTGAATGACAGAAAGGCCATTAGTCACTTAATCTCTGCCTGCCTCAGTTTCCTCAACTGTAAGATAGGTATTTTGTGAGGATCACAATGAGATAATATTTGTAAAGCACTTAGCCTAGAGGGCTAATAAACAATATTTCCCTCCTTTCAGTGCCAAAAATAGGTCAAGCCCCCAGCAGATAGACCACCTCTCCAGGTCAACTATAAAGGAGGATATGGGCAAGAGTCACATAGGAAGGAGAGACACATAAAGGTTACAAACTGCATTGCTGGAGGCAATCATTAGCTTTTATATAGTGGTTACATATTATCGCATTTTTTCCCTCACAGTATCCCTGGGAGGTACTATTATTATCCCTATTTTACAGAGGAGGAAACCAAGACAGGCAGATATTAAGTGACTTCCCCAGGCTCACACAGCTAGTATCTAGGGCAGGATTTGAATTCAGGTCCTCTGGACTCCAAGTCCAGTGCTCTAATCTACTGTGCCACTTAGCTGCCTAGGCAATACCCATATCAGCAAGATTACAGAGCCATTTGGGTATTTTTCATATTTAAAAGTGGATCGAAAAGTGTTCCTCATCATACCTTCTTGCATATTGCTCCAGACACAGTTGCCTACTCTATCTATCCCAAGTTCTGTCTGTGCTTCTAGCAATACATCAGTCAGCATGTATGTATTAGGCACCTGTTATATGCCAGGCACTAGGCTAAGTACCAGGGATGCAGAAGGAAAGCAGAAACAGTCCCTGTCTTCCAGGAACTCTCAGACTAATGGGGGAGACCATGTGCAAGCAAGATACCCACAAGATATATCCAGAGTATATGGAAAGTAACTACCTCCCACATCCTTTCCTGGACCTACCTATTGCTGCACCCCAGCAGACCCCAGAGCTTTCACCCTCTGTTCCCCCTCCCATCCCTTCTGTGAATTTTCCTTTCCCTTTGCCCTTTCGGGTAGACAAAAAAGAAGAAAGATAGAGTTGAGTACTCATATTGGTCCTTGATACTGCTGGGAGTTGTTAAAATCAGGAACTCCCTGATCTTCCGTCAGTAGAGCGCTTTGAGGAGAGATGGAGGATAGGCTGGCCAAGAAGCCTGGCAACAAGACCTTTAGGGACCCCAGATGGGATAGCTTGCCTCCCTCCATCTTTCTGCCTCATGGTGGCTGGGTACAGGGAGTGCCGGTGGAGCAGGTTTACCTGCTATCACCCCACATATCAACCACCCACTTCTAGCCATAGTGCTTAAGACACTAGGAGGCTGGAGATCCTGAGGAAGAGGAATAGGCAGACATCCAGAGCAGAGCCAGAGACTTAATGGCATCATGGTACCTAAGGGTCCCATTGGTTTTTAAGGGCATGCCCTGAGTACCCATATCCATACTCCCTCACTGTCTGAAGGCTGACTGTGCTTAGCAAACTTAGAGAAGTCGGGAGGGAGAAGGAGAATTCTCTGCATCAGGTGTCCTTGAGCCATGCAAGCATGCATCAGAGCCTGGACAGGGGTCAGGAGGGAGGGAGGGAACTAAGAGGAGGATGTAACAAATCAAGGACCAGAGGGGCCTGCCTTATCTCTAATCCTTAGACAACAAGGTCTCAGTTCCCGGCTGCCTCGGGGGCTCTGCTCTTATCTGTAGGTAACAGAGTTGGCACTGGCTTGGCCTCTGGCTGGCTATAGTCAATGGGATTGAGAGTAGAGATGTCCCTTCCTTTGGCAGGACTCAGGAGACCAGAGTGATCTCTAGAAGGTCAGCCCAAAGGAGAGCAGGAAATAAAGTCCAGACTGCAAGGAGAAGTAGCAGCCACGGTCCTTTGGCGCAATCTGGTTTCTAGAGCTAAGCTTTCCTCAAATTTCCAGGGCTGAGCCTCACTTGTCATTCCAAGGGCAAAGGGATCTAGAAATCAGTGCCTTCCCTCTCCTGAGCTCCAAAATGGGTCCCCATTCCCTCATGTCTCAGGGCCTTGACCTCTCACCCTTTAATTGTCAGTCCTCTCATATTCAAATCTCAGAACTCAGACTCCCCTGTGGCTCCTCTCATCTTGCCAGGGCTTGGCGTCTCTCCAAAATCAAATTCCAGTGACTCTTCTGTCCTCTCCCTGTCTCCTGCCACACAATATATAGTCTCCAGAACCTTTGCTTCTTATCCGCTCCCATCCCCCCAAGTTCCAGGGACTCTGCTGTCTCTAAAGTCTCTGGGACCTCAGCCTCAAACTGTCCCAATCTCAGGGGCCCAGCCCTTTCCCGTTCTGAAATCATGCCATCTTCCCCAGTCACAGTCCCTAGCTCTCTCTCCTTTTTGACACCTTGGCCACCACTTGGCCCTCTCTTAGGGAGGGATCAGAAGGCAGCCACGTTCTTTAGCAGAGGGGGATGGGGGAGGTTGGGCTGATTGTTGTTAATTAGTGTCACTGAAGCTTGGCCAAGCTGGAGAGGCAGATAAAGGGAGGCACAGGGGAGGGAGGGGCTTGATTCAGTCCCTTGTGCAGGTGCCATGGGCCACAGATTCTCCAGGGAGAGCTTGTAGGATGAGTTCTTCCAACCCCTGATTTGTGTTAGCCATTGGCCTTGTTCATCCAGCCTCAATCACCCCTGGGCACCTATAGGAGCTGGTCAGAGCAGAATGGGCGGAAGCAGCTGCCCCCAGGGCTGTTATGAATCAAGCTATTTATGTTTGAGTCAGAGCTTTTCCTCTTATCTCTAACAGGGACACAGGGCTAGGGATTAACTCTGACTCCCGGGAGATCCTCCAGTTTTGGCCCTTAGCCACATTCCACAGTACAACTACCCTCCCCATGCTTTGCTCTGCCCCTAAATCCCTCCTAGCCAATGGACAGGGAGTATGGTACCACTGACCAAACCTGATGGGTAGTGGAATCGCTTCCTCCTTTATTAATGCCTCTGGAAAATGGGAACATTTTGTCGTGCCTTGGGAAATTTAGGATCACAAGACCTAGACCTAAAATCATCAGCCCAGAGTGACTTAACTGACCCAGATAGCTAATAGCAGGTAGAGATCAGAGTTATATTCTCTCTCCCTCCCTCTCTCTCTTTCTCCAAACACATACACACACGCCACCCCACAAGGAGAATATGAAAAATAGGCAATTACTATTGATTATATATGATTATATGCTGTGTTGATTATATACTATTGATTATAATTTGATTTGGCAACTACTGACAGGTTTGATAGGCCCTGTACTAGGCACTGAAGGAGGAGGGGGTACAGGAGGCTGGGCTATATAGTGGAAAGAGCATTGGATTTAGAGTCAGGAGACCTGGGTTTGAATCTCAGCTCTGTAACTTACTGCCCCTGTGACCTTGGACAAGTCACTTTACTTTGGTGGGCCTTAGTTTCCCCCTCTTGTAAAGTGAAGGAGTTGGATTCAAGGATCTTCAGGTTTCCTTCCATTTCTAAATCCTGTGATCCTCCACCATGAGTGCCTCTTGCTTCTAGCTTTCTGGATTCAAGGAGCCACAGGGTAAGTTCTGGTCACACTGACTGTGTGGGGAGTAGCCTGGGGAAAGGGGAATAATGAGGCACTATGTGGATGGTTGGTGGGTTCAGAAAGCAGGCCTTCCCAGCTCCAGGGCTGGGGGAGCCATAGGGGCTTTATCTTGCCATTAATGGCTTTCTAAATTGGCGGCAGTGGAGCAAAAAACCCAATTTGAGCCAGGAGCATGCATGATTACTATTGTAATAACCTCAGCTAATAAGAATATGATGTGGGGTTAGGTTGGGAGAGAAAACACATTTCTCATTAGCTCTTGGATTAATTACTCTCCATGCTTTCTTAGTTAGGAGGAGGAGGGGAGAGATGAGCTACCGCCCCCTTTCAGGGCTAGAAGTGGCCTCACCTTAATTTGGGAAGGGTGCTGGTGCATATTTTCTGAATGAGATTCTTTCCTTTATACAGAAAAATAACCCAGAGTTATCGTAAACCTTAGACACTTTGTCCAGTAAGGATGTGTCCAGCTTATACTCAGCAAACACAGTTCAGAAGAGGTTTCAAGGGCATTGAATGTGTAATGGCTCCTTTTGGGGCAATGCTGGACGCCTGGCAGGGAGGAGGAGATTATAAGATTTTGAAACTGCGGAGGGTTCCAGCGCTGAGAGGAAGGCAAGAAAGCTGGAGTTGGGTAAAGGTAGCAGGGTACCTGTAGCTGTAAGGGAGGAGCAACCATGAGAATCATGAGACAAGGAAGGAGCAGCAAATAATTTGACCATAGTAGATGCAACACGATGTTAATTATAGGGAGAGCAATGATTTGGGTTTAGCTACATGAATGTAGAACACAGGTTACTGGCCCTATCTTCCAATGCTCTCCCCCCTAGGGCTTGCTAAATGAAGCTCTAGGAAAATATGCACAGCCCTAGTGCAAGCTGCAGAGACATGATGAAAGTTGGAAGGAATTTAATCATGCTGATTCATACAGAAGGACTTGCTACTAAACTGCAGAGATGGAGGCAAAATAGCTCAAAAGACAGATTTAGCTTGAGGGACTCTCACTGTGCTGGCTGGAAGTTGTGGGTCTGACTAGCAAAAAGAACTAAAAATAGCTCTGAGGCTATGGGCTAGACTCAGGAAAAGAGCAATCACACCTTTGTTTAGAAAAAGACTGCATAATAATTGTAGTTCAGTGTAGAACCTGCAGATACAAGCAGTGTCTTAATAGAAAACCAGCAGATATCAGTAGAGACCGTGAGCAGATGTCAGTACAGGGTAGAAGGTAGCCCACCAGAAACTGACAGAGTGACAATACTTCTGTAAGGAAGTAGCGAGTGGCAACTTTGTGGGCAAAGAGATAATCCAGTTATATCTGAGATATAACCTTATTCATATTCCTTTTCCTACAGCGTGAGAATCTGTGGCAGAATGAGCACATCTGTGTACATAGAGGAGCACTCTTGTTATTTACCTTGCTATTCTGTGTAATTAAATGCCTTTGCTTTAAGTTAGTGTCCTCTGGGTTAGTCTGTAAAAGAGGAAAGTTAGATGGGACCTGTGAGTTATGATTTTGAAAAGATGCTGACTCAAGCAAACTTTGAACCTGGATGTAGCTTTTGGGGGCCCACACTGAGGACATCCAAGTTTGTAAATGGACCTAAGCTGCCTCAAGTTTCAACAGGCAGTTGTCTACTTCAAGAATCACTATATGTGGTATAGGGATCTGGAATTATCAGAGGTAAAAGCCACTGCTTGTGGGACTGAATATTTTTGAATAGATAAGTAGGCAGAATTCAATACAGCAGAATTCAATGGTGGGGAAATGGAAGGTACAATCAGTTCTCATATGAAGAGACAGAGTGTTGGAGAAACTCTTCAACAGTTTGAATGAAGGGCAGCTAGGTGGTACAGTAGATCAGGGCACTGGCCCTGGAATCAGGAAGTCCTGAATTCAAATCTGGCGTCAGACACTTGGGCACTTACTAGCTGTGTGATCCTAGGCAAGTCACTTAACCCTGATTGACTTGCCCAAAAAAAAAGAGTTTGATTGATACTCTTGGTTTGACTAAAGGTTAACAGGGGAAATTATAGCTGTATTTTAACCTGATGGGTATCTTTGTTCATAGGCTCACATGGAAGGAGGCAAGCCATCTTCTTTAGTTTCTACTGTTAAAAAGACTTAATTTCAAATAGAAAAGCAATTACTAGATGTCAGTTGTGTGCAGAGAGTGCTGTGCTAGGAAATACTTTTTTTTTTTTTTGGCAAAACGGCAGTCCCAATCTCCATGAAGCTTACAGTCTAATAGGAGGATATAATACATATTTAAACACCAGAGGGAGCTCCTGAGTGAGTTCGAGCATGGGTACCATTCTTATGTTGCTATGGTAGCGTTGCTATGGCAACCAGGCTTATACAGTAAGGAGGCCAAACTAATGGTGGTGTCTTCAACCTGCCCCTCTTTCTTCCTTCCCTTTTCCCACTGCCCACCTCCACTTCCTACCAAAAAGCTGGGTTTTGATGCACATGTAAGAAGTCTGACACTCAAATTCTCTCAGATGAGAAATGACTGTTGTCTCTCAGCTTGCAGACTTCCTGAGCTCATTTCTCTAGGGCAGAGTTCTTACGATCTATGCACTTTAAGAAAATATTTCGATACCCTATTTCAATAATTAATTTCCTTTGTAATATATGAATAATATTTTATGTATTTTAAAAACATTATTCTGAAAAGAGGTTCACAGGCTTCATCAGACTGCTGAAGGGATCCATAACATTGAAAAAAATCAACAGGTTAAGACCTTCTGCTTTATGAGTATCTTTATATTGGTCTCATATAGAGTAACCCTAGAATTCTCTCTACCTCTGTGTGACTTCATGTCTAGTCCCACCCCCAGCTCAGCCTTGATGAACAAAAATTATCTCTCTGAAAGGAGAAAATTGTCTCTTTCTGTAGCTCACTCTTCAATAAACATAGCAAGCAATCTGGGTTTTGTTGGCCAACAAGTTTCATCACAGGTTAATGGCATATGAATAAAAGGAAATGAAAGGAAAATAAAAAAGTTTCCAAACTCTGGTCACCATTCGAATCACTTACAAGGGACATTGGGAGCAAGATGTGAAAGGAATCGATGTATCAAATAGGGACCTCAGCTTCTCCATCAGTCAGTCAAATCAATGAGCATTTATTAAATGCCTACTACATGGCAGGCACTGTGCTAAATGCTAGGGATACAAAGAAAGGCAAAAGACAGCCTCTGCCCTCAAGGCACTCACAATCTAATGGGGTGGGGGTGGGGAAGACAACGAGCAAACAAATATGTACAGACAACTTGCTTCCAGGCTGTCTTGCCAATCCATCCTCTACATGGCTGCCAAAATGATCTTCCTAAGACACGGGTATGAGCATGTTAGTCTTCAGATTTGACTATCCATTGCCCATAAGATAAAAATATAATGTCCTGGCATTTATAGCTATTTACCATCTTGCTCTCACCTACATTTCCAGTTTTATTTCCTATCACTTCCCTTCATGAACTCTACATTTCAGCCAAGATGGATTACTAGCTTTTCCCCAAACTCAATATGGGAGCTTCTAGGTGGCACACTGGATAGAGCTCAGTTGTCAGAATGAGGAAGGCTCAATTTCCTGAGTTCAAATCTGGCTTCAGATACTTGCTAGCTGTTTGACTTAGGGCAGGTCATTTAACCCTGTTTGTTTCAGTTTCCTCATCTTTAAAATGAGCTGGAAAAGGAGATAGCAAACCACTCTAGTATCTTGCTAAGAAAACCCCCAAATGAGATTAAGAAGAGTCAGACACAAATGACTGAATAACAAGACTCAGTACTCCAACTCTTATCTCCATGCATTCCCACAGTCAGTCCCCATGATTAAAAAACAACCCCTCCTCATCTCTGCTCTCAAAACTTTGTCTTCTTTCAAGTTTTGACTCAGGTGCCACCTCCTCCACAAAGCCTTCTCTGATCCATTCCTCCAGTTACTACTGAGTTACTGCCTAGAATCCTTTTACTATACTTATTTATATCCATGCCCTTCTTCCCCCATAGAATATGAGCTTTTTTAGGACAGGAACTATTTTGTTTAGATTTTTGTAACCCCAGCATCTACCCAGGCCCAACATTATAGGTTGGTTAATAATGTTAAATTGAATTGAGCTAAATATTTATTGTGATGACTTGACCAATTGTAGCCAGAATGGCCTTTGTTTTCTTTGAATGGCTCAGCTTGCCTCATTGAGCCTCTGGACACTGTGGCTTGCTCTTCCGGGGCAGGAGGCCCGGGGAGCATGCCGGGAAGCAGACAGCTTCCTGTGTGAGGAGTCATGGGGCTGGCTGAGGGGAGGTGTTAATGTCTATGCTAGGGGGAGGGGCCAACTCAGGAACCAATCGGCCCTGGTCATTTGGGCGGAGCTTGATGATGTCACAAACCCTATAAGAGGGGAGAGGACAGCTCAAAGAGCTCTCTTTCCTTTTTCGGTTGGAGCCAGCGACAGTTACGACAGTTACATCGTCAGTTACAGCGACCGTTACATCGTCAGTTTCAGTTGCAGCTTCAGTTACAGACAGAGACACAGCTGAGGCAGGAGCTGCCAGTAGCAGAGCTGACCTACGGGAGGAAGCTGAACAAAGACTTCAGGCCAGTGGGTAATCTTATTACCATCGAGGGGGAAGCATGATTTTGCTTTACGCAATCATGCTTCTCTGTAGCCTCCTGGTTACTCTTGCAAGGCGTACTTATTGGGCCTGGAAGATTTTGATCAACATATCAAAATGGGGCTTCTGGTTCATGGGTTGGTTACTGTGGAGCCTAAATAAATGTTTTGATTCTTCTGCCTTCTACTTTGAGAGTTTCTTCTATCCGGCGATTCCGAACCTTTCAGACATGTTTATGATCCTCTTTGAGATTATAAACTCGGCCCTCCTGATACATTTGGCGTCACGAACAGGATCGCTAGGTATAAGATCTCTATTTAGAAGCAGAACAATTTCAGAGGAAGAGATGAATATCCCAGGATGGGAGGATCCATTTTATTCCTCCCTAGCAAAAGAATTGGCTAAAAAAGCTGGACCCTGTGAAAACTGGGAACCAAGGCTACGGAGAGGAGATCCTAGGGATTTGGAAAAGTGTTTACGAGAAGTTGGGATTCAGTCAGGGGCATCACTATCTAGGCAAAGCTGGATAGTGTTATCAGCCTACCGGCTAGTATACGAAAGATTGAGATTAAGTGAAAGACATGGGGGCACTCCTACCCCACAGGAAGAAGAGGAATCTCAGATAGCAGGAGACCAAACTGACTCAAATGAGAACTTTTCTATTAATGTGGCTAAGAGCAACAGGAGACCAAAAAAGCCCAGAGTGCATTTCAACCCAGCCCAGAAAGAGCCTGACTGCCTGCTTCGTCCTAGCCATGGTGGCAGAGGAAGAGAGTGGGGAGAGAATGAGACAATGTTAGGGGCTGAGGCACAAAACACTACTTGGGTTCAGGATGTGCCTCACACAGAGAATAGGAGATGGTTAAATGATCAGACAAGGGCTCGACCCATACAAAGGAGGAAGACAGAAACCCGAGGTGAAGATTCAGTTACAAGGGAAATTCAGGAAGATTTCTCACCGCAAGAGGTCACAGATATTTTGAGTAGATTCAGCCAAAGAATAGGAGAACCATTGATATCTTGGATGGTAAGACTCAGTGATCAAGGGGCCGGTGGAATATCAGTAGATGGGACAGACTGCATGAGATTCATAGGTATCAGCCATGATCCTCTAGTTCAACAAGCTTTTAGGGAACATCATCAGCAAGGAGATGGTGAGAGCAGGACTACTCTGTTGGCATTAGCCGCTGTGGGATGCAATAAGAGATATGCTACTGATTCTATGTGGCCCACTGAGCACAGACCCTGGTATTCACTTAGAGATTGTATCATGAGACTAAAGGAGGAGGTAATGAAGACTGCCATTATGACAGGAACTGCAGACAAATATTACAATGATTCAATGGAACTGCCTCATAGGAATTTAATAATTAGGACAGCTCCCCCTGCTTATAAACAACTAATTTTGAATTTATTACTTGGAGAAGTAGGGAGCCGTCTTACAACAGTGATAAATAAGATTTTACAGTTATATGACTTAGGTGACTGGGGAAGGGATAGATCTCCTCAAGAGAGAAGGGTGAATAACCAGCAAACTTGGCGCCAAAGGAGAGTAACAAGGAAAGAAATGTTTACTGCTTTATTGAGAGCAGGAGTAGGTTTTGAAATGATAGATGGAATTCCAACCAATGAATTATATAGAATGTACAGAGATAAAGGCCTTGATAACAGGAGAGATAGGGAAATCAGAACTGCTCCTGCAAATGCTACAGATGTTGAACCTTCATACCCAAGTGAATCACATGAAAGGGAATACTAGGGAACAGGCCAGGCCCCAGCCCAAATTAAGGAAATACACAGGCTGGATTGTAGACCTCACATTAACTTGACCATATATTGGAAAAATGGGTCAAGTACGGTAACTGAGGCATTAATAGATACTGGGGCCGAGGCCACCCTTATTTATGGAAATCCAGACAAGTTCAGCCATGGAACTCCTATTACCATCACAGGACTAGGAGGGACTGAAATATCAGCCAGGCAAGTTAAATTAATGATGAAAATTGGACGGTTGCCCAAGAAAGAATATAGTGTGGTTATTGTGCCTATTCCTGAATACATCATTGGAATAGACATTTTGAAGGGTATGACCTTAAATTTACCTGAAGGGAAATACCAATTTGCTGTGAGGAAAATAGGCATTAATGCAGTCTTAGTGGGGAAAATCAAGATGGATCCAATCACTTTGCCCGAACCTTCTGAAGTAATTACTTTGAGGCAATATCGTGTGCCAGGTGGGCAAGATGAAATTGCCAACACTATAAGAGAATGTGTTGAGGCAGGAGTGTTAGTCCCTACAACTACTCAATGGAACAACCCTGTCTGGCCAGTCCGAAAGTCAGATGGAACATGGAGGATGACAGTAGATTATAGACAGCTGAACAAAGTGACTCCTCCCTTGTATGCTGCTGTCCCAGACACGGTTACTTTAATAGAGAGAATACAAAAACATGAAGGGACTTGGTATGCAGTTATTGATTTGGCCAATGCCTTCTTTACAATCCCAATAGACCCCAAGCAATGGAATCAGTTTGCTTTTACTTGGCAAGGCCGACAGTATACATTTACACGCCTGCCGCAAGGATATATTCATAGCCCAACTATTTGCCACAGGATTGTAGCTGAACATTTGGATGAATTAAAGTTACCTGGTGTACAGCTTACACATTACATAGATGACATCATGATACAGGGAAAGAATATAAAGGAGGTGGAGGAGAGTTTAGCATTATTAATTGACCATATGAAAAGCAAAGGATGGGAAATCAACCCCGCAAAGGTTCAAGGGCCAGCTCAAACTGTAAAATTCTTGGGGATACAGTGGAATAGAGGACTGCGAGAAATTCTCCCACAAGCTCGACAAAAATCCAGGATTTTCCCACCCCTACCAATAAGAAAGAGGCCCAAAAGTTCATAGGGCTGTTTGGTTATTGGAGACACCACATCCCACATTTGGGACAGATTTTAAAACCCTTGTATAAAGTCACCAGAAAGAAATATGAATTTGACTGGGGACTTGAACAAAGTAGAGCTTTTGAGGAAGCAAAGGCTGCTATTCAATTAGCTCTAGACTTATGGCCTATGCAAAATGGGCCAGTGGAGTTACAAGTGACTGTACAAGATGACTATGCAAATTGGAGTCTGTGGCAAAAACAACAAAGCCGAAGTGTACCTTTAGGCTTTTGGTCAAGGAAACTGCCCTCATCTGGAGTGCAATATACACCTTTTGAGAAGCAGCTGTTAGCTGCATATTGGGCTTTAGTAGAAACTGAGCAACTAACTCTGGGTCATGAAGTGGTATTAAGGCCTGGAATTCCAATTATGACTTGGGTAATGAGTACCCCAGCTTCTCACAGAATTGGACATGCACAAGAGGCAAGCATAATCAAATGGAAGTGGTATATTCAGAATAGGTCCAGAGCAGGCAAAAATGGAGTTTCTGCTCTACATGAATCTGTGGCGAACATTGATACTGAGAGCAATGAAAAGCCCCTTGAATCTAAGCAACAGATGGTACCATCCTTAGTGAAATGGAATAATGGATATGACGGACTAAATGAAGAACAGAAGAAACATGCTTGGTTTACTGATGGGACAGCAAAATATTTAGGACAGAAGAGACATTGGAAAGCAGTAGCCTATAACCCCTGTACAAGGAGAACTCTGGAAAGTTCTGGGATAGGTGGAAGTAGCCAATATGCTGAACTGATGGCAGTGCATCAGGCCATCAGAGCAGAGAAAGGAGGACAGTGTCATATATTTACTGACTCGTGGGCGGTAGCTAATGGATTAGCTACGTGGATGCCTATATGGAGGAATCAGAATTGGGAGATTCATGGCAAACAAGTTTGGGGTAAAGAGTTATGGGAAAATATATGGGACATGTCTTTGGTTACAGATCTGTCAGTTTTTCATGTTGATGCTCATGCAACCCTGACCACACCAGAACGTGAGTACAATGCACATGCGGATCGACTAGCAAAGATTGCTACTGAATGTATTGTCCCTACTCCGACTCCAACTGATGACCCAGCCTTAGCAAGATGGGTCCACCAGACTGCTGGCCATTTAGGGGTCCAGGCCACCCATCAATGGGCACAGGATCGAGGTATCAGTATTTCTCATGCGTTGTTAAAACAAATAACAGAGGAGTGTTGTATATGCCAATTAGAAAAAGAACGAACTCTTCCTAGGATAGTTACTGGAGAAATAGCAAGGGGAAAAGTTCCAGCCCAAATTTGGCAGATAGATTATATTGGCCCACTACCCCAGGATAAAGGATGTAAATATGTATGTACGTGTGTTGACACCTATTCAGGTGTACTAGTGGCTTGTCCTTATAAAGACGCAACTCAGAAAAACACCTGTAAAACTTTAGATATTGTAAGTTTATATTATGGAACCCCAATGCAGATTCAAAGTGACAATGGGTCACATTTCAAGGGCAAAGAAGTGAAAAGATATTGTGTGTTGAATAATATAGAATGGATATATCATATTCCATATTACCCACAAGCATCTGGGCTAATTGAAAGAATGAATGGATTGTTGAAAGAACAGCTGAGAAAATTAAGCTCAAATAATTCATATCGACATTGGAAGGATAATTTGTCTATTGCCTTACGTAATTTGAATAATAGACCCTTAGGGGGGAGTACACCTCTAGCCAGAATGATGACCCCAAATCTGCAGATCAGAGAACAGCAAACATGTGAGATCCAAAACATTGAATTTTGGACTGTGAGGGAAGATGTCCCACTACCAAGTCCAGGAACACCTGGTTCAGCAGGATATGATTTACATTGTATAGAGAATTTTAGGTTAAATAGGAAAGAGATAAGAAAAACCCCTACTGGAGTATGTATGAGAATCCCCAAGAATCATCTTGGATGGATATTACCTAAACCAGGATTAGCGGCTCAAGGAATACATGTATTGGCTGGAGTGATAGATTCTAATTATCAAAAAGAAATTGTTGTGACACTCCAGAATATGGGTAAAAAACCTGTACAATTTTGTAGAAATGATAGGATGGTTCAAGTCATTATTATCCCCTGTGAAAAAATACCCTTTGTGAAAACTAACCCTCCTCCCAAAATAACTACTAGAGGGGCAAAAGGGTCTTGCTCCATTGATAGAATAAAGTCAGGAGCTAAGGTATGGGTAAAACGGAAGCCAGATGATATTCCAAAGGCTGCAGAAGTTATAGCCCATGGGAAGGACAACACTGTAACAGTTGTTTATTCAGGGGAAAATAATTACCAAATCGTACCCCTGAACCATATATTTTACCGTGAATAGGTTATAATAATAGATTCACAGACTATTCTTTTTGTCCTTTGTTTTGGCTAACCTTGTTGCTAGTTTTGTTTCCTTCAGGCTTAAGCACCCTGCACTTTCCGGTGACTGCCTAAGCATGTAGCATTCTTGGAATTCCTGCCAGCTTGTTAAAGAAATGACCTCTGGAATGGGACTTTTTGGGGGCAGGGCCATCTCTACATCCAATTTCAGCATGAAGAAGCTATGGAAAATGAGACCTTCACCCCTCACCCCAAGATTTTGAGCCCCAATCGTTCAAGGGGGGTGGAAATGATGATAGTGTTCTGTTTACTTATTTTGTGTTATCCTTGCTGTGTTGTTTTATTGTTATGATATTATTGATCCTATGTAATGGATACAAGGATTTAGGGGTGGACATTTGAATTGTTGATAATTGTTTTGGGGATGATTGATTGAAGAGATTATTTTGCTGGGACCTAGGGGTGGATCGCATTTGAATCGTTAACCAATGTTTGGGAATGTCACTGAATGATATGTTTTGCTTTATAATGAATGATATGTTTTAGTTTCCTTTGTAATTGGATCACAATGTATGTTCTAGGATACATGGCTGATTAGATTATGTATCCTATAACAAGGGGTGGAGTGTAGCCAGAATGGCCTTTGTTTTCTTTGAATGGCTCAGCTTGCCTCATTGAGCCTCTGGACACTGTGGCTTGCTCTTCCGGGGCAGGAGGCCCGGGGAGCATGCCGGGAAGCAGACAGCTTCCTGTGTGAGGAGTCATGGGGCTGGCTGAGGGGAGGTGTTAATGTCTATGCTAGGGGGAGGGGCCAACTCAGGAACCAATCGGCCCTGGTCATTTGGGCGGAGCTTGATGATGTCACAAACCCTATAAGAGGGGAGAGGACAGCTCAAAGAGCTCTCTTTCCTTTTTCGGTTGGAGCCAGCGACAGTTACGACAGTTACATCGTCAGTTACAGCGACCGTTACATCGTCAGTTTCAGTTGCAGCTTCAGTTACAGACAGAGACACAGCTGAGGCAGGAGCTGCCAGTAGCAGAGCTGACCTACGGGAGGAAGCTGAACAAAGACTTCAGGCCAGTGGGTAATCTTATTACCATCGAGGGGGAAGCATGATTTTGCTTTACGCAATCATGCTTCTCTGTAGCCTCCTGGTTACTCTTGCAAGGCGTACTTATTGGGCCTGGAAGATTTTGATCAACATATCAAAATGGGGCTTCTGGTTCATGGGTTGGTTACTGTGGAGCCTAAATAAATGTTTTGATTCTTCTGCCTTCTACTTTGAGAGTTTCTTCTATCCGGCGATTCCGAACCTTTCAGACATGTTTATGATCCTCTTTGAGATTATAAACTCGGCCCTCCTGATACACCAATGACAATGCTTCATAGGTCTATCCAGCAACCAAGCCCCAAATGGGGCGGGGGTTGACTTCTTTCTTACTTCAGCACAGTACCCAACTGGCCAGTTCCAGTTGGACAACACACTTCCCTCCCTCCCTCCTTTCCTTCTTTTCTTCCTTCCTTCCTTCCTTCCTTCCTTCCTTCCTTCCTTCCTTCCTTCCTTCCTTCCTTCCTTCTTTGCTTCTTTGCTTCCCTTGGTCTTTGTTTGGGCCCTAATGGCTCAGAGTGAGTGTAAATAGCAATTGTTTCCGTTTTGGCTAGAAACCCTGAAGGTCTTCCTCTCTCAGATTGGGGTTTTTTTCTTTTTTGATTACGTAAAAGAGGAGATTCTTTGCCTCATTTCTTATCTAGCCTTGATCACTGAATAGTCCAGTCCAACTGAGACCTGGGAAAGAGCTTAAAAAGGCCAAGGTCTCCCACTGCATATGGGGCCATCTCCAACCATCCTGATCTATATCTTGCCACTGGACCCAGATGGCTCCAGAGGAGACAGTGAGGCTGGTGACTTTGCACAGCCCTCCCTCACTTAAATCCAACTCACTTGCATGTCATGGCATCATTGTCCTCTCAGGGAGCTAAGGACAAACAACAACAACCACCTGGGCACAGTGAAGGAACTCTAGGGTAGCATGGAAATTCTTGGGACCTGTGGCTCTAATTTGTTCCAATGAGTCTTGGGGAAAAGGAGGCTGCTTAAGACCCTTCCCCCAACTCCTTCCCTCATCTGCAGGATCCATGGGGGCTGGGGCTGAGCTTTGTCTCCAGTCCTTTGTGTGATAATTAGCACATTGGCAAGCTCCTCGTGCCACCTCCAACAGTCCAAATGCCATAGTAATTCTCTGCTCCTCTCGCTCCCTTTTGACATTTCAGCGGCCATTGTTTGACGGCTAATTGCCTGACAGATCACACTGCTCAAAGCCCAGGCTGCTCCCAACCCCCATCTGCGTCCACTATTCCTTGGGGCGGCTCAGAGGCATTCTCCCACTGTTCACAGTGGCTCGGTGCCCACGGGCAGGCCCAGAAATAAAACCCAGGCCACAGGTGCCAGGCAGCTCTTTGTTAGAACACCATGGGATAGCCACTTCAGTGTGCATGCATGTGTGTGGGGGTGTGTGTGTACGTGTGTGCAAAAGACACATAACTAATTTGTGTATATGGGAGTATGTGATTGTGTCTGACCCTTTCAGATGCCCCAGACTACTGAAGGTGGAGCAATCCTTGGATTGCTTGGAGTTCCTTAGAGGATAGAACAGAGGTGAAGGTTTATCCAAAGGTTGAAAATTTGTTTTTCTCTAGAGAGAAGAGGGAAAGGGAAAGGCCAAATTGGAGCCACAGCCCAAGCCCAGTTGGGATGCCCTGGAGTGCCAGAGGTTCAGGTCACTTCTGTGTTTTCTTCCCCTTAACTGGGGGGATAGAGAAAGGGAAAAAGGAAAAAAAAAGACAGGTCCTCCCCTGGGCCTCCGGGAAAACCCCTCCTGGACATCTCTTCCCCAGGCACTCTGTATTCCAGCTGTGGCTGCCGTGCCTCAGTCCATCCTGCCGGCTCCTTCTCCGGCTTCCCCCCCGCCCCCAGGGAGAAATCTCTCCAGAAATCCATGTAAAAATAGATGTATTTCTCGATAAGCAGCGAGCCTGAAAAACGGCTGAGCCGGAGACTGCGCCGCTGACAGAAGATCTATGTACCAAATTCCTCTTCAAAATCTATTTCTCCGGAGATTTATTCTTCCAGGGCTCTGCCGAGGTGGGGGTTGGGGAGAGGGAAGGAAGGGAGAAGGGGAGAGGCGGGGGAAGGACAGAACCATCCCGTGCGTGCTCCTCCAGCTGCTGCCCCGGGCGGCGCCCTGGAGGGCGGGCAGGGGCGGCCCCTCCCCGCATCCCTCCATCCTCTCCATCCTCATCGTCCCCGGAGTGACTATTTCCCCGAGTGAGCCTCGGTCAAATTAGACGGACAACGAGCAATCTGAAGGCGGCAGCTGCCTGCAGGGAGAGCCAGAGGAGGAAAAGTCAGCGCGGAGTGCCGGTGGGATTTGAATGGCAAAAAGGTCGTTCGCATGCATTAGCCCAGCCCCTCCATCGCGCCGCAGCAGAGAGGAAGCCGGCGTGATGCGCTGTGACACCCGTCCCAGCCGGCTCAGAGAATAAGTGATGGCTATATTTGTGTTTCCATCTAAATGCATGGATCAAAGCAGACACTTTAATCTATTCAACAACAACCCGAGGATTAAAAAGTTGCAGGCAAATCACATTCTTAAATTGGTAATATATTTTTGCTTGTCAGTTGACAAATCATTTGAGAGAGTGACTCCCGGCCAGGATGGGGGCCCAGGGACTTCCCCAGAGCTGACATTGCCTTCTTACTTCCTAGTGGGCCCTTGCCCACCTTGGCCTGGCAGGAATTTTGTCTATTGTCCCAGTTCCTGAGTTCTGTTCCAGGGCCTAAGACTCCCCGCCAGCCAAATAAGAGAGTAGCCAGGGGATATTGCAGGCTTGAGATCATAGGATTATAGGATTTAAAGCTAGAGGGCACTTTAGCTGACCCAATCTAGCGTAGCCCTCTCATTTTATAGGTGAGGAAACTGAGGCCCGGGGGGGGGGAATGACTAAAGGATAATGCACAGGGAACTGGCACCTGGAGAGAAGAAGCAAAATCTCTCAGGTTTGGAAGATCTGGATTCAAATCCTGACAACTATATTTCATCTGTGTGACCTTGGGCACACAGGGCCTCTTTCCCTATCTTGGTCTCAATTTTCTCTTCTAGAAAATGATTAAGGTCCCTTTCAACTCTAGCTCCTGTAAGCCTGGAGTCCTTATGAGCTGCTGCAGCCAATTTTCTAAGCCTCTCTGAATTTAGCAAGGCTGGTCCTTGAAGGACAGATACACAGTTCATTGCCAGGCCACTATTCAAAGGCTGTCCAGCTTGGCAGGACATCCCAGAGCTTACTTTCCATTGGCATACTCTTTCAGAACCCAGAATCACCTCCATGCATGCCAAGATGAAGCATCAGGCAATGGACTTTAGGTTTGGGCACACACATTTAATTTAATAAATGCTTTTGTGCAAATGTGCTAGATCTAGCTTTTGTTCAATGTCACAGACGACAGGACTGATGAGACCACTTAAACTGTCCTGTCCCGTTCAAAGAGATAATAGTTACTTGCTTGCTCAATTTGAAACCTTCCTCAAATTTGAGGTCCAGACCAAATGGTCCGGCTGGCTATCTTCTGATTGGTTCTGGGAGGATAAGGTCCTATTATTATTATTATTAATGTTTTTGATTAACCATAGTAACCAAGTGGGACAAAGCCTTGGAATGGATAATATGAACACTACACAATCCCTAAGCCCTTTCTACCTGGCTTTGGAAAGCATAAGGCTTTGGTGCAGTGCTAGACCTAGAGTCAGGAAGACTCATCTTCCTGAGTTCAAATCTGGCCTCAGACACTTACTAGCTTGTGGGACCCTGGGCAGGTCACTTAATTCTTTTTGCCTCAGTTTCCTCATCTGCAAAATGAGCTAGAAAAGGACAAGGGCAAACTGTTTGAGTACCTTTACCAAGAAAACCCCAAATGGGGTCATGAAGAATTGGACATTATGGAAAAGGACTGAACATCTGTTTCATCCCTAACAACTGGCTGTCTACCTCTCTTCTTAAGCCATCTACTAAGTCATATCTACGGACCTCCAGATCATTCTACCCCCTCCTGTAGCCACAGCCTCCTGATTATTGTCTCTATCCTATCCCTTACTTTTATGCTTGAAGACTTCCCTTGGACACTCTGCTTGCTCTTTTGGTGCTTCTTTCCAAACTCCCATGACCTTCGTGCTATTTTAACCACCTATAGGGATGGCTGTACACTTAGGCCTTATTGTTGCTTATGACTCTACCAACTCCAAAATCTTGAATATTGAAATTTACTTTTTCTGCTTATTATTTCCTGTTCTTCCATGACTTTGGCTGTCCCACTCAGCCTAAGCTTGTTCTAGTTTTTCCATATAACTGCTAGTCACTCCATCCATCTTTTCTCCCAATCTAGGCAGTGGGATACCATAATAAGAGGGAAGAAATGGGAGGGGGCAAAGTCTTGGGTTCAAATGTGACCTCTGCTTACAGGTCACATGACTATATATGCAGGTCGCCACTTCTCTGAGCTCCACTTGCCTTTTCTTTAAAACGGGGATAATCCAGGCATTTTAAGGAGCAGATTATATAAGGTATGTAAGGTGCTTTGCAAACCTTGATGTCAGCCATGATTGCTAATCATCACTCAAGGTCGGGCTTCACTTTTTTCTCCTTTCTTCAATGCTGAAGTTGCCCAGCCCGACTAAATACCATTCTGCACCCTAGAATGCTTTGCTCCCTTGGTCTTTTTCTGTTTGTGACCTGCTAACCCTCAACAGTTAGGTGACACAGTACATAGAGTGCCTGCCCTGGAGTCAGGAAGACTCATCTTCCTGAGTTCAAATCCAGCCTGAAACACTTACTAGCTGTGTGACCCTGGGCAAGTTACTTAACCCTGTTTGTCTCAGTTTCTTCATCTGTAAAATGAGCTGGAGAAGGAAATGGCAAACCACTCCTGTATCTTTGCCAAGAAAATCCAAATGAGGTCACAAAGAGTCAGACATGACTGAAATGAGTGAACAAGAGCAAACCTTCAACTCTGAGTCATCCCAGGTAGTTCAGTGGAAACAATGCTGGGTTTGGTTATCAAGGACCGGGAAACTAAGGCCAGAAATGTTCAATGTTTTTGCTAAAGTTGCACAGATGGTAAAGAGCACAGCAGAGATTTGAGCTCAGCTGCTCAACTCCAAATTCCAAGTCCCTGCCACTATATCACACTGCTGCTCCATTCAGCATCTACCTTCCTCTTGGAAGGTCTGCTTTCCCAACAAGCCACTTCCTTGGGCTCTCTTTTCTCTCTTTACAATTTCTCTCCTTTGGTGAGCTTCCATGACTTCAATTATCTTTATGTAGATCACTCCTGAACCCATATATCTAGGGCTAATCTCTCTTTGGAGCTCTGGTTGGACATGGTTAACTGCTTGCTGGACATTTCTACTTTTTTTTGTCACCTGAGATTCCTTCCATGCATCCAAAATGAATTCGTTGTCTTTTCCCCAAAGCCACTCCCCTTCCAAACTTTCCTGTTCCTATTGAGGACACCACCATTCTTCCAGGCACCCAGGTTTATAACACTGGAGTCATCATAGAATCTTCCCTTCCCCTGTTTCCAATATCTTATCAACTGCAAGTCTTTTCCATTCTACCTCCACAGCCTTTCTCGTATCCGTTCCATTCTCTTCACTCACACAGCCACCCCCAATATTACCTCTTGCCATAACTAATCCTAATTGGTTTCTTTGCTTCTAGTCTGATTTCTCTGCAATCCTGTCTCTACATGGCTGCCAGAATTATCTGTCTAAGGTACAGGTCTGATTATCTTCTTTTCTTGCTCAGAAGCCATCAGTGGTTTCCCATTGGTCAGACACTGAAGATGCTAAGTGTTTAAGGCACTGCATCCTGGGCAGTCACCAGTTGTCCTGACTCTTGTCATGTCAATGGACTTTGATAATTCTGGAAGACAGAGTGAGGTTGCTAACTTTGTGCAACTTCTGCCTCACTTAAATCCAATTCATACACAAGTCAAGACATCACCTTGTGATGACATTGGTCCTCTTTGAAAAGGAAGGACGAACAACAACAAAAACAGGTTCCAGGAAGTCATCTAATTGACTACCTTCATTTTTAGAGATACGATAGGAAACTGAGGCCCAGAGAGAGAGTCAATCAATCAATTAGCATTTATTAACTGCCCACTATGTGCCAGGCACTATGCCAAGCGTTGGGGATACAAAAAGAGATAAAAGGCAGTTCCTGCCTTCAAGTAGCTTACAGTCGAATGGGGGAGACAACATGCAAGTAAGTATAAATAAAGCAAGCTATATACAGGATAAGTAGGAAATAATTAACAGAGGGAAGCCACTGGAATTAAGAGGAATTGGGGGAATGCTTCCCATAGAAAATGGTATTTTAGCTGGGATATAAAGGAAACCAGGGAGCTCAGTAGTTGGAGCGGAGGAGAGAAAGAGTTCCAGGCATGGCGGACGAGCAGGGAAAATGCCCAGAGCTGAGAGATGGAGGGTCGAACAACGAGGAGGCCAGGGTCACCAGACTGGAGTGAGGTGTAATAAGACTGGAAAGACAGGAGGGCTTTGAATGCCAAACAGACAAGTGACTTGCTCAAGGTCACACAGCTAAACCGTGGTAGGAGTCAGACTAGAAATCAGGTTTCCTGGTTCTTCATCCAGTACTCTTCCTGCCATACAATTTCTCTTCCCCAATATCTGTCAGGGCAGAGGAGGGAGGGCAAGACAGTACCAATCTCATGTCCTTGTCCCGAGATCAGGGCCTTCCTACACTGGGTGCTCTCCTTTCCTGTTCTACCTTCAGAGCCAGCTGGAGACTGCTACAGAAGGCGCTGACTTTAACTTCTCAGAACATTCATTTGTTCAAAGTGAGCAATTACTAATTAATTGGCGAGGGGCTGGAGTTCCCATCCCAGAACTGAGGCATGGCGGATCTGGCCATGTGTGTCTGAATGCGGATAGGGGGTTGTGGTGATGGGGGCTGGCACTTCCCGATTGTACCATCTGGCTGTTGGAAAATAATGAGCAGGTGTCCAGTTTGGGGAGCAGGTAATTGCTGACGGACAGAGCTATATATTTCTGCATATGTTCCTGGAGCCAATCTGAGTCCCAGAGTAGCAGGGGGAGGGAGTGGGATTTGTTACAGTCAGATGATAATGAGAAAACTCTCTAGGGTAAACCTACTTTACTTTTAATTCTCCTGTTTTCATGGTACTTTATACTTTTCAAAAGAACTTTCATACCCAGATCTTGTTGGCCCCTTTGGGAAGTAGGCAAGTTTTATTAGACCCATTTTACAGATGGAGAAACAAAAAAACAATAAGTTTAAATTTAAAATCAGTGGTAGAGCCAGAATAAAAACTCATCCCTTAGGAGTTCCAAATCAACCCTCTTCCTATGACATTCTAGTGCTTCTGCCATTTGTTAGGGTCATGAGTTCTTTGACAGCCCCATTGGGTGCTAGAGAGAATGGTGGGGGGTAGGCAGGGATCAGAATATAGTTCAACTGAGAATGCAGGTTTACTAGAAAAAGGGGCAACCTGTCTTTCAGAGAGACCTAGGAGAGGCCTGTCCTAAAGAACTCAGTGGGGAGGGTTGAGGGGTGCCATTTTGATAGGGCTCTTCAATGGCTGGGCAAGGAAATAGAGTCTCACTGGTTGCCAGTTAGATAGAGTGCTGTGCCTGGAGTCAGGAAGACCTGAGTTCAAATCTGGTCTCAGACACTTAAT
Organism: Trichosurus vulpecula; assembly: GCF_011100635.1. NCBI lineage: Eukaryota > Metazoa > Chordata > Mammalia > Diprotodontia > Phalangeridae > Trichosurus > Trichosurus vulpecula. The sequence goes on from NC_050574.1 coordinate 127,540,858, forward strand.
AGCTGTGTGATCCTAGGCAAGTCACTTAACCCTGTTTGCCTCAGTTTCCTCATCTGTCAAATGAGCTGGAAAAGGAAGTGCCAAACCACTCCAGTATCTTTGTCAAGAAAACCCCAAATGGAGTTGTCCTTCTTTCTTGGAGAGGACCAAAATGACATCATTATGTTAGAGACAGGTTATGGTGTGTCCTGTTGTGGCTCATCAGACCGATGCAAGCTCAGAATGCTCTACCATAAGTTGGCACAAATAGTCCATGTGAACATTTGGGATGGATTCTCTAAATTTGCATATCTCATATTTCTTTTGAGCTGCTTCAATTCTGCTTTGCTCACAGAGCACAGCACCTTCTTTGATGTGGGCACCCAAATGGGATGAGGAAGAGTCGAAAAAGACTGAACCACAATAACACAATGCAGTTTGCAGCAGGGACTCGGAGGGGTGGATTAGATGCTACACAATGCAGGCCAATAGAGGGCTGAGAAATGCCAAGATGCCAATCTCCAAACTGCCACGGGAAGGAAGAGTACCCTCCTCAGGAAGTGTCCCCCCCCCATTTCTGTACCCTGGTACAAAGCTCTGATGGCCCCTGCCCCAGTTACACACTGGCCTGTGTGTTTGTGTGAATATGAGAGTGTGCAATGAGTTGGTCTTCAGGGTGATATATGTATGTGTCTTCATCCATGGGCAAATGCATGTTTGAGTGTACCTCCACATATCATAATCATCACCATCGTCAGGATGAAGAGACATGACTCCCATGGAGGCAATTATACAAGCCTTGTCTCTGCCCTATGGGAGTTTAAAGTCTAAGATAAATGGATGGGATGAATGTATGCAGAACACATAGACAACTGAATAATAAACTTTCAGCAAATGCACTAGTAGATAGATAATGCTAATAGCTGACATTTATATAGTCCTTTAAGGTTTGCAGGTCCTTTACGTACGTTATTGTATCTGAACCTTGCAAGAAAACCAAACCAAAACCAAACCCTGTGAAGTAGGTACCACTGTTACTAGGGTCTCCCACCCCAGCCTTTTTTTTTTGTCTTTACCTCTTAGTTCATCACTCCCAGTGAGAAATTCCTTTGCCATCACAGGCAAGCACCTGCCTGCAACACTGAGGAGGTGAATGACTTGTCCAGGATCCTACAGCTAGTATGTGTCGGGGTGGACCTTAAAGCCAGACTCGGAGGCATCTACGTGGCTCGGTAGATAGAGGGTCGGATCTGGAGTCAGGAAGGCCTAGTTTCAGATCCAGCCTCAGGTACTTTCTAGCTCTGTGACCTCAAGCAAGTCATTTAAGCCTCTGCCTGCCTTAGTTTTCTCATCTGTGAAATGGAATAATAATAGCAGAGTTGTTGTGAGGATAAAACGAGATGATGATAATTTGTAAATACCCTTGTCAACCTTAAGGCAATATATAAATGCTAGCTTTTGCTAATTATTATTAATTATTATTATTGTTATTATTTTTATGATCCGAGGTTGGCTCTCCAGACCACAACGCCTCTACGTTGCTTCCATGGAAGTAGAAATGGAGGCTCAGAGTGGTTGGGACTTGGCCATAGTCACCCAGCTAACGAGAGTCAGGAGCAGATTTCTGGCCTGATTTTTTCCCTATTATAGGTCCAATAATCACTATCCCACATCACTTGTATGACTTCCAGTCTGTAGAAGTCAGGAAGAGATGGATTTGTGGGACAATGAAGGGAACAGAGGGGCAGTTGCTACTGTTTTGTGCCTATGAACCTGCTGAATCTCTGTGATTCTCACTGAATCTCTGGGCGGGGCTGGTAATGATTATAAGTGGGGTCTGTGTAAATGAGGGAATTTGGATGTGGGTGAGTATAGGTCTGTGTTTGAATGTAGTGTGTGAGGATGAGTTTCGTGAAGGCACGTATATCTATGTGGATATAGGTGTATATTATGAGGATGTGTGTGTGAGGATGAGTTTCGTGAAGGCACGTATATCTATGTGGATATAGGTGTATATTATGAGTGTGGGTCTCTGTGTAGGTTTGTGTTTAACTGGATGAGTACATGTGTACAATTTCTTTTTGTGGATATGTGTGTGTGTGTCTGTGGGGAGATCCTTGGAGGGGGGTAGTGGAGGTCTCCTGTGTCTGCCTGAGGCTATAGTAAGTTGGCCCTTGTCCCATTGGCACCCCCAGCTTAGCAGCAGCCCCAGGTCCCCTGTGGATGTGCCCAGCTGGTCCTTAGAGAAAGCTCAACACCTCCAAACCAGCTGTCTTGTTGGCTTTTGTCTCTCTCACTCACTTCGTGGGCCTCCTGATGCCTCTAGTTGCCATGGAAACCAAACTAGGTCTGATTCTTTCTGCCACCTCAGGTCCCTGAGCTGGGACCATTCTGGGTCAAAGCCACCAGGGTGAAGACTGAGTTGGGGGCTATAGAGAGAGGCAACTTGAGGACCCTTAGAGACCATACCCTGGGAATGCAAACAGTCTTCATCCAGCTCCTCCCTGAGGCTCCTTTGTCTCTTTTCCAAATAAGATAACAGAGGATCTCTCCAAACAAAGCCACTGGGGTCAGTGCTGGCCTTGAGTCAGCACTATGGCTCTATTCTTAAAAGTGCCTGAGCTGTTGACTCAAAAAAAGCACTGACCCAAAGAAAATATCTAAGGCATATGCTAATTTTACATCACTTTACATACATTTGCATATCATTAATTTAATGTGTTAAATAACATTTCTTCGAGAGACAGCATGGTGTAGCCGATGGAAGGTACAGCTTGGTGTCAGGAAGGTTCAAGTTCAAATTCCCTGTGCCACAGGTAGGCTTAGCTCTAAGCAACTCTCAAACACTACAAGTGTCAGAACCGCTACTGTTCAGCATTGGTAGAGAGAGTGTCTTCATGGGTAAAATCACAGGTCTAGACCAACCCCACCCTCTCTCCAATCCTTAATTCCAGAGATTGTCTGGTTTATGGACTCTAGATATTTTGTGGTGAAGATCCTAAAATCCCACAGGAGGAAGTCACTTCAGAGACCACTATGTCCAACCCCTACCCGAAACATCATTTCTCTAGCCTTTGCTTCAATACCTCCAGTGATAGAGGGCTCCTGACCTGGCCAGGCAGCTGTTCCATTGTTGGACAGCTCCTAATTGTTAGGAAGCTCTTCCTTATGTAGAAATGAAATCTGCCTTTTTGTAATTTTCTTCCATTAGTCCTAGCTTTGTCCTCTGGGGCCACATGGGATGAGTCTAATCCCTCTTCTTCATAACAGCTTTTCAAATGTTTGAAGACAGCTATCATATCTTCTCCTCTCCAGGCTAAAGTCATTTAACTATTTCTCATATGATACTGTTTTAAGTTTCCATACTCTCCCAGCCATTTACCTCCAGATACAGCTTGTCAAGGTTCTTCTTATAATAGGACACCCAGAACTGAACACAATACTCTGACTTGATCTGCCTAGTTCTGAGTACAGTGTAGTCATCAGTTCCCTTGTTCTGTATACTACAGGAGCCAGGATGTCATCAGTGAGGTCACACTCTCCACCAAGGGAGAGATCAGTACCCACCCCCACCCCATTCCCCTCTCACCTTGCCCTATTCTTGTCCATGTCTTTTCATAACATCCCCCCCCACCTCCGCCCCATAGTGGATACCCTCAGTATGCCTGAGGTCTTTCTCGCCTTCTAATATTTCAGGGATATCAGTATTATTCTAGATTATCTTTCTGTTTTCTTTTGACCTTGCTGTGTGAATACTTTTGGTATTATACAATCTTGATGGTGTCTTTGATATCATTTCTTACCTGAATGTTTTCACTGGTAAAATACTGCTGTTTGCTTATACTCAGTATCTAGTGTTCCATTGCTCTTCGGGACATTTGTAATTGTGTGTGTGTGTGTGTGTGTGTGTGTGTGTGTGTGTGTGTGTGGTTTCTTCTGAGATCTAAGTCTCCCATGATTTGCAGCTTCGTGGTATCACCATGAATGGAAAAGTATATGTTAAGTACTTACTGTGTGCCTAGCACTGTGCTAAGCATTGGGGATGTAAAAACAAAACAGGGACAAACCTGATATCAGGAAACTTATATCCCAGTAGGAAGGGACAATACGTATCCAGGGAAGGATACTTTGGTCTGAGAAGTCACAGGGATGAGCAGAGCAAGAAGGTAGTCAGCTGACATTCCCGTTCCAGAAGGAACATTGGTATTGATTTGAGTATAGTTCCCAGACCAAGAGGTAAAAGTTGTAGGGGGAAGGGAACAGGCACTACCAGAAATTCAGAAAACATCTTGGATGAAGGCGTATGGTTGATTCTTGAGTTAGTTATATATAATAAGATTGTACTGTTGTCCAGGTGTTTTTTGGTAGTGTCTGATTCTTCATGACCCCATCTAGGGTTTCTTGGAAAGTATACTGGAGTGGTTTGCCATTTCCTTCTCCAGCTCATTTTAGAGATGAGGAAACTGAGACAAATGGGGTTAAGTGACTTGCCCAGGGTCACACATCTAGTAAGTATCTGAGGCCAGATTTGAACTCAGGAAGATGATTCTTCCTGACTTCGGGTCTAGCATTCTATGCACTGCACAACCTAGCTGCCCCAAGATCTCACTACTCTATAACATAGTTCTGTATGCTATATTAAACTAGTCTAAGATCATATTAACTGCCATATATTACTGGTGACTCAAATGGACCTGGTATTTAAAATACCAGATTTTCTCCAGCTAAGCTCTACCATAGCCAGATCTCCCCCAAGCTACATTTGTGCAGTTGGAGTGCATAAATACATACACGCTGGACTTTACATATATTTCTACTATATTTCATCTTTAGGGAGTATGTAGTACAGGTTAGAGAGACAGCCTTAGAGTCAGGAAGACTTGGGTTCAAATCCTGCTTCTAGCAACATCTGACTCTGGTGAAGACTCAATCACCTTCTCAATCTCCCTTCCTGGGCTCCTTCCCCTTCACCGCCCCCCCCCCCCCAAACTCTCTCCTATCCTAAGATGCAAAGTAGTTTCTCATCTGCATTGGGATTATGATATCACAGGTCAGGGCAAAAAACTAAATGTTACTTTAACCCAAAACCCTGTTTTTGGGTTCTTATTGTCATTTAATGTATCCCCCTTAGTCCAACATCATCTTCAAATTTTATAAATATGTCCTCAATGTCATTCATTATCCATGTCATTTATGGAAATACTGAACAAAACTGGGACTAGAATACATGTGTGTAACGCACTACTAGAAAGCTCTCCAAGTTAATATTGATCTATAGTACAATCAGATGGATTTGAATCTGAGCTGCCATAAGCACAGAGTAGTTGAGTTGTTAGTGACTTTGTGAAACAACTCAGTGAAATCTCCTTATGTTACATCTACCTTGCTCCTCTAATCAAGCACTCTAGTAATTCTATCACAACAAGGAAATAAGGTTAGATTGGTATAACTTGTTCTGAGTGAACCCATAGTGGTTCCTAGTAATTACTGTTTCCTTTTTGGAATGCTCACAGATTGTTCACTTAATAATCGATTCTAGAATTTTACCTCAAGTTTAGATTAGCCTCGTTATTCCATAGTTTACAGGGTATGCTTTCTCCTTTAAAAAAATTGGTATTTCATTTTGCTATTCCAAGTCTTCTTCCGTTCACAGTTCTTACTGGTTTTATAACAATGAGTCAGTCAACAAGTATTAAGTGCCTGTTATGTGCTAGACATTGTGCTAAGCACTGGGAATACAAAGAATGGCAGAGTTTATGGTAACAGTAAAGCATGAATAAAATATCACATTAAGTTATGAAGATATCAGAGTTTCTGAATTTGCTGTGTGACAGGCCCATCTACTTACCTGGTCATATAAATCCTTAATAAAAACTTTTATACTACCTCTTACATGAAATTGTTTAATTCAGACTCAATAAGAAAAAACTTTACTAAATACGAAACATGGGAGGAATCTGTAGCATCCTGGAAAGCCAATTTGCCAAGGAGTCAATAATTGTGGGCAAGCTGCTAGGTGGCGCCATAGTACATAGAGTGCTGGACCTGGAGTCAGGAAGACCTGAGCTGAAAACCTACCTCAGATACTTACTAGCTATGTGATCCTGGAAAAATCATCTAACCTCTATTTGTCTTAGTTTTTTTATCTATAAAATGGGGATGATGATAGCACCTACCTCCCCGAGATGTTGTGAGGATAAAAAGAGATATTTGTGAAGTGCATTGTAAACCTTAAGATTTTATGAATCTGCATAAAACAAGGATTTGAAGTCCTTGCATGCTCTGCAAACCTTAAAGCACTATGTAAATGTTAACTATTTATTTACCTTGTAGAAGTATTAAGGGGATCAAAGGAGAAAACTCTATCAGCTACAAATTTGTCATCATCATTATTACTATGGAAAGTAGTTGCCCTGGTTGCCCTGCTTTGGACACTCTCCACAGGATTTAACTTTCACTCATTCATTCAACAAACATTTTATATTAAGTACCAACCCTGCACAAAGCATTGTAATAGGTGGTGGGATATGTACAAATTTAGATGACAGAATTCCTGCCCTCATGAAGCTTAAAATCTAGCAGTAGAGGAGATATTAATACTGATAACAATATTCTGCCTACTATGTGCAAAGTGCTCTCCTAGGTTCTAGGATAAAAGACATGAAAACAGCAGAATAGTCACCTGTTCTCAAGGAGCTTACAAAAGTCCAAGGAAGGTGTTGTCAGAGCATTACAGAGTCACAAATAAAATGCTAGCCTAGGTTTAAGGGGGAAGATCTTTACATACAAGAAACCTTTAATGGCTCCCTATTGTCTCCTTAGCCTGGCATTCAAGGCCCTCTAAGATCTGGTCCTGACCTATTTCCCCAGCCTTCTCTCCCACTCCAGGCCTATTGTACGCTATAAACCAACCACACTGCATGATTTCCTCTTAAGATCTCAAACATATTCTGTACTTTCCCTCCTCCAAGCCTTTGTTCATGTTGTTTCCTCTGCCAGGCTGTCCTACCAACCATCTCCACCTGTCAAAATCCTAGCGAGCACTCAAGACAGAACAAAAGACACTTCCTCCAGGAACTCTTCCCAGGTTTTTCCAATCCAGAGGTAGATGATAGGACCATAGATTTAGATTTAAATTACTATCATTTAAATTCTTTAATTCAAAGATCATTTAGTTTAATTTCCTTATTTTATAGATGAAGAAAAGGATAAGTGACTTTCTCAGGGCCATATAAGATTGACTACTTTTTAAAAATTTTTTTGAATTTTTAGTTTACAACCCTCAGTTCTATATAATTTTGAGTTCCAGATTTTCTTCCCTCCCTCCCCCCTCCCTTCCCAAGATGGCATGGAATCTGATATATCTTCTACGTATAACTTTGCATTGAACTTATTTACACACTAGTCAAGTTGCGAAGAAGAATTATGACCAATGGAATGAATCATAAGAAAGAAGAAACAGAACCAAAAAAACCCCAAAAACAAACAAAAGAGAAAAAAAGGGAAAAAAAGGCAAGCATAAAGTGTGCCTCAATCCGCATTCATACTTCATAGTTCGTTCTCTGGATGTAGATAGCATTCTCCATTGTGAGTCCTTTGGAGCTGTCTTTGCACCTTGTGTTGCTGAGAAGAGCAAAGTCTATCAGGGTTAGTCCTCACAGAATTCATAAATCTGTGGTTGTGTATAATGTTCTCCTGGTTCTGCTCCGCTCACTCAGCATTATATCATGTAGGTTTTTCCAGGTTGTTGTGAAGTCCGTATCTTCCCCATTTCTTATCGCACAATAGTATTCCATTACCTTTGTATACCACAACTTGTTCAGCCATTCCCCAATTGATGGGCATCCCCTTGATTTCCAATTCTTTGCTACTACAAAAAGAGCTGCTATAAGTATTTTTGTACATATGGGTCCTTTTCCCACTTGTGTGATCTCTTTGGGATACAGCCCTAGAAGTGGTATTGCTGGGTCAAAGGGTATGAACATTTTTATAGCCCTTTGGGCAGAGTTCCAAATTGCTCACTAGAGAAAATTGGGAGAAAATCTTTACAACCAGTGTCTCTGATAAAGGCCTCTTCTCTAAAATATACAGGGAACTGAGCCAAATATATAGGAATACAAGTCATTCCCCAATTGAGAAATGGTCAAAGGATATGAACAGGCAGTTTTCAGAGGAAGAAATTAAAGATATCTATAGGCATATGAAAAAATGCTCGAAATCACTACTGATTAGAGAAATGCAAATCAAAACAACTCTTAGATACCACATCTCTCCTCTCAGATTGGCTAAAATGACAAACCTGGAAAATGATAAATGCTGGAGAGGATGTGAGAAAATTGGAACGCTGTTACATAGCTGGTGGAGTTGTGAACTGAAGACTGGCTACTTTTAAGAGAGAATAGCCATCTTCCACAACATTCTTAGAATGTAATATTTTAAATGAGGCCACGTTATATTGCACATGTCCATATTGTGTGATAAATACCTTATTCTGATGAGATTTAACATCAGTCTTATGTGTGCTCATTTATGTATTTTTATTGTTTTAGATACACAAATTAATACAATATGGTTGAAAGACAAAATAATTATTGGTGTTTTCCACTAGGCTCTTGTCTAATCTATACGTGCAGCCTAGGAATGAGGGGGTGAAGGACTCCTGGAGTCTTTTCCTATTGGCACCTAAGTACAATTGGCTTATCAGATAAGATAATTGTCCTCTTGAATGGCAGGGGGAGCCCGGACCTGAAGGTGAGGTGAGGTTTGGGTGAGGAAGGATATTAGAAAGGGTGGGGGGGGGGCTTGTCAAAGAGAAACAGTTAATGTGTAGAGGCTTAAACCGGGTCTACCAGTGGGGGCTCTGTGCTTTGGGTAGGGAGGGAGGAGTGTAAGAATTCTAGGTTTGAGAGAGGATTCAGCACACAGGTACAGACTTTTGGAGTTGATTTGGCTGAAGAAATCCTTTAGTCCAGGTTTTGAAATGCTGAATGGCCTCCATCCAAGCTGAGAGGTTTCTTACTTCTGCTCAGCCTTATATGGTCTCCCCATAGCCCTGTGCTTAAACCCCTCTTAAGGAACTTACATCTTTAAAGCACCATTTCTGGGACTCATAGAGGCTGGGGGCTTTCTTTCCCTTGTCCAGTACCAGCCATTGTGGTTTGTGGACCAGAAGAGTTAGAAGAGTTGGGTAGATTTCCTCTGGTGAAAAGCAACTCCCCTTTTTCATATTAATTGACTTATTAAGTCACCTACCTCAACCACCCTGGGGATGATTTTACTTATGGCTCACAAGTCTAGTTTTTGTCAAAAGGGAATGGGCTGGTAAAGAGGGTATTTAATGTGCAACATGAATCATCTATGGGACAAATATGGCACAGAAAGAAATGCTAAACATAGAAGAATTATAGTTTACATTAACATAATTTACAGGATTCAGCAACTTAACTCATAACTACAGATGCATTTGGCTAGGAGGCTTAATATTTAAGCCTCATTAGAACATAAAGCTGTTTTGCAATACTGATCATTAGGTCTTTTATATTTCACCTTGGCACTACACCGTCCAAACACTCTGCTAGTGAAATGACCAGACTTGAGTCAGTCCTCTTCTCGTTGGTAGTTAATCTCTCAAATACAGAACCTTTACATATCCTAAGCCAGGACATTATAGCTGCTATACTAGAAGGCTTCCTAGGACATGTGGACCCTTTGGAACTCACAAAGTGAACGTCTGACCTGGATAAGTCCTTCATGGGATAATCATTCACCAAAGATTAGGAAAAGCAGCATAGGTGACCATATGTTCATGACTGAATAGAAGCTGGGTGAGAGAACCTGAAAAGGCCTTAGCCTGAAAGGACCAGGGTCTTCCAATGCATCCTGGGCCATCTCTAGTCATCCTGGTGAACATCAGGCCGCTGGACCTAGATGGTTCTAGAGGAGAAAGTGAGGCTGGTGACCTTGCTTAGGTCCTCCCTCACTCAAATCAAAGTCAACTGCAAGTGATGTCATCGTTTCCCTGATGTCATGGTCCTCTTCCAGAACGAAGGACAAACACAATAACCTTAGACAAAGATGTCTAAAAGGTATGATTCCAAAGCTCCTACATTATTAACTAGGAACAGGCAGAGAATGTCTTCTCATACTCTGAACAACGCACCAGGAAGAATAACTTGGAGCATGCTCCATACTCCATGCCTGTGTTGACAACTCCTCCTGGCTTTATATGTTATTTGTGTACCTGTCTTATCTCTCTTTAAATGGTAAGCTCCTAGAAGACAATTTTCAAACATTTAATAAGTGATTATCTTGTGCCCAGAAGTCTACTTTCACAGAAGTCAGAAGTCCAAAGACCTGGCTTCAAATCCTGACTCTGACACAGTTTTTTCAACTGCAAAATGTGTATGGTAATACTTTCACTCCTTCCCTCACATGCTTTTGCGAAGAAATCACTTGTAAGCCTTCGTGGGCTGAATAAATGCAGGCTATTTATTAGGAACAGTGTGGTCTAGTGAGTAAAGAATGGCTTTGGAGTAAGGGAAACCTGAGTTCAAACCCTGCCTCTGACACAAACTGGTGGTCATGAGCACACTTAGTCTCAGCCCCTTAGGGCCATACTGTAAGTTAGAGAGGTGTGGTATTGATCTCCAGGGGTGTAGGGAGGCTCCACGCTCACCATGAAGTCTTTGATCACCCTATCTAGATAACTTTCTTTTACAACACTTATTTTTAGAATCTCTGATCTGGTCCTTAGACTACACGGCCACTATTGTTAGTTACTGTTGTGTGTGGCAGTGATATGGAGTGGCCAGAGTCAGGACCAGGAGACCAGGGTTGAAAATCTGGTACTCAGACACTTAGGAGGGGTAATGGGCAGATTACATAACCTCTTTGTCTCAGTTTCTTCATCAGTAAAGTACATGTACATGTACATGTGTATGTGTGTATGTGTACATATACGTGTATGTAGAAATAGATTTGTGCATATATGTGTATATGACCTATTTCAGTTTCCTCATCTGTAATGTATATGAGTGTACACACACACACACACACACACACACACACACATACACCCCATCTCTGCATCTCTCTCTCTTTGTTTATACTGTCTCCCTAACTAGAATGCCTCCAGGTCAGATATTGCATCCTGTCCCTTGTTATATCTCCTGCAATGCTGAGCACAATACCTGTGGTAGAGATTCTATCTGTTTCTAGGAGGGCAAGAGAAATAACTGGTGTAAAGGGAGTCCTGAATAAGCGATTAGGACACCTAGATGTGCTGCCACTAATTAGCTGTTGGCGAGTTACTTCAGGATCTGGGCCTCGGTTTCTTCTTCTGTAAGAGAGGGAGTTGGACTGGCTAGCTGGCTTTTGAGAGCCACTTGATCTCTCTGTGTTGCTAGGATCTGGGCTTCGCATCAGTTGGGGCTGGTAGAGGTCTACAAGTGGGGGGAGCCTGGCTGGAGAGAAGATTGGGCCTGCCCTTCTTTGGTCAGGGCTAAGCCTCTTTAACCCCCTTTGGGTGTGAACCAGCCCTTCCCTCCTGACCTTGTTTCTCGTTGGCTCAGCTCGGCCCTGCTAACAAGCTGAGCAAGCCATGAAGCTGCTGCCTCTTCTCTGACTTGCTGACTCAGCTCTGTGGCTCCCACTTTATTTGAAAATGCCAAGTTAATTGCTCTCTAGCTCCAGGCTGGATCAGCGTGTGGCTTGGGGGCATGGCTTCCCCTCCTCCTTCCCTGGAGTTTTGGGAGGAGAACCCGCCAGCCTTCCCTTGTCCTCAGTCTGGCCCCCTCTTCCCTGCAGCCTCTGTTGGTAGGGGAGTGTTTGGGGAGGAGGGAAGGAGAGAGAATGAGACCATAGGTGTTTATCAGGGAGAAACAGAGCCTAGGAAGACAGGAAAACCCTACCATTGTAGGATACTGGTGTTTAATCTGTCCCAGACCTGCTCTTCTCAAACTCTGAGAGCTGTGTCCAGGGAGTGGCTGGGGATGGGGGGATGCCACCAGGCAGGACCATCCTACCTCCAGGAAGCTGGGGACCACCTGAGCTCTTAGACCTCAGAGCTGTGGGAAGGGATAGGGCAGTGAGGGGTGAGGGGCTCTGTCCCTGAGGAGGGAGGGAAGAGGACTACAGTGTGGGTCTATCTCATAGGAGGAGAGGTAGAAGGGGATGTGTGTGTGTATGCGTTGAGGGGGAGAAGCTGAGAATCTCAGGGAGGAGATGGAGTGAGGCCTAGGAAACATCCCTAAAATAAGGGGAGGTGGGATTGGGGAGAAAGGGGCAGAAGATTGTAAAGGGTAGCTTAGTGTAAGGGAGTCAGGAGGCCTGGGTTCAAGTCTCAGCTTTGGCATTTCACTGAGCCTTAGTCTCCTTATCTATGAAAAAAAACCAGGTAATTGGACAAGATAATTTAGTGTTCTCTTCTAGCTTTAGAGCTGGAAAGCACTTTAGATGTCATTTAGTCCTACTTCCTTATTTTACAGATGGGGAAACTGAGTCTCAGAGAAGTCAAGTGACTTGCCTAGGGTCACACAGGTGGGAAGTGGGATAGCTGGGATTCAAACCCAGGTCTGCCTGCTCCAAATCTTGTACACTTTTCAGTATGTCATTACCTCCAAAGATCCTTTCCTGTCCTCATCAGGAACTGATGGAAGGAACTTTGAGGAGCTTAGTAGGTCCAAGGAAAGCTCCACCTTTATGTCCTCTTAATTAGGACTTCCTTTTTGGGTCCTGAGGACTTCTGGCACTGACCTGACCCAGGTTAGCTGAGACTTGGGAGCTGATGGGGCTGAGAGAAGGGTAGGGGCCACATCCAGGACCTCCTCAGTGCTGCCTGTGGGAGGTCTTGAATGATAGAAATTGATATTATTTCAAAAGGAAGCTAGGAAAGAAGAGGAGGGAGCTGAGATATGTCTGTTCTTTGTTCTCATAAAGGGAAGGGGATGTGCATTTACATAGCACCTACTATGTGCTAAGCACTTTAAAACATTAATATTATTTCTTCGTATCTTCACAGCAACCCCACGAGGTAGGGGCTATTATTATCCCCATGTTACAGTTGAGATAACTGAGGCCCAGGGTCACACAGCCAGTCAATGTCTGAGGTAAGATTTAAATTGAGGATTTCCTGTCTGCAGGCCCCACCTCTATCCACTGGCTGGCTCGGGTGAGGCCCGGGGATTCTAAACTAACAGCTGTGTAATCCAAGAGGAAAATAATCACCGTTTGGGTGTGCTTACTGATAATAGCTAGCGTTTATATGGTACTTCAAGGTTTTCAAAGTGCTTAAACAAGTCATCTCATTTTATCCTCCTAAGGTCCCTGAGAGGGGGAGGCTGTATTTTGTCCCCATTTTACAGATGAGCAAACCGAGGCAAACAGAGATGAAAAGTGACTTGCTCAGGATCACACAGCTAGCAGGTGTCTGAAGCTGGATCTGAACTCATGTCTTTTGACTCCCAGGTCATTGTTCTTTTCTTCCTTCCTTTTTTTTTTTGAGAGGGGAAGGCAAGGTAGTTGGGGGGTTAAGTGACTTGCCCAAGGTCACACAGCTAGTAAATGTGTGTCTGAGGCTGGATTTGAACTCAGGTCCTCCTAACTCCAGGGCCACTGTTCTACTCAGTGTGCCACCTAGCTGCCCCCCCCCCCCCGGTCATTGTTCTATCCACTGAGCCACCTGGCTACCTTGGGAACTCCTGAGGTTCCGTCCAATGTTGAGATTCTCTAATACTGCAAGGGAATGGTAAGAGAGCACCCACGCACTCTCACCAGGAACAAAAGGAATTTCTATTAAATATGCTTTATGGTTTACAAAGCACTTTTTAAAAACAATAATCCTTTGAAGTAGGCAGTGGGGTGGCACAGTGAGTAGAACTTTGGACCTGGAGTCAGGAAGACCTGAGTTCAGATTCAGTCTCAGACACTTACTAGCTGTGTGACCCTGGGCAAGTTGCTTAAATTCTCTCAGCCTCTGTTTTCTCATCTGTAAAATATGGATAATAGCAGCACCTACTTCCCAGAGTTGTTCTGAGGATAACCTGAGATAATATTTGTAAAGGGAAGACTTAGGAGATCTAGAAATGGCCAGGGCATGTGTGACTGAGTTTGTGGACAGTCTTCTCAGAATTCATAATTGATCCTTTGGGCAAATTGCCTTTGGCAATTCAAAGCCCTTAATTGTCTAAGATTCAGGGACTATGATGGGCATGTTCTCAAAGCTATCCCAAGACTGATATGCATTCATACCAGTGACCTTTGGAGGTGGTTGTTCTCTTGGGGTAGAGAGCTTGCTTACCTCAAGTACAAATTATCGTGGCTGAGAATGATCTCAGAAGAACCTACGGTTATCTTGCTGAGAGTTGCAGAGGTGAGTTGGTGAGGGTGGGGGATTGCAAAATTCCCTTGCAAAAGGGAAAAAAAATAATCCCTGTTGAACTTTTGGTACACAAACTAAGAGGATACAAGTGGTATACTTCAAAGCTCTTAATGGGCATGGAAAAAGGATTGCAATAAATTATACTAAATATAAATATTTCTTCTGCTTGGGAAAGTAATCTCTCAAAATAAAGGTTGCATTTTCAGTTTCAGTGTAGAAAAAATGATAAATGCAGGGGCTTGGTTCATCATCTAGGCTCATTTTTAACAGGCAGAACCTCGTCAACGAGTCAGTCAGTAAAAATTTACTGTGTCTACTATGTTCCAGGCACTGTGCTAAGTGCTGGGGATACAAAGCAAGGCAAAAGAGAATCACTGCCCTCCAGCATCTCCCAATCTAAAGGTATCTATATCTGTAAGTATACCTTGAATTGTGAAATGGGCCTATAACATCTTGAAATGTGGGGCAAGTCATAGCAGTCATATTATCTGAGAAAAAGGCTACTCAAAACAGGTATAGTCTGAAAACTTATAGGCTATATGGTGAGTTTGATTTTAATTCTTGGAAAAATTATAACATATATTATTAAAGGGACAGTTTGTGAGCATTTGGAAAGGGAAGCAATGATCACTAAGAAATAGTATGGATTCATCCAGAACAGGTCATGCCCTATACGTTTCTTTCTTTTTCTTTCTTTCTTTCTTCCTTCCTTTCTTTCTTTCTTTGTTTCTTTCTTTCTTCCTTCCTTCCTTCCTTCCTTCCTTCCTTCCTTCCTTCCTTTCTTCCTTCCTTCCTCCCTTCCTTCCTTCCTCTCTTTCTTTCTTTCTTTCTTTCTTTCTTTCTTTCTTTCTTTCTTTCTTTCTCTCTCTCTCTCCCCCTCTCTCTCCCTTCCTCCCTCCCCCCTCTTTTTCTCTTTCTCCCTTCCTTCTTCCTTCCTTCTCCCACCCTTCTTTAATGTGGTTATTTGCCTGATAGATCAGGGAGACACATTCATATCTGTGACCTTTGGAGATGGTATACAGATATAGATATGGATATAGATATAGATATGGATATATAGATATAGATACAGTTTGCCCATATTTCAGTCAGTAAACATTTATTTAGAGGTGCCAGGAACTCTACTAAGTGCTAGGGATACAAAGAAAAGTAAAAGATAACCTCTGTCTTTGAGGAGCTCACAGCCTCATGGGGGAGACAACATGCAAACAACTGTGTACAGATAATCTATATATAGCATAAATTGGAAATAATCCACAGAGTTCAGGTCCTAGCATTAAGCGGGATAAGGAAAGTCCTCCTGTAGTTTTTTAGTTGGGACTTTAACAAGCCAGGGAAGCCAGCAGGTAGAGATGAGAAGGAGCATTCTAGACATGGGGCATAGCCAGAGAAAATGCCTAGAGTCTGGAGATGGAATGTTCTGTTCAAACACCAGCAAGGAGGCCAGTGTCACAGAGAACATGGGAGCAGTAAGGTGCAAGGAGCTTGGAAAGGTAGGGGAAGAGCCAGGTTATGAAGGACTCTGAACACCAAACAGAAGACTTTGTATTTGATCCTGGAGGTGACAAGGAGTCGCTAGGATTGATTAAGTAGGGAGGGGTGACACAGATCTGTGTTTTAGGAAGATCACATTGATAGCTGAGTGGGGGATGAATCACATTTAGGAGAGACTTGTGATAGGGAAACTAATCAGCAGAGTATCGAACTAGTCTAGGGCATTCGATAAAATTTCTTATACTCTCCTTTCGGGCATAATAATATGGGTTAGATGATACAGTAGCAGAGTTAAATGGATTTGGGATGGGTTGAATGACTGTAGAGAGTGGCCATAAATGGGCCAATGTCAACTTGGAGGGAGATCTTAAATGAAATTCTCTAGGGATCTATTCTTTACCCTCTTCTCTTGATTCTGAGGCTAATCTGTATGAGTCAGATTTATCCTTCCAAGCTTGACAATTCCTTAAATACTTGAAGGCAGCTATCATTATCCCTTTGAATCTTCTCCAGGATAAACATCTTCACTTCCTTCAGCCAATTCTCATAGATTTAAGACCGTTAAACATTTTGGTTGTCTTTCTCTGAACATCCTTAAGCTTATCAAGCTTCTGAAGCCATGTCATCCAGCACTGAACATGATATTTGTGATGAGACATGATGAAGGCAGAGTCCAAAGGGACTCTTACCTCCTTATTTCTGGAAGGTATGACTCTCTTAGGGCAAGTAGGTGGTGAAGTGGATAGGGTTCTAGGTGTAGAGTCAGGAATATTCATCTTCCTGAGTTCAAATCCAGCCTCAGACACTGGTCTGTCACTTAACCTGGTTTGTCTCAATTTCCTTATCTATAAAATGAGCCAGAGAAAGAAATGGCAAATCACTTCAGTACCTTTGCCAAGAAAACCCCAAATGGGGTCAGGAAAAGTCGGATATGACCAGAAAAATTGACTGAAAAATAACAACATGGCTTTCTTAAGGCAGGCCAATATCCTGTTAGCTCTGTGGCTGGCTCTTCACTCAATACTGAGTTTGCAGTTTACTGCAGTCCACTCTTGGAGTCCACTCAAGAGAGAGTGAGTAAAGACAGAGGAGGGAGGGAAAGAGCAGGAATGCAAGGTCAAGAGGAGACAGAAGAACCAAAGCAATATAGTTCACGTTTCTTCAGCATTTTATAGGATGCAACAGCTCCATTAGGTAGATAGTACAAGGATTATGGTCTCCATTTTACAGATGGGAAAACTGAGACTCATTGGGTTAATATAAGAAGTGGCAGAGGTTGGTTTTCTGACTTCTTTTCAGCTGTTCTTCCATCATACCATGCCGTCTCTTAACCAGGATGGATGCTATCCTTCAGATTGCCAGGTGGCTGGCATTTCATCACAGATTGGGTCATTTCTGACTGGGGTCATGCCATGGCCTATTTTTTGTAGTATTTTGGCAGCCTTAGTCTGGGAGTCTATAAAGCTGGGCACAGTCACCAGAAAGAAGACTGGTTGTTCTGGGCAGTACCAGATTCTCCACGACTTCCTTTTACTAGATGGATAGGAATAACTATATTTTATTATATTTTTCATTTAAAAATTAATGTCTTATTTTTATATCAATTCATTTCTGAACATATCCTTCCCAAAAAGATTATAAAAGTGTAAAAAAAATCACTCCAACCACCCATCACATTGACTGTGTTAACATATTCAATATTCCACATAGCCATTCAGTGAACATTTATTAAGCACCTAGTATACGTCAGGCACTGTGCTAAGTGCTAAGGATACAAAGAAAGGAAAAAAAACAGTCACTACCCTTAAGGCACTCACAGTCTAATGAGGAGATAACATGCAAATGACTTGTACAAACAAGGTATATGCAGAATAATTGGAGATAATCAATAGAAGGAAGATACTGGAATTAAGGGGGATCAGGAAAGCCTTCCTACAGAACTAGGATTTGAAGGAAGTCAGGGAATTTGGGAGGAGGAGATGAGGAGGAGGAAAATCCCAGGCATAGGGGAAACCAGTGAAAGTACTCAGAGGAAGGAGCTGGATTATCTTGCATAGGTTCCCAAAGTGGCTGATACTGCCCCTGGGGGGCACTGGAACAATGAGGTGGGGTGGTAGTAGCCTCAGGTGCAATTTATGCTGTGGAAGCATAAAGAGAAAAGAGAAGAAAATTTCAAAAAACCATTTGTACATGTTTCATCTGTTGTGCAACAGAATTAAAGTCATAGTGCTGACATTATTTTCCAAATAAACACATACAATGCAAATTATAGCCAGTCAATGGTCAAGACTGCGGATAGGTCTTAACAAGCAAGTGTTGGCAGGCTAGCAAGTTAGGCATCGTCTGCAAGTCCAGCATGTATCAGCAGGAATATGTACGTGTAATGACTTGTTTACAATACGATAATATACGGTTGTATGACACAATATTGCATCATCAAAATTTTCAATGCAGGAAAAAAACCTCACAAATTTACAATAAATTATTAAATTTAAGTGCAACATTTAAAAAAATTTTTTTTGAAATGACACAAATTAAAAAAAAGTTAGAGGGTTAAAGAAAGCAGATTTCCAGGGGGGCACTGAGTAATTTTTTTTTGAAAAAGGGGCAGTAGAACCTCTCTTTTAGAGAAACAGCAAGGAGACCAGTGTCACTGGATTGAAGAGTATTTGAAAGGGAGAGTACAAGGTGTAAGAAGACCAGAAAGGTAAATATATGGGTGGGGGCAGGTTATGGAGGGCTTTGAATACTACAGGAGTTTTTAATTTGATCATGGAGGTGAAAGAGAACCACTGGAGTTTATTGATTAGGGGAATGACATGGTCAGACCTGTGCATGAGAAAGATCACTTTGACAGTTGACTGGAGACTGGATTGTAGTTAGTAGAGACTTGTGGTAGAGAGACTGAGGCTATAGCAATAGCCCAGGCGTAAGGTGATGAGGGCCTGTACCAGGGTGATGGCAGTGTTCGAATGGGGTGTGAGTGATAGATATTACAACGGCAGGATCCTCAGGTCTTGGCAACATCATAGATGAGGTGAGAAAGAATGACGAGTCAAGGATGATGAATAGATTTTCAGTCTTGGGTACTGGAAGAATGGTGATATCTTCCATAGTGATAAGGAAATTGGGAAGAAGGGAGCATCTTGTGGGAAAGATAATAAGTTTAGTTTTGGACATGTTGAGTTTAAGCCATCTACTATTTAATAGTCAGTTGGAGATGCAAGCCTACTGGTCAGCCGAGAGGGTATAGGAATTGTTCAGGAGATGTGAGAATCATCACTACAGAGATGACAATTGAGTATGTGGGAGCTGATGAGATCACCAATGAAATAGCATAGAAGGGGAAGAAAAAAGATCCCAGGGGAGAAACTTGGGAACACCCACAATTTGTGGGCATGACTTGGATAAAGATCCAGCAAAGGAAACTGAGAAGTGGTCAGAAGTAGGAGGGAAACCAGTGGAACACAGTACCACAAAGACCTAGAGAAGAAAATACCAAGGGTGATCCTGTCAAAGGCTGCAGAGAGGTCAAGAAGGGTGAGAATTGAGAAAAGGTCCTTAGGTACGGCAATTAAGAGATCATCGTTAACTTTGGAGATCATTGTTAACTTTGGAGAGAATAGTTTCCGTTGAATGGTGATGTCAGTAGCCCAAATGCAGAGATTGAAGAAGAGAGGGAGAGGAAAGGAAGTGGTGGCATCTATTATAGATGACCCTCTCAAGGACTTTGGCCACAAAAGGGAAGAGAGATAAAGGATGACAGATAATGGAAATGAAACAAGTGAGGGTTTTGGGGGGATAGAAAAGACATGGACATATTTGTAGGTAGTAGGGAAGCTGCCAGTTGAGAGGGAGGGATTAAAGACAAGTGAGAAAGTTAGAGGAGACAATCTGCTGGAGAAGACAGGATTGAATGGGATCACAGCTCTCTGTGAATGGCCTCAATTTTTTTTTCAGTAAAATATAAAGCAAGTTTCTCAGCTGAGAGGGTGGAAGTAGGGGTGGCTTAAAGAGGGACAAAAAGGTTTGGAAGAGTCACTGTGGTGAGTGGGGTGTGTAAAAGGATTGTGTGATCATTATGAGGGCTCAGTTGAGGTTATATATAACATAAATATGTAGTGGACACAGAATGGTTTCATGTATTTCTCCAGCTTTGTTCAGCAGCACACGTATAGGAATGATGATGTGGGTGATCCAAATCTGAGGCCTGGCAAGGCAAGATTGGTGATAGGAAAAGGGGGCAAAGAGGCTCAAGAAAAGATGGTATAGAGTTTAACAGGCTCACAAAAGGGATCAGGATGGGGAAGGGAGGTGACAGGGAGAGGTGACTGAGAGGTCAAGGCATTGGGGGTCATGGGGAAGATGGGGTTGTAAGGTAGAGGGAGTGGTCGAACAACAACATATTGTGATCAGGTAAGGGAATTTCAGAGTTCATGAATGTGAAAGTGGGTTTATGGGTAATGGCAGATCAAGAGTATGACCATTTTTTTGTATGGCTAAGGTAGAATGAAGGAGTAGGTCATGTGAGATGAGTAAATTGAGAAACTGTAAGGTTTGGATGTTTGAGAGAATATCAATATGTATGATGAAGTTCCCTAATGTGGGGGTAGGACTTGAGAAAGACTGTGAGCCAGGCACTGAATTTATCGAGGAAAGGAGAGTGTCCTGGAGTCGACAGACAACAGCTTCCAGGATTTTGATTGGGTAGTACATGTGCATTGAGTGAAGGAAGTTAAAGGAAGTTAAAGGAAGTTAAAGGAAGAAAGGTTACAAGCAATGGCGGTACAGGGAGAACCCAGTGGAAATGGGGAGCAATGAGTGTTCCAAATTCTCTATCTTGACTGGTGAGTTAGGGGTGGGCAGTAGCAGGAGAGGGAGTAAGTGAAAGGGAATGGTTTGTGTTCCTATTTATTTCTGATACTTGCCTGTATATCTTGGATATCAGACTCTTATCAGAGATATTTGACACAAAGATTTTTCCTCAGGCAACCTTTCCCCTTCTTGTACTAGTCACATTATTAATTTTGTTCATGCAAAAGCTTTTCGGTTTCATGTGATCATAATTATCTATTTTATCTTTTATAATCACTCTATCCCTTGTTTGGTTAAGAATTTACCCCCTAGCCATAGCTTTGAAGGGGATATGATTTGTTTCTCTTTTAGTTTTCTTTTAAAATGATATGATCTTTAATATCCAAGGCACACATTCCATGACTTCCTTTAATGAAGGATTGGTGGCTGTTGGACACATTTCCTTTCAATCTTAAAGGAACTTGCATCTGGAATTCAGGAAATCCAGTGTCCAGACAGTTCCTAGGGGATCCAGACTCAGATTGGATGAGACTGGATGGCTATCCTTTGTGTCCACCTTGAGTCTTGAACTAGAGGCAATAGGCAGGGAGAGTTGTAGTAGGAGGTTGGACCCAAGGAAGAATTTCCTAAAGAGGGAGGTTGTGATGTATTAACTTTAGGCACATGACTATCCCTTTCAGTTTGGGAAGTCACTTCCCCTCTCTGGAGCTGAATCTCCTTTTCTGTGAAATGGGAGAGACTGTTTGGACAAGATGAACTTTAAGGCCCCTCCCATCTCTAGATCTATCCTTTTTAGGGTTCTGTGGGATCCTTTGAAAGGAAGATGATCCCCACTGATCCTGGAAGGATGAGGTAGTAGGAGAAGCCCGGATCCTCCAGCCTCCAGTATGAAAATGTCTGCTGTGCTTCTCCCCCCAACTAGGCCAATTTGGCCTTTGTTTTCTCTAGTGTAGTCTTTCTTCTCTTTCTTGGTCTACAGCCAGCTGCTTGATGAATTATCCCTATAGATATTCTGCCTGGAAAGCAAACACATATCATATATATCTTTGACAAGTTATTATTCTTCCTTATCAGGATGCGGGTGCATCCCAGTATACCATCATTCACGCTGGGCACTGACCCACTAGGGGAGTGAGTGGACACCACGGCTGCATGGACTTCCTCTGTCCTTTTACCCTGAGATACTGGCAAACGGCAGCAACGAAGAGTGTATATATGCAGATTTAGGGGGAGGCAAAGGAGAGCAGTGTGTGCAGATGGGTCAGGGAATGAGGCCCCTCCTGAATTCAGGGAAAGATTAGTTGCTGGCTGGGGATCGTGTCAGATTGGCTGAACACACATAGCTCTTTTCATTTCACAAAGAGCACGGAATGAGGAGTCAAGAGGCGTAGGTTCTCCCTTTGGCTGTGTTGCCAGCAAGACCTGTAAATCTTGGGCAGGTTGCATCATGTCTTAGGAGTTCAGTTTCCTTCTCCATAAAATAAGAGGGATTGGGGAGATGATTTCTTAAGGCCCCTGATAAATTTAAAATTTAGAATTCTCTGAAATTCTCTGACATCATTGGCCCAGAGAGTAGGCCTGGGCATGTGGGTAGGAGGCTGGAAACCGACCAATGGGAAAAAGAATTTGGCTGGATTTCTCAGAGACTTTGGTACTGGCTTCCCCCAATCCAGAACCAACTAAGGAACTGTACCTTAGATAGGATGGTGCTCTTACATTCTCTTTAAACAGTGGACTTGGAGACAAACGATCTGGGTCTGAGCCTTGCTCTCCTTCTTTATGGCCACGTAATGATGGTCTAGTTATGTCATATCTTAGAACTGTCTGATCTCTAGATTCCCTTAGGCTGTGGCATCTCCCTGGGGCCATGGCATTGCATCTTCTTCCATGCACCTTGTGAGAGGCTGAGTATTGCTGTTTTCTCCTAGGTCCTCTCCTTTCTTACCCAACTCTGGGCATAGGGGCATGACTTCCTTTTCTTTCTTCTTCCTTAGCGATTAAGTCAGAGCCTAAGGAGGTGGTGGGTGGGGCTAGGAACCCTAGAAGATACCTAGGGAGCCCCTAGAATGCAGGGGGAAGAAGGAATAGTACTAGGGGCTGGAGGGCTCCGAATGTCCCACTTCTCTGCTGTCCCCTTATCTGCCAGGGCAAGGGAAAGTATCTGGCTGCCCCTTGTGAGGCAGTAAAGTTTGGCAAGGAATGAGATATAAGTTAATAGTCCTCTCAGCCTGGCCATAAGGCTCATGATTTGTCATATTTCACATGGTGTTATCTCACTTCCCCTAGAAGCAGGCTCCATATTAACAAGCTCCCTACTTAGAATATAAATGGGGTGCTCTGGATGGCTCCTGACAGCCAGAACACATCTAAAGATCTCCTGTCTGGGCTGGAGAAGGATAGAGTGGGGGACAGGGGAATCTCAGAGGTTCCATTGGGTCATCACAACCTGGACAAGGAAAACACATTCTTCACTTTGGGTTTGGAGAAGAAAGAGCTTGGCTAAAGTCTGGGTACTGGGCTGGTGTTTGGTAAGCTCAAGGTCATTCCTTTTCTCCCAGGAAGCTCACAGAACTGTGTGAATATGTGGGGTGGCAGATGGCACTGAAATAGGGAAAAGATCATGATCCCTAAGTTCAACCTTCACTCCCACCTCAAATGAGAAAGGTGGGGAGATACCTGGAATAGAAGGAAAAGCACTGGGTGGGGAGTCAAGGTCAACTGGGTTAGAGCTCTAGAACTTCCTTTGGTCTCAATTTCTTCTTGTAAAATGGGGCGGTTGAATTAAATTGTTTCTAAGGTTTCTTCCAGATCTAAAATATTTTTTTTTGATAGTGAAAAGAATAAGCAAGCCACCCCACTGCCTTTTCTCCCTTTCATTGACCAATGTGGAACTACATGCAGAGCTGTAACTAGCAGGGCCAATGGGACTTTGTCCTAGAGTGAGGATGAACTTTCTCCCCACAAGTGATCGCTGTCCATTAGCCTGGTTTTTCACTTCCTTGTTAGCCTTTGATGACTTAGAAGACAACTACCTCCAGGGTCCCGACTCCATGGTGCCTCTCTCCAAGGGTCTGCTTCAAAGTAAGGGTATACTCTTTTTGGGGGGTAGGATGCCCCCTCTCCTGGCACAACTGTCATGGCCATTGGATTGCACCACCTCTGGTTCAGCTGTTTTTACTTTTGATGAACAATTTTCTCTGCCTACATTGTTCCAGTGACTTAGAGCTGAGGGAGACCTTAAAGGTCATTGAGCTGATGCCTTTCATTTTGCAGATGAGGAATCTGAAGCTGAGAGGGGTGAGTGACTCACTCCACTAGTGAGCATCTAAGACCCAAGGCTTCCTAAGTCCCTAAGTACAATGCTTTGCCTGCTAACTACACTACCTTGCTCCATGTGTACAAGGCCATTTATGTTGCTATTGTCCACTTTAGTTGATGCATGCCAGGCTGTTGGCTTTCCTTTTTTTAGGCTGTGAGCTTTTAGGAATATCTCCACTCTTCTGGCCAGATTTCTTTCTGGGCTCAGTATCTGGCCAAGGTCAGATTGGCCCCTCTCTATATATTGGTCTTCAATGATGAACTGAGTTACTTAATGCAGAAACCCCACAGAGACAGTGATGACTTTACTTCTGGTCTCATTAGACAAATATTACTGGTCTCAGTTGTGGAACATGGCTTA
Organism: Trichosurus vulpecula; assembly: GCF_011100635.1. NCBI lineage: Eukaryota > Metazoa > Chordata > Mammalia > Diprotodontia > Phalangeridae > Trichosurus > Trichosurus vulpecula. Next base: position 127,565,202 of record NC_050574.1, read on the forward strand.
GTTCATATTTCCAGTAGGGTTGCAACGTTTACAAGGCATTTTTCTTATAACAACTCTGTGAGGTGCTGGGTACAAGTATGATTGTACCTATTTCGCAGGTGAAAAAAACCAAGTATGAGGCAGGTAAGGTGAGGTTCCTTAGGTCACATTAGTGACAGAAATGGGATCTAAACCCAGGTCTCTCTTGATTCCAAGTCTAGTGCTTGGGCCACACTATGTTGCCTTTTTTTCATCAGAGCTGTAACTAGTCTGGGCCCATTTACCTCAGAGAGGGAAATCTAGAATGCACAACAATCTAACACACCACACTGGAAGAGGAGATGTGGGTCCTGGGAAGTTATGAGGACAGTAGCCAGCAACTCGTGTACTCTCTTCTTTTCTCTATCCAAATAATGAAATTTCTAAGCTGCTCTGCCCTATCTCATCCCCTCCTCAGGGCTTTTCCTCCCCTTCCTTTCCAGGTGGGCCAACATCTCCTCCATCTTTCTTCCACAAGCAAAGATACTTCTTGACATTGGGGGAAAAATAAAAATCCTAGGGCATCTTTCCTCTAGCTTGGGGGTGGGAAGGAATCTAGGAGTAGAATGATGATTGGACTCCACGGTTTCTGAGATTCCTTCCAACAATGACATTCTACCACCCAAGCCACCTGAATAACTAGTTCTCTTGCCTATACAGTTGACTTTCTCTTGATTGCTTCTTGTGTTTGTGGCCTCAGACTTCTCAAACTTTCCTGAGGATAGGAGACAAGGGCAGAGAGAACCAGGTTTAAAGTGTGGATGGAAAGATGCCCAGTGAAGGGCACCTCAGAAGATACATTTCAGAGTAGAGGCCAGAATATCTGAGGAGACATCAACATGCTTATTGAAATCCTCAAGTATAAGGGCAAGTCCTGGTCGGGAGAGGAAGATTGTGAGCCAGGTGCTAAACTCCTTGAAAATGGAGAACCAACGATTTTGGTGCTAGTAGATAACAGCCACCAGGAACATTTATGAAGCAGCCAATAAATGGAAGACACTGGGTTAAGTATTAGGGGCAAAGACAGAAGGGGGATAGTCACTGTCTTTAGGGAGCTCATATTCAAATAGACAAAATATAACACATATAGGAGAGGTGGCCAGGGATGAAAATTTGGGTGTAGGAAATCACAAGCAGGCACAGGATCCACAGGGCAGTAGACTGTTGTGTCTTTCCAGGAGCTACAGTAGAATTGGCTTTAATTATTGTTTCCAGAACAACAGCAAGAGGTGGAAGGCAGGGAAAATATGCATAGGGATGGGGCAGATGGCATGATATCTACACTGGGGAGACCCTGGTATCCTTGCGGATGACTGGATGGGATGTGAAGCGCGGTCTAATGTATTAGGAGAGTTTTCACTCACTCACTGACCAATCAGGAAAGCTCAGTCCCAGGGTAGTGTCCCAAAGCTTGATTGATTGGAGAAATTAACTGACTGTGTCTCACTTCCAGATTGAAGGTCTATTATAAGATACTGAACTTTTGAATTAGCTCTCTTTCTTACTCCCATTTGGTGACTGGAAGATTGAAGAGAAGGGAAATTTAATCCATCCTAGAAGAGGTTTCTGCCTGGGGAAGGCCTTGATATGGTGAATGAATGGAATGAGAAGTCTATGTTCAATGCAATTAATACTTCTGCTTTTACTATGCATTTACTAATCTAATTAAACTGTGTTTGAAGTAGGAGCTTGAGGGAAAGTGAATAAATGAAGCAACAGTAAGGAAGGGAAAAGGAGGGCATGGCCAAGTAAGTGGGAGCTAAGCCAGAGATTGATTGACATGTCCTGAATGACACATACTTTCAGATAAGCCTGGGATGTAGCAGTGGGGTGGAGAGTCAGATGATTGACAGCCCCATGCCCCTAGGGGCCTGGCTGTTTACAGGACCCAGACTGTTGGACTTGTTTCACTTGTATTATAGTTATTTGTATACATGTCAAATGTTCTCGGTTACATTGTTAGCCCCTTGAAGGCAGGATCTGTGTTATAGGTCATCTTTGTATTCCCGGAACCCAGCTAGTATCTTGCATGTAATAAAGAAATTAAAAAAAAATTGAAATCATTTAATTCCAAGGCTGGGAGGTGCGTTGGGAAGTAATTCAGTACTCAGGATGAGTTTGTGCTAATCAGGGGGTCTGACTCTGTTAGAGAAGTCCTGGAAGCAGGGGTCTGTCTTTGGGCCTTCTGGGACTTTTCTGCATTTTTCAGGGAGATTTTTAGGGAGGTTGATAGGCTGACTGACCACTAGAGGGCAACACCAACCTACATTTCCATCCACTTCCCCTTCCAGTCCAGATTCATACCTCCTGGTGGGAGATAAGGCAGTACTGGGAAAGGGATGGGGATGGGAGGGTGTGTCGGAAGGAAACTGGGGGACAGGGGCTAGGACCCAAGCCCCAGAGAGAGGGATAACCAGAGGACTTTCCATCCTCCACTTTAGAAAGTTCCCCTCAGCCAGACAATGTGAAGCCTTGGGAGGAAAATATTTTAAAATAACTCAATCTGGGCAAAACTGAAACACCCAATATTTATGTGTTTTTTTCAGTGCTCCATACAGATTAAAAGTTATCGCTGTTTCAGTTTGGTGTCTGTTGTCAGGTTGATATCAGCCTGGAACCGAGAGTCAGGGGACCGGATTGGACTGTAGTGGTAGCTAAGCCACTAACTTGCTTTGTGACCTTGCACTGGTTGTTTTTGCTTTCTAGGCCTTCAAGTCCTTATCTATAAAATGGGGAGAATAATATCTGCTCTATCTACACAACAAATGCCCACGAGGACCAAATGAGAAAATGTATGGGAAAATGCTTTGGAAAAACCCAAGGTGGGGCAGCAAAAAGTGGCCCTGGAGTCAGGAGGATCTGAGTTCAAATCTCGGGCAAGTATGTGTGTGATCCTGGGCAAGTCATTTAACCCGAGTTGCCTCCAAACTCCCCCCCCCCCCAAACCAAGAAGCTTTTTAAAAATGCAAGATATCATTAAGTGGAGTTAGCAGTTCAAGATAGTTCCATAAGGGAAAGAAATGAACATTTATATAATGCCTACTGTACTATAATGCCAGGCCCTGTGCTGAGTGATTTCTACAAATGTCATCTCATTCTCATCCTCACAAGAACTCTGTAAGGTGGGTGCTATTGTTATCCTCATCTTACAATGGAGGAAACTGAGGCAAGCAGAGGTCCAGCAGCTTATCTACTGTGCCACAAAGCTATCCTAAGAGTAAGAGGAGTAAGAGAGAGCCATCAGAGGAAGACACATCAAGGAATGAGGGTCGGAAGGGAACTCGGGGGCCATCTAATTTTGACCTAACTTACCCTTATTTTACAGATGTGGAACTGAGACCCAAAGGGGGGAATGGCTTGCCCAAGGTGACACAGTATTAGTAGTAGTAGTAATAGCAGGAGCAGTAGCAGTATCAGCAGCAGCAGGAGCAGTAGTATTGGTGGTGGTGGTAGTAGCAGCAGCAGCAGCAGGAGCAGTAGTGTTGGTGGTGGTGGTGGTAGCAGCAGCAGGAGCAGCAGTAGTAGTGGTAGTAGTGTCTGATTCCAGATGTGACAAACTTTCCACCATACCGCACCATCGGCTACATTGAAAGAAGAGATGTAAGTCAACCCTTATTTCCACCAGATGCAGTTTCCTCTAATTCCAATTAAAAGCTCACTTAATCTGCCCCTCCTTGATTCCCTCCCATTTGCTCCTCGTTTTGGGCTTGTTCTCCTCGAGCTGGAGAGGAGAGAGTTGAAGAGGGAAGTGAGGGGCTGAAGAGGGATGGGGATCTTCGGTTTCATAAGCTCCCTAGGTCCTTAGAAGGAAGAAAGGCTGAGGGGATGGAGAGACCAGAGAGCATGGAGGCAGAGGGCCTCATGCAATGTTCCGGATGGCAGAGGCGGGGCCACGAGTCCTTGTTCTTCTAATTGACAAGTTCGTTAGCTGCCTCCCTCCTTCCCAGTGCTGGGCCCTGGACTCAGATGGGCAGGGGGGAGTTCTGTGTTATGTTGTATGTGGGGGTGAGGGGACCACATGCCCACCACAGGCCAGATGTGCATCCATATTTATAACAGCAGAGAGCTTGGAAAATCAGCAGGGATGCTGGTCATGCCTATAGTGCTTGGGTAATCTGCTCAGACCAGGCTGATTTGCTTCTAGCCCCAGCAGCTGAGGTGGGGCAGAAAAGGTCTAGTGTGAGGAGGGGAATAGGAGGAGTCTGCCATTCTCTGGACACTGGTAAGAATTAGGAGAAAGTCAAGGTGATAGAGATCAAGGGTCTCACTCCATCTCTGCTTCTCTGTTGCTTTTGCTCATAAGTCCTTTTCGGTGTTCGGAGTGGACTCTAGAAAGATGGGGGAGGGGAGGGAGTGTCGGTAGAAGGAGCAAACAATAGAGCATTAGCTTTACTTCTCAGGTCATAGAGGTTACTGGACAGTGCCAGAGCAAATAGACATTCTGTTCTAAACTCTGGGCCTTGAGGCTTAAACAGATAGTGACCTCAGAAATTACCCAGTCCAACTCCCTCATTTTACAGATGAGGAAACGAAGGCTTGGAGGGGATAGATGACTTGCCCATGGTCACTAGGTTGTAATTAATGGAGCAGGGATTTGAAACAGGTCCTCTGATGCCAAAGCAAAGCCCTTTCTTTTCTATTACACTGACTCATGAGGGGTGAGTCTTAGAAAGGCCTGGAGCAGGGTGGGAGCACAAAATGAATTAACATTTGTAAAGTGCTTCACAAACCTTAAGGTGATATGTAAATGTTAGCTATTACCAATTATCATTAATTATTATATAGTAAGTCCTCTATTTGGTATTTCATTGATCTGGATGTACTCACTGCTCCCCAGTGTCCTCCTCTGTCAGGGGATGCTGGACATTCTACGTCACTCCCATGATGCTCAGCATCAAGACCTCACAACTCATTTTGTCAAACTGTTTGGTGCCTAGATCCAGGACCCCACATGTTAGGCTGGTAAGGAGACATCCTCTCCAGCATGGTTGTGGAAAGATGCTGACAAGTTGGTCGTGCTGGGGAGGGATAGGGAGACATTTTCATTTTATTGTCCAAACCCTTACATTAGTTGCATCTCTCTGATTTAGGGTGAGGCTTAAAATGAAGTATCTGCACCCTACCATAGATGATGACATAGATACCAGTACTTAGCTTGGTGCCTGGAACATAGCAAATGCTTAATGAGTGAGTACCTGTTGACTGACCGAGTGACTGATGGAGGATGCTGTGATGAAAAGAGTGCCAGACTTGGCTTCAGAAGACCAAGCCAGGTCTATCACTTACTAGCCATGTGACCTTGGATAAATCATTTAACCTTACTCCAACCACAAAATGGAAGTCATATTCCTGTGTTGTTTGCTTCACAGATTTGTTGCAAGGCTCAAATAACACGCTCAGTGTGAGAGTGCTTTGTAAACATAAAACCCTATGCATGTGTAAGGCAATATACAATTCAATAGATATTTATTAGGCCCCTAGTAGGGGACAGAGGATAACTCAAACACAAATAATCCTGATGCACATTAAAATATAATAAGGGCAAGGGAGGGATCAAGACAAAATCCATTAGGAAAATGGGGAGAAAGAAAGGTCACTTTCAGCTGGAGGGATAGGGGAGGCTTCTTGAAGGAGGTGGCATGTGAGCTGGGCCTTGAAACAAGGGAAGGATTCCAGTAGGTGGAGATGAGGAGGACACAGATTCCAGGTGGCTGCCCAGAGGTCAGAGAATTCCTGATTCAGTCCAGGAACATCCAGTAGTTCAATATAGTTAGACACCCATAAAGAGAAAGGGTGTCCTTTCTTGGACACTAGTATAACTGTGAGGAGAATCAACTTCAGTCCATAGTGCCAGAAACTCAGTTGACCTACTTGGTCAGTGAAAGACCTGGAGGTTGAGAGAATCTCCTCTCCCACCCAATTTCTTAGCACCACAAGTGCCATGGACAGCTCCAGTTTACACACCTCTTTTTTCCTGTTTCTCCTCCCTCCTTTCTTGACCCTAACACAAGGAGCCTACTATGGGGGTGGGGGGGCAGTTCTTTGGGGGTTTTATTTCTTTAGGAGCTTGGATTCTTTCCAAGGAGAGAATTTTAGGGGGAACCCAACCCTCCCAAGAACACAGAATCATGGGAATTGATACCTTGAATCAGGCCCTGATCTAGCTAGACCCATATTTCATTGCTTGCTAACGATGTCTCAAACAGTCCTGTTGTGAGAGGCTGTGATTGTCTCCCCTGAAGGCACCTGAAAGGCTAGTTAGATCCTAGCTTTTCTCAGTAGCCACATATAACCCTGTCATTCACAAACCTGCCCTAAACCTTTTTGAATCCATTTATATTACCTGCCAGTACCGCCTTCTGGGGTAAGGAGTCTATGAGTCACTGGATGAAGTGGCACCTTTCCTTTTTTCAAAACTTGCCTCTCTTTAGTTTTTAGGGCCTATTCCTTTGAACTAGTATTTGGAAATTTAGCGATCCACATGGTCTATCCAGGATGTCATGGACTTCAAGCATGTCCCTTCTCGCCCTCCCCCTTTGCAGCCTTGGAGCTCCTGTATGTGTGATGGTCATACCACAACCCCTGTCCCTCCTGTCAGTCTACTTAGCCTCCCTAGCTTTATGTATTCTGCTAGAGGCAGAACTGGGATGAGGAATTTTGCTGTCTGAAGAAAATTCATAGCTATCATTCTTTCTTGTCTAGAGCTAGAAAGGACCTTACAGGTCACCTAATCCACCCCCTTCACTTTGCAGATGAGGAAACTGAGGTCCCTAGAGGTTGAATAACTTGCCTAAGATTTCACAGATAATGAGCTGTGGCTCTGGGATTCAAACCCAGGAGCTGTGATTCCAAATTCAGCATTCTTTCCACTGCACCATGATGAAATTCTGATGAAATGTTGGGGGATCATGCTACCTAGTCCCCCAAATCACCATCAGGATGCCTGAGAGCTATGCTCTCCCCCTCTCTGGATGGAGCATGATATAGATTAGTGCATGCCCACCCTGGAGGCCAACTGGAATGCCTCTTCTTCTCTGGCAGATCAAGGTCCAGACCAACCCCCTCCCCACTCCAGAAGGGAGGTCTTTGAAGGACACTCTTTCCATAGATAATGAATTGTTGGGGGATTATCCCTAGGAAGTTGGGGAGCTATGTTGCTCTTCTGTTTGGAACCACACTTGTTCTAAAGGAGCAGTATCTTGTCAGCCAACCCTGTCTGCTCCATGTCCCAAGACTGACCTGCTGGGGACCTGGAATCTCCATCCTTTCATCTTCTCAGAGCAGAGGATTACAGAAGGGAGGAAGTTCATTGCCATAGGGAGGAAGAATATTCACTCTTCTCCCCATCTTGGTGTCAAGGCTGAACCCTAATTATGTCTCAATGAAAATATGGTGATCAGAGCTACATGGGAAAAACCATAAGGAAAAGGAGCATTTTTCTGTCTCATTTCCTGTACTACTACTGGGGAGACCCAACACTCTGCTGGCCTTGACTACAACAGCACATATGGGTCAGCATCTCAATATCTCCAAGGAATGATCTATAGTGACTCCCAGTTCCCTTACATGGTATAGAAGCATTCGGTTTATGCATATGGTTTGTATTTGTTATCCCTAAATGTATTGTCTTGCACTTGTCCCTATTAACACTTATTTGCCACCTGGAGACATGCCATGGAGCAAAATAATAAATCCAGTTGCCCAAGTTTTAATTCCACTTAAGATATGGTTCCCATATGCCTCCGTACACACAGACTGTCTTCCCATCTCTTCAATCTGTTTAGTAAGTGCTTAATAAATGCCTTTTCATTTATTCATTGAGCTTTTGGATCCCCTCCCCACAACTGTAAGGAGTTAAGTGAGGAGAGAATGAAAGCGGGGGTAGGCAGAGGAACATGGTAGTCAGTTCCCTGGGGTTCTTTGTTACTTTCTAAGAGGTTCACTTATGGTGACTTGAAGATGCAACAAAGAGTCTTGTTGGAGTGAGGTGGGGTGGTGTTGAGGGATGTAATTAAGTGCATAAATGAGGGGAAGGGAAGCCTGTCATTGAAATCTTCAGGGGGTGATGGCAGGTGGATGTGACAATGACCTAGTATTCAAGTCTCCGCACAATTTAGTACTACACTGTCTTTCCAGCCTTATATCACAATGTTTCCCTCCATGTACATTATTCTCCAATCAAATTGGACTACTCACTATCTGTCAAACAGACCCATGCTCTCCTGCCTTTGCTTCCCATCTCCCTCTAGGCCTTTTGCATTCCTAACTATCCTTTAAAGATCATCTCAAATTCCTCATCTTTCTTCATGGATGCTTCTTTGACTTCCCCATAATCAGTAATTATACTTCTTCTGGGATCTCAAATAGCATTTGTTTTGCCTCTCCCTAATCCATCTGCCACACATTTAATTTTTAGAATTGTTATTTAAATGTGTGATGGAAGGCCACTAACACCTGTTGCACTGGGTGGATTGCTACATTTGGAATCGGAGAATCTGGGTTCAGATTCTAGTTCTCACTAGACCAGTGTGACTCTGGAGAAGCCTGGGGCAATGAGCCAAGTGCTAGCTTTGTGTGGTCAAGAACTGTTCAAATCCTAGCTTTGCCACATCCTCCTGTGTGAATTTAGATATGTCTCTTCACTCTCTGGACGCCAGTTCTTTCCTCTCTGAAATCAGAAGGTTGAATGAAATGATTTTAAAGATCCTTTGGAGCCCCAATCTATAATTCTGTGATTACATGTCCATTCTTGACTCATTCTATCCACACTCAATCTCTTACAGTTGGGGGAGGAGGTCCAAAAAGCTGAACAAATAAATGAAAAGGCATTTACTAAGCACCTTTATGTACCTCACTTAGTCTGCCTAGAATTTACCTATTCACTTAAAGATGGGTTCCAGTCTGAGGACAGTCCTCACCCAGTTGCCCAAATCAATGAAACCATGAGTTTTTCATGAGCCATTCCTGGTGCATTCTCTGTACACAATGGACACTTAATCCTATTTGCTGAAGCTAAAGCCTTCAGAGCAGTTTTTTAAACTTTTTGCCCCAGGATCACTTTAGCTTTTAAAAATTATTGAGACTCCCTCCCCCTCCTCTTCAAAAGCTTTTGCTTGTGTGGGCTACATCTATTGATATTTACCACATTAGAAATGAAAACATCTTAGTGATAGTTTTGACCTTGTGGACCTCTTGAAAGGGTCCTGGGGACCATATTTTGAGAAAAACTGCCTTAGAGGGGATGAGGGCTGACTTGTGGACAGAGCCTTTGAGGAGAGGAATCTCAGGGTAGAAGGCAGCAGCTAGGTGGTGCAGTGGATAGAGCACTGGACCTGGAGTCAGGAAGAACTGAGTTCAAATGCCGCTTTAGGCACTTATTAGCTGTGTGACCCTGGACAAGTCATTTAACCTTCAATTTCTTCATCTGTAAAATAATAAATAGCACCTATCTCGCAGGGTTGTTGTGGAGCTATAAAGAGACTCTATTTGTAAATTACTTTGCAAACCTTAAAATGATATTGAAATGCGAGTTACTGTTGTTATTCCTTGTCTGGGGCCTGGTGCTTTTTTGCACTTAACACCTCTACATTATAAGGATCTTTAGGTGCTGCACCTAGGGGTTAGGGACTATACCTTTGGGCCTTTTTCAAACCCAGGAGTACTATGTGTACTGTGTGCCAAACCTGAAAAAATCCAGTTGTTTTAGGGCAGGTTGGGACATTAGACATCATCTAGTCCATAGTTGCCCAATCCTGGCCTGCCAGCTGCATATGTACCCCAACATTGGTGAATGTACCTGAACCAGAATCAAGTATAACTGGGTTCTATTTAACAAAAATAAATAAAAATACAATAAAACGTATTTAACATTACATTTTAAAACCAAAGCTATACACAGCCCATAGGGTTTCTTACATGTGGTTTAATGACCCCCTTTTCTTTTTCAGTTTGATACCACTGATCTAGTCCAACCCTGTCATTTCTGATTCTTGGCAAATGAGCATTTGTTTGCTTTCACTTTCTAGGTCCTACTCCTTTCATTGCTACCTCCAGTCCTTCCTACCTCCTATGCTACAGAATCATAGAATTATGTATCAGACGTGACATGAAGGGCCAGAGTCCACCCTGGGGAATTTCCCCCCTTCCCACCTTGTGCTTTTTGCCCCACCCAGGAAACCTGGGAAAATGCATCTGCATGGTATTTCCCCATACTGAGATTGACTTCTTGTTTGCAAGAATAGAGCAGATAACAATATTATAGAGGAAAGTTTTATTGAAAGGAAGAGAAAACAAAATGCTTGAATGAACAATCATTAGTCACAAAGATATATGTAAATCCTCAAAGTCGCTTAGAGCACTGGATATGAAATCTCCTTTGGCAGAGGTCCCCTCCCTAAGTCCTATCTCACCTTTCCCTCTTCCTGCCCTGCCCCCCCCATCCCTACCCCTGCTCTCTGCAGACTGAGGGGATGGAGTAGTTTTTTGCCTCCTCTCTCACCCCCTTCTCATCAAGCCCTTTCAGCTTTCTCTTCCATTGTCAGTGTTCCATAGTTCACACAGATGCACAGTCAAAGTGAGGATTCTCTAGGGTTGTCTTGTCTTTTTGTGCCTTCATCTCCTATGCCGGCTGAGGCTGAAACCTCCAGAGTCCTCATCCTTTCCTCAGGTGCCATGGCTACCCTTCGCTTTAGAACTTTTGCTCCCTTTCCCTCACTGTCCCCCAAGTCCATACCAATGGCAAGCCCTTCCCCTCCTCCCACCCCTACCCATACCTTGAGGTGAATACCACTTATTTTTCTCAGTCTTTCACAGAGAGAGGGAGGATGGAAAAACATTTTAAAAAGCATTACGTGCCAAGCACTGTGCCAGGCGCTGATAATACAAATGGAAAACTGAGACCTTCTTTGTTCTCAAAGAGCTCACATTCTAATTGGGGGAGACAATACATTTAGGGAATTTGGCTGTAGGACAGACAGAAGGGCCAAGGCTTCTGAGGGTGCAGGGTCTGTGCAGATGGTAATGGATCCAAGAGACCATGTCCACCCTGAAGGCTGGGGTTGGGAAAGGTGGAAGGATTCCAGAATCTCTTACATTTGTGAGGTTCAAATGAAATAACACGAGTGTAGCATTTTGTAAACCTCAAAGTGCTGTATTAACACCAGCTAGTGTCATCATCGTTGTTAGGTATTGGTATTATTACTACACATAGATTAATTATTGTTGTGGTTATTATTAATATAGAATCCCAGAGTTGAAAACACTCCCATCGAGATCAGCTTTTTCGGTGTGAATCCTCTTTACAGCATTTCTTGACAAATGATTCTCCAGCTGCATCTTGTGGATCCACTCCCTCTCCTCTCCAGGCAGCCCACTCCCTTGTTGGACAGTTCTGATTGTTGGTAAGTTCTTTCTTGCGTGAAAGAATGGAGTTCGAAATCTTTGCTTAAGGTGTTTGAATTTCAATAGCATCCTTTTGCCACTATAATGACAGGGATGGGTTAGGGGCCCGTGGATGCAGAGTAGGCGGGCTATCTCTCAAAATGTCCTTGACTGGATTTTAAAAACTGTGTTTGTCAATGAATGTCTTAAAATGTCATTGACCCATGGAGATAGAGTGTACCTCCTGGTTATCTGGGGAGGAGGACAGGATAGGAGCTGCCAGTCTCCCAGGCTGTTTATCCTGGCAGGGGGAGGGAGGAAATAAGCAGAGAGCAACTAAGTAGAACCTTTTAAAAGGGAGATGAGCAAAATCTCAGAGAGACAAATGGAATGTCTTTAGGACAGGGTCTAGAGCAGGGGTTCTTGACCCTGTTTGTGTCAAGGATCCCTTTGACAGTCTGGTGAAGTCTATGACTTCTTCTCAGAATAATGTTTTTAAATGTATAAAATAAATTAGAGAGGATCACAAAGAAAAGAAATGATGTTGAAATATAATTGTTTTTAAAATATAAAAACAAACAAGTCTACAGACTCCAGGCTAAGAACTCCTAGTCTAGAAGGTGGAAATGTCACTGGATGTTCACTAAGCTCTGAATACCTGATGACATTTCTTTTCTTATTTGTTTTGACCACCTTTGCCTTACCACATGTTGAGCAAACCAATCTCTTTGACCCTAAGGTGTTTCTACTGTTTAATCAAGGCAGGCTTGCTCCTCCTGTGGCTCCAATGAATTGGAGAGAAGCTACTGGCAGTATTTGCTGGGGGATCCTGTAATGGGAGACAGAGGGGCTTCAGGGCATCACAAGTAAAGTATTGCCTCAGTTGGGGTAGGCCTGAGAGCCTAGCTAGCCAGGGATAGTTCTGCCATGACCAGAAAGGAGGCCATTCTTTATACATTTTCTGTCTTCTACCTTATTCTTAGGCCAAGCAGATTAACTTTAATTCCTTTTGTACATACATGATCCTTCTTCTTTTTTTGGTGGGGGGGGGTGGTGGCTATTGGGGTCAAGTGACTTGCCCAGGGTTGCAGAGTTAGTAAGTTTCTGAGGCCGGATTTTAACTCAGGTTCTACTGACCCCAGGGCTGGTGCTCTATCCACTGTGCCACCTATCTATCCCCATGATGATTCTTCAAGTATTTAAAGTCAGCTATCAGATCCTTTCTGTCTTCCCTCTCATCCATCCATCCATCCACCCATCCACCCATAACCAGCATTTATTAAGTGCTTTCTATGTATCAGGCACTGTGCCAGATGTTGGGGATACAAAGAGAAAAAGATGCAACCTGAAACAATTCCTACCTTCAAGGAGTTTACATTCTATTAGGGTGACAACATGCACACAGTTAAGTAAATGCAAGATGTGTGCAAAGTGAATACATAGTAATTTGGAGGCAGAAGGAGGGTATTAATTATTGAGGGTATAGAGGAGGGAGATCAGGAAAAACCTTCTATAGGAGGGGCCACTCCAGTTGAATCTTGAAGGAACCTAGGAATTCTATGAAGCAGAGGTGAGAAGGAGTTCTATGAATAGGGCCTCCCCTTTGCAAAGGTGTGGAGGTGGGAAATGGATTGTCATGTGCTAGAAATAGCAAGTAAACTAGCACGGCTGTGTATCAGTAATTAAGGTGAGACTTTCTTTTACTGTTTTGTCTTTTAGCACTTATTCAATTAAGTGCCCTTGAAGAGTCTGGCCTTTGTTTCTTCGATTAAATCAGGAGTCTTTGATGACCTCCCGCTTTAAGGGAAAGCCCAGTTTACATGGGTTTGAGTCACATATTTGTGATGCCAGAAGCTTTTAGGCCATGTGGGTTTAAGTCAGGCCATGTGGGTTTAAGTCGCTTGTTTGTGACGCTTTTAGGTCATATGGGTGAGTCGTATGTTGTGATGCCCTTTGACCCTGAACAGAATATATAAACTCAAGAGGTTGGCATCTTCCCTTTGGGGCTCTCACTCACTGGAAGAGTGGCATGAAGCTTGAGGAGACTCTGGGCAGCTGTTAAGAGCCCGCTGGCTTATAAACCCAGATGTTGATATTCTCCTGATAACTACAAATTGTGATTTGGTCTGTTTATGTTGTGTACGTTTGTAATTTGTTTGTATTTTCTCTGAAGTTCAGGGTGCTGGCTTTTTCTCCTGAACCACGTGAATGATATTTGTATGTTGGATTAAAGTGAGATTATTAACCCCTTAAAGTTACTTTCCATAGTAGAGTAGATCAAAAGAACCTGTGCTGGCAGTTCTTGTTGCTAGTCATGTTGGGTCTTACACCTCAACAGCTACTGCTAGCAGAATTGTTGCTACAGGCTGGAAAATAGAGTCCATGAAGGGCAGTAATATGCAATAAACCTGAAAAGATAGGCTGGTGCTGGACTGCAAAGGACTTTCAGTGCCCAAGAGAAGAGTGTGTGTTTTATCTTCTTGACAACAGGGAACCATTGGAGCTTCTTAAGCATAGGAATGCAATGGTTGAACCTATGACTTAGAAATATCAGTGACAGCTCTACAGGAGAGGGGATAGGCTTGGGACGGAGAGATCAGATGGGAGGCTATCATAAGATATAAGGCAAGAAATGATGAGGATATGAATTGGAGTGGTATCTGTGAGTATAATTTGTAAGTTTATTTAGCTTTTTAAAATACCGTGTACTTTTTAGACCAAAGTAAAAAGGATTTTTTAACTTTTAAGATGGGGACAGTTTTTTATATAACTACTTTATCCATAGAGTGAATTAGACTAGTTTTAGTATATGCTTTATTTATGAAAATGAACTAAAAAAACCACCAGGAGAATGACTGGAAACTTTTGCTAATCTGTTTCTATAGTTATTGTTTGTCCTTTGTATTTTGAAAAAGACCAGTGACATCATGGGAGGACATCTTGACTCTCACATAGACTGAATTTAAGTGAGGCAGAGTCATACAAAGCTGTCAGCCTCACTCTCTATTCCAGAGTCATTGAAGTCCAGCGTCAGGACAAAAGTCAAGTTGACTGGTAATGGTCCAGGATGTAGTGGATGACCTTAACATCTTTGATGTCTGACCAAGCTCTAAGCACTGCATAGTGCCTGCTTTAGCTACCTTCATGGCCCTTGGAACAAACTGTGCTCATTTTGCTGGGGAAAGCTTGGGGTAGATAGCCCCTCAGTCACAGACAGGTTTGAGGCCTGTTGGTTACCCTTAATCTGATTTAGTCTTCATGTGGCCACTGTACATGCTACAGCTTCTTGGAGCCACAGGTGAGAGTTGGGTGAAAGGCAGACACCAAAGATGGATGAACAGCCCTGAAAATGGTTCGGTAAGCTTCTTCACCTAAGGTGAAACACCCCTACCAGGAACAAAGATTTCTACAAAATATAAATAATTTGTTAAAAGCATTTTTATTCAATATGGCATGGTTGCCATTCTACTCCTCATTCTGGTCACCATGCTCGTCATTTCTCTCTCCTGAAACATGGTGCCCAGAAATCAATGCATTACTCTATGCAGACATCTTAAACTCAATATATCCAAAACTGATGGGGGAATCATCTTTCTCCCCAATCAGCCCCCCTTCCAGACTTTTCTATTACTGTCAAAGGTACCACCAAGCTCACAACATCTTCAACTCATCAGTCTCTCTCATCCCCCAAGTCCAATTGGTTGCCAAGGTCGAGTCTCCATTTGTAACATCTCTCTTATATCATGTCTCTTTTCTCTTCTGACAATGCCACTGCCCTGGTGTAGGCCCTCATCCCCACATGCCTGAAGTACTGAAATAGCCTGATGGCAGGTCTCCTTGCTTCAACTCTCTCTCCACTCCCATCCATCCTACACTTAGCCATTAAATTGATCTTAAAGCATAGCTCTGACCATTTCATCCTTTTCTTCCTCACTCCCCTCCACCCATTCAGTAAACTTCAGTGGCTCCCTACTACCTCCGGGATCAAATAGAAAATGGAAATAGAGCATAAAACCCTCTGTTTGGATTTTAAAGCCTTTTCCAACCTTCTCTTCCCACCTTTTCAGTATTTTTGTACCTTACTCCCCATCCATTTGTACTCTGCTTCCCAGTGGTATTGGCCTTCTTGCTTGTTCCTTGAACATGATATTGCATTTCCTGACCTCAAGTGTTTTCACTGGCTGTCCCTCCATGCTTGGAATTCTACCTTCTCATCTCCGTCTCCTGGCTTCTTTCAAGAGCCAGCTAAAACTTTACCTTTTACAAAAACTTATCCCTCTTAATTCTAGCACCTTCCTCCTGTTAATTATCTCCAATTTATCTTGTACGTAGCTTGTTTGTACATAGTTGTTTGTTTCCATTAGACTGTGAGCACCTTGAGAGTAGGGAACGTTTTTTGCCTTTTTTGTATCCCCAGCCCTTAGCACAGTACCTGGCACACAGTAGGTGCTAAATAAATGCTTGCTGATCATTACTTCCTTTGTTCTTGACACTATACTTCTATTATCATAGCCTAAGTTCACATGAGTCTGCTGTCTCCTTATGTCTCCTCCACCCTGCACTTGTACAGTTAATTTCTTGAACCCAGGTAGAGGACTTGACATTTATCTCTATTAAGCTTCAACTCATTATATTCTAGCCATTCTTCTAGTCTGCAGATCTTTTTGTACCCAGTTCTGTCATCCAATGTATTAGCTATTCTTCCCTGCTTTGTATCATCCCAAAACTTGATAAGTATCTTATCTGTGCCTTTCTCAGCTCCAAGAATAGGAGCATCTGACTGTAGCAGATGCTGACACCCCCTTGGCCCAGTTTCCCATGAAAACTAGAGAAGTAGAGGATATTACATTTTTCGTTAATTCTGTTGCCTGGCTTCTCATTGGCCTTGGGCACATAGCCTCCCAGCATTTATTTCCATGGAAGTAGGCACAAGATCTGTGACACCCCAGTTTGGCCTGTGTTGGTCCTAGGGATCACAGAATCTTGGGCTGGAAGAGACCTTAAAGATCCACTAATTCAACTCCTCATTTTACAAATGAAGAAACTGAGGCCCAAAGATGTGAAATGATTCCCCCAAGGCTACCAGCTCCTTAGTTGCAGAGCTAGTTCTAGAATTATTCTGGAACTTTGATTTACTAGAATAGTGAACTTATGTAACTTCTGATGATGCAGCTGACATCTCTCTCTGCTATACCAAAGAGCTAGAATAAGAGTAATAATTTATAATTTAATAATACTGAATGGCTGGTACAAAGCACTTTCCTTTCCATGATCTTATTTGATCCTCCAAATAGCCCCATTATATATAATACTATATATATATATATATATATATAGTATTTTTTATAGATGAAGAACTGAGTCTCAGAGAAATTATACAGCTAGTAACTGGCAAAGGCAGAATTCCAGCCTAGCTCTCCAGACTTCTAGGCCATTGCTGTATTTACTACATGTGAGCTGGTATATGTCACATGAATGTGTACCCACATGCTTAGGTGTGGATGTGTGTACATATGAATGGGTGTGTTCACACCTGGATAGTGTCTCTTTGCGTGGTCTGGATAAGTAGGTATGTAAACTACTAATTTAGCCTTGCAAAAAGAGCGCCTCAAGTTTGCTACCCTCCCCAAATATTTCCTCAGCTTCTCTCCCTGCCCTTCTCTTCCCTCTGCTTTTGACTCAGTTTTCCATTTTCTCTTTCAACCACATTCCCCTCCATCTTTCTGCCTCCTCCCCTCCTAAAGAGAGATAATCAGGCTATGAGCAGGGATATGTTTATCTCCATTGTTGTCCCCGAGTGACCAATAGGCCACACTGTATTGTGTGTGGTCATGGTATTCCCAAAGATGGCTCACAATGTCCTGAGAACCAGGAGGGATGGGGGGCACAAGCTGTGGTGGCAGTGGGGGATTATAGTGCCCCCAGGTTCCTGGCATTGATGTGAGTCCCTGGGAGGAGTTCCCCAGGCTTGAGGGGAAGGAATGCCAGCAGAGGAAGCCTGGGATGGGGAGGGAGGGGGGATGGAGTTAACCCTGTTTTATAGACTCTCCGGCTGATGATCACATCAGGGAGCTGATATTCCTGGAAGCAGCAGAGATCTTTGCAAGATGCCGATAAGCAGTTCTGAGGGAGGGCACAGGAGCGGGAGATGAAGGGGAAGGATTTCTTTTGTTTTCTGTCTTTCTTTTCCCCTCTCTGCTTTCTCTGGCTCAGGAGGAGGAGGAGAAGGAGAAGAAAGAGTGGGCATCCAAATTCCCCTCCCCTCTCCTGGGCTGATCAGCATGCAGGGGCTGTTGCCTCTAGAGAGGGTCCTTGCCGGCTTTGTACCTTCAAGGTTACTACTGACGTCCAGCTGCTGAAGTAAGATGCTCCCCCTTTTTAGCGGGGGGGACATAGGGTTCTCTCCTCTTCTCTGCCACCCAACTGGTCACAGACCCTGCAGAGCCCCAACTAGGATATATGCAGCTCCTTGAGGCTTCTGACATCTGACCCTGACACAGTGGCAAATGGGGAGGGAGCAGGAGATAGGGCCATGTGGATATTATATACAATTTAAGTGAACAATTTAGTGTCTACTATGTGCCTAGCGCTGTGCTAGGTAATATGTTAAGGAACATCAGAGTGCGAGTCAGGAACCTTGGGTTCTAGTCTCAGTTCTGATGCTTACTAGGTTTTTGCCCTCAAGGCCAATCACTTCATTTCTCCTGAGCCTTAGCTTCTTCATGGGGACAATAGTACTCTTTTATTTCTAATTTTTTCAATTATCAAGCATTTATTTGCTCTTCCTTCTACTTCATCCCTGCCACCGGGGAAAAAAGAAAAACAAAACCTTTGTAATAAATATACATAGTCAAAAAAATTCCCCTATTGGCGATATCCCAAAATGGGTGTCAGACAATAACACTTCTCACAGGGTGGTTGTGATGATAACGTGAGGTAAGATGTGGGAAAACTACTTTTTTACTCTATAGTGTGATGCAAATGTTAGTTATTTGTTGTTGTTGTTCAACTCAAATCAGCAAACATTTAGTAAGCCTACTCTGGACTAGACGTTAGGTTACAAAGACAGAACGAAACAGTCCCTTGCCTCAAGGGGCTTACAGTCTATTGGAGGGGACACATACAATATTACAACATTTACACACATAAATACAAAATGATCTATGGAGGGAGAAACTATTTGAAACTAAGGAGATCGGGAATGGTGCCTATCAAGTCTGAATCTTGAATGAATCAATGGAATCTAAGAGCCAAAGGGAAAAGGCTTTAGACCCAGAGACCATTCTATACAAAGATATAGAGGTGAAAAATGGAATGGTACATTCAGGGTATAGCAAATATGCCCGTTTAGCTGGAATATAGATTGCATTAAAAATGAGATGCAAAATAAGTCAGGAAATAAAGGGAGGCATTTGTTGGTTAGTAAACGTCTAGAAAAGGAAGGGGTGATCACAGAAAGCCAACATGGGTTCAAGAACAGGTCATGTCACATTGACTTAATTTCTTCTTTGGACAGGATTGCAGATGAGGGGAATGCTCTTCATTTAATTTACCTAGATTTAAGCATAACATTTGATAACGCATTTCATGTTGCTTTTGTGGGAAAGATGGAGAGATGTGAGCCACCTAATATTATGATTAGATGAAATTGATACAGGTAGAATGATTGTTTACCAAGGGTAGTCATGGAAGGTTTGATGTCTGCTGGGAAAGGACATCTCCAGGAGATTGCCCTAGAGATCTGTGTTCAGCCCTGTGCTGCTTAACATCTTATTCAATAGCTTGGACAAAGAAAGGCCTGGGCATGTCACAGTTACAGATGACATGGAACTGGAAGGGCCAGCTACCATAATGGATGGCAGAGAGGAAGAGAGAGAGAGAAAGAGAGAGAGAGAGAGAGAGAGAGAGAGAGAGAGAGAGAGAGAGCTAGATCTTACCCTGAAGTTCCCTAAAGGATCTACTGTAGAAAGCTTAGGATAGAGACATAATGGAGATTGCCATCCCCTCTTATATTGGCTTTTTCCTAGAGCCTTTTCCTTTAGCAAACCTGAGAGGGGGATTTTGAGCATCCTGGTTCTATTTCCTTTCCTCCCCTCAATGGTGCTCCTTCTCCTTCCTCCTCAGATTCTGATTGCACTCATGCTTTCTCTCTTCCTCCTTATCAAACATCTAATTTGGGGCTTTAATATTCTACAATTCTGAAAAATTGAAGAGGAGAGTGAGCTGAAAAGTTTGGCTGGAATGGGCTAGTTTACACAGGGGTATCTTGAGGCACATGGTGAGACAAGACAGGGGAACAGGTTCTTGAGAGGAAGAGCAGGTCAATGGGTATGCTTTAAAGATAGTTGAAGGACCTGGATATGATACAATGGACAATAGAAATTCAAAAAAAATACTTAGACACTTGACATGGTGAGCAAGACACTGGTATATGGATTAATAGGAATCTTTTGATTCCGGGAAACCTTTCTATCAAGCTCAGTACCTTCTAATGTCCTGTCTAGTCACAACCCCCTATTTTCACAGATGAGGAAACCAGGACCCTGGGAGGTTAGAATATTGGAAAGAGTCCCGTGTCAAGAGTCAGAAGACATGATTTCCAGTTCCATTTCGGCCCCTATGTGACCGACTCTGTGACCTTGCACAAATCTCAGGTGGTTGTTCTTGGCTCCAGAAGGCAAAAATGGGAGCATGGGTAAATGCTGTAGAGTCAGGTTTAGACTCAGTATGAGAAAATAACATCTTAACAGCCATAAAGATAAAAAATGGAATGAGCAGCCTTGGAGTCAGTGTATTCCCTCCAATGAAGGTCTTTAAGTGAAGGATGGATCATAGGATATCAGATTTAGAACTGGAAGAGACCTTGAAGATTATCTAGTCTAATCTCTTCATTTTATAGATGAGGAAACTGAAGTTCAGAGAGCCTAAGTGATTTGTCCAGGGTCATATTGCTAGTAAATGTCAGTAGTGGGTTTTGAACCAAGGTCATCTCGGCCCTAAGTCAATACCCTATCCACTATGCCACATTGGATGCCTTAGCTATAGGTTGAGATCATTTCCTGTGAATTCATTTCACTTCTTTGGGACTCAGTTTCTTCATCTGTAAAGTCAGAAGGTTGAGCTTCTAATATAGGTCATAGAACGATAGAATTCTATTTTGGAAGATGCATCTAGTCCAATCCCTGGGTTCAACGGATAAATACCTTCTCAAACAGATTAGTACAATAGAAAGAACATTAGATTTAGAATCAGAAGACTTGGATTCAAAACCCACATGTGTTATTTACTATTTTTGTTATCTCATGGCAAGCCATTTTTCTCTTCTCTGGATCTTGGTTTTCTTCCTCTGGTAAAATGAAGGGGGTGAGCTAGATAATCTCTAAGTCCCGCTCCAAAGCTTGTGGGTAGCTATGAATTGCTATCCTGAACTTGACATCATTCGGTCTTTGCTTGAACCTTGCCACTGAAGGAGAACTTACTGCTTTAAGGGGATCTATACCACATCCATCTTCTATATTACATGTGCCCCCTTAGCAGTTTTGGCCCCTTGGGTAAGAAAGCTGGCCTCAGAGGCAGGAATACCTAGGTCCAAGTGCTGCCGCTGACATATTTATCTGTGTAACCCTGGGAAAGTCACATCATCTTTCTGTTCCCCTAGGCACTTGCAGAACAAATACGAACCTGCATTGGTAGAGAGAATTCCTTCCTAGGTTTAGATCCCCCCCACAATTATTGTATTTCTTTTTTTCTCTTGATAAATCATATTTTTTAACAAAATAGACACATACACAAATATTCAAATGACCAGAAAATAGAGCATACTTCCTGGAAATGGTAAGCAAATTGATTCGCATGATTCTGACCCATATATGGAGCTATATATTTTCTAATTTACTGTTAGAAGAAAGGAAGACTGAATGCTTTGACTTCAATAAGGTAGTGCCAACTTTGTCCATTATGTTTAGCTTGAGTTTTTCTTGCTGTTTAGTGTTGTCTTCATTTACATAGTTGTAGTCAGTCTGTATATTGTTCTTTGTTTCTGCTTTTTTCCTACTCTTCTTCTTCTTCCTAAATTTCCCTGGATCCTTCATATTCATTGTTCTTTATGGCACAATAGTATTCCATTATATTCATGTACCACAATTTATTCAGTCATTCTCCAATTGTTGGGCACATAGTTCATTTCCAACTTTTTGCTATTACAAATAGTGCTCCTATTAATATTTTTGTATGGCTAGGTCTTTTCTTCCCGTCTATTACCTTCTAGAAGTGTGAACCTAGTATTGTGCTCCCCGGTTATGCACCATTTTGTAACTTTTATTGGACTGCTTTCTAAAACAGTCCAATTCATAGCAGCCTTAGCAGTGAATTAACATACCTATTTTTGCCGTGGCCCCTGCAACATTGCCATTTTTCATCTTTTGCCATCTTTACTACTTTCATATCACTTCAGAATTGTTTTAATTTGAATTTTTCTGGTTATTAGGATTTCTGAACACTTTTTTTTCAGATAGTTGTTGTCAATTTGTGAGTCTTCTTTTAAAAATTGCCTTTGATCTCCTCTCTTGGGGAATGGATTTTAATCATAAAACCAACAATGTAAGGAGGCCGTTGACCTGGGGGTAACTAGCAATGCAGGTATAAGGTGTGTGCTGCTTATGCAAGGAGGGCAAAGGGTATTGGCTCTACTCTACATGTCCAGTGGGGCTAAGTGAAACTCATTTGCATGACCTGGTGTTAACTTTCTGGGGCATGATGGGAGTTGAGAGGAATTTACTTATCCCAACCCAAATATCAAGTGGACCTGAGGGAGTTCCCATTGAGAGGGAGTTAGGTTGTCAAAAAGATAGACATGACTTGAAGAGTTATTTGCTGTGGTTGGCTGTGGCCCTGACTCACAAAAGAGCCAAAATAGCTTGAGGCATGCTGACTCCCAAAGTATCTGTAAGGACTACCTGCAAGGAAGAAGCAGCCTAGCAGCACCAATTTAGTGGTGACACAGATGATGGCATTTCAGCAGAGGAACAATAGACAGCAACAATTTAGTAGATAGCAGCAACTCCGATAACACCAGCTGCTCATGGGGAAGAAGCAGTGAGGTGTTTTGTTGTGGAGGTAACCCTAGGAGCAGGAGTTTTTCCTCTCCCTCCGATGGTGTTGGAATCTGTGAGGGACTGTGCCCTTGTCCATATGGAGGCACTTTTCTTTGTTACTTACCTTGCCCTGCTGTTTCATCAAATGTCACTTGTTTTGAATTAATCTGTAGTTAATTCTGGTAAAGAGGAGCATTGGATGGGGGCTTGTGAACTGTGCATTTGAATAGATGCTAATTTGAAGAACACCTTTCAGCGGTCCTCAATAAGGTAGCTTGGGCTACAAGAAAAAAACAGAGTCCCAACATTGCAAGGAACTTCAGAATCTAGTTGAGCCCACAACTGAAAAAGAAGTCTTTCTACACCCATTATTGACATGATCATCCAGACTTTGCTTGAAAACCTCCAGGGAGGGAGAACCCATCACCTTTCGAGATAGTCCATTTAGCTTCGGATAGGTCTGATTGTTAAGAAGTTTTTCTTTACCTCAAGTCTATATTGCTCCTTTGTGAGTTCCACCTTTTGCTCCTAGTTCTGCCTTCCAGTGCCAAGCAGAGCAAATCTAATTGTTCTTCCACATGACAACCCTTCAAATAGTTGAAGACAGCTATCATGTCCTCTCATAAGTTTTTTCTCTTCCAGGTTAGATGTCCCTAGTTCCTCTCACTGAACCTCAAAGGCATGATCTTGAGGTCTTTCATCATCCTCATTAAGTACTTCTATATATTCTCCAGCTTATAAATGTTCTCCTGAAAATTTGATCCCCAGAAGAAAGCACAACCCTCCAGGTGTTATCTGACAAGAATAGAATGAGGCAGAATGATCACCTATTAATCCTGTTTGTGTCAATTCATATAGATATATGTGGGGTGTCAGTAAGTTTTACTAGTCTTCAGCTTAGATATCTCTAATTCCTTTGACTACTTGATCCTCTAAGGATCTCCAAGTTTCCCTCTACTAACATTCTATGATTCGAAGTTAAATGACTTGCTGAAGGCCACAATTCTAGCTAGTGACAGAATCTAGAAAAGAACTCAGATCTTTCATTCATAATCTAGCTCAGAGATTCTTTCATTTTTTTGAGGGTGGGGGGAGTGAAGGACTCTTTTGGCAATCTGGTGAGACCCCTGGACTCTTTCTTAGAATAATGTTTTATTGCCTACTTCCGTAGTAGAGGCACATGCTAAATTTCAGTTAGAGGGGAGGTGTAATGAGACCAGTGTTTTCCTGATATTTTCTTTCTTCCCATTCACAACATGAGGAGGCTTTCCCTAAAAGAAGACAAAGCTGCCCCCAACACCTGATTGGTCTAGGTAATTGTTCTGGATTCTCCGATGCAATCTCCTGGTCATCTAAGATCATGAAAAGTCCTAGCCACCTGGAGTCTAGGCTTCTTGGACTTGGTGGATTTCTAAAACCCACATGAGTCACCTTACCTTGCCCATCTGACCAGATGAATTTCCATATGGAGACAAGGGGAGTGGGTGTCCATAGAAGCTAATAGCCACTATATTCTAATTGCATATCCTTACTGTGTTAGGACCAAGTAAATCGTGTATTAAATGTTCAATGACTTGCAAGAGCCTCATTTTAACCCAATATTTAACCTGAAGTAAGACAGTGCTACACCAATGACAGTGAAAATAAAGATACAATTTTTTTTCCTATCAAAGTTCACAGACCCCCTAAAATCTTCACTTGGACAGCTTGGGGGTCTGTGGATCTTATACCTTAGTATGACTCAGTTGCCTGGGGTATCACAAAACAATGGAAAGTACAGGATTTTAGAGGAGTGAGTGATGTTTTTATATCAAGAATAGACTCAAAGGTTTATTTTTTCCCTTCGAGGGATGTACTTATTGAGTTTGATTCTGGCTTAGGGGAGAGAGCATGACCCAGGTCTGGCTGGGTAGGGTTGAGGTCAGATTATGAAATGGAGGGACTCAGAGAAATTGGACTGGGGTCTATTACTTTTAACTGGTTGTACTCTGTTTAGTTCTGCTTGTGGGGAGCTAAGTGATGTAGATGGAAAAGTCACCCTCTTTTTCGTTTGGGTAATGAGCTGAGGCAATTGGGGCATCCAGCTGTGAATTTGTCTGGCTAGTGACAATTTGGGGAAAACACAAGTTAGCAAGAAGGTCTGCCACTAAGGCAAATATTTGGAGACTGGAAGGCCCCGAATTCCTTAGCTTTTCAGTTGGAATCAGCAGACTCTAGGAGGCTGGGATTAATTTGAAGAAATTTACTAGCAGAGTTTGTGGCAGATAAAACAGTTTGCTTATTTCACACTTGTATGGCCACCTGCTAGGAACTGTTTGTTCAGTTTCAGATTCTTTAATTAAAATCAACATAAAACAGATTGAAAACATCCCAAGAAGGGGATGCTTGATTTGCTGGAGGATATCACGGAAAGACGTGGCAAAGTGGTTAAAATGCTTCGTCACCCAAACGAGTGAGCAAGCTAGAACGTGAGGGGCTGTACAAACACCTGTGTCTCTGTGTGTGTATGTGTGGGTGCCATCTTATGCATAGAAGGGATGGTAAATGGGATATTTGCATGTGTGTCCAGGTCAGATGACAATAATATGGGAAAGGCACAAACCATTCTATAGGGTCTTCTTTACACTATAGACATTATCCAAGGAGGAAGGAGTGGGTAACATTGGAGAAGGGGTGATGCCTTTTAATTCTAGAATTGTGTAACTCCATAACCTTGGAAAAGCCCAAACCTGTAATTCTTCTGGGCCACATATTATATGCCCCTGAGGCCAATGTCAGTGGGAGGTATTTTCTACATGGTTGATCACCCTTCGGACTCATTGGAATGCTTACATTCTGTAAGCTGGATCCCATGTCATGGTTGGGATGAATCCTGTATCCAGCCATGCAGTCAAAAAAGAGGGTCTTAATGTTCCTGGAGGACCCTTTCCCATCTCTATCTTTGTCAGGGAGGTTATTCTCCTCCACCCTCTTTTCCCTTTTCTCCTTTCCCATATTCCTATTAACTTTCAAGCACCAATAAAGATAAGAATTGTAGATTGTTCCCTTTCTAGACTGTATTTTTTTCTATCCAGAGGTCCATAGTTTACCATTAGTGTGATTTCTATACTCCCATGTCTTCTGAATTTTAGTCCAGAGATCTTTTCCCTATGCTATATTACCTCCCTAACTTCTCTGAGTATAGATTTCCTTGAACATAAAATGGGCCATTGTGTGTTGGAGGAGGGGAAGGGGTGGGATAGGAGATGCTTCTGAGGCTAGATGGGACATTAGAAGGTGCTGAGCTCAGTAAGAAGCCTTTCTAGAAACACAAAGCCCTTGCTAAACTTTGAACCCCTTGTCACTGCTTTAGTTCCCTGCTCATTGAGAAACACAGACCAAAGCACATCAAGTGGGAAGGCTAATTAAAAAGGTTAAAGCCCAAAGTTTCTAAGATCAATGAATGAGTTCTAGCTCAGTTCAGTGTCAATTTCCAGAACCTGATTTTAACTTCTGATTGAGTACCAAGGCCACTCAGTAATTTATCTACCCTCTATACCTAGTAGCCTTAATCTCTTGCTATATACTCCCTGGTATGGATTCCCCTCAAACCAGGTGAGTTAACCTCTCATCTCCCATATATGCCTTATTTGTCCCTCCATCTCATATAATCCATCTACCTAGGTGATCCTCTTCCTCTCTGTCAAATAGTGTCCTTACTTTCCTTCAACTTCTTTTCCCCCCTTCATCTTCTTTCCCCTCCCTTGCACCCACAACTATTTTGTAAATCTCTTTTTCAACTGTAGTTGGTTGAATTTTGTGATTATATATTTCAGTCACTTCTACCCATTTCTCTTTGAATGTCTACTTCTCCCTACTAGACAGGAATCCTTCTGAACAGGGACCCTGTGTCTTTTCTCCTTTTCCTCCTACTCTCCTCCAGCACCAAGGACAGCTCACAGCAGGTACTCCATCTCCTGGCACTTTTTCTCTGACCAAAACAGAGGATGAAGGCCCCAAGAGATGTTCGATTCATTCATTAATTCTTCCTGTCCACCCAACCCTGACTCTATCCATACCCTTACTGCCCAAGGTCTTCACGACCATCTTCCTAGCCTCATAGGTGCTGAGAGAGGATGGTGGTTGGTGGGGATGCTGACTGGGTACCAGCTGACCTTTTGTGTTCTGTGTTCTCTCCCCGTCATTCTCGTCCTTTTCCTGCCACACTCACCTGCTGCCTGGAACCCTGGCCTCCTCTGGGGCCCCAAGGTGCATACACGATGCCGTGTATGGGGCTCCTTTTGTGGAGCTGATTAGAGGCCTCCTCCAAGAAACATCAAAGCCTCAATTAACATGGGCTGCTTGCAACCCTCTTGCAGAACTCTGATAAGAATAGAATTTTCTCTTGGAAAATGGATTTTTATTTAGTTGTGTGTACTGTTGGTTAAATGACCTACTCTGTACACTGGCGCCTAGATTCCGGGGACAATTAGGGGGCTCGTCAGGAACTGGTTATCTGAAGGAAACAGGCGCCGGGCTGTTTAGCTGTCTAATATCCTGACTGGTGGGAGGGGAAGCAAATTAAAAATTACGTGTCTCCTCTCACAGACATTGGGATCTGAAGGAGCATTGGGTTAGTTGGGGCTTTTTTTTTGTCAAGGGAGAACAGAATAACCCCTAACCTTGCCTTTAGGTCTCTGCTGTTTTTTTTTTTGGGGGGGGTATTATAAAGAAAGGCTGAGGGGAAGTGGCAGACTAAAGTAGTCCCCAATGCTGATCCTGACTTATGATGGGAGGAAGGAGAAATCTGACTGGGAGACCAGCCTTGGCATGGAGGGCACAGTAGGAAAAAGTGAGGGATGGGGCTGGAATGGGCAGGTGTCCTATTTCTCTCCTCCTCACTATTCCCATTCCATTTTTGGAAGGATTGCCTCCTTAGAGGATTGTCCAGGCTACCCCTGCCCCCACCTCTACCCCCTGAGGAAACAGAGGCCCAGAGAAGTGAAGCCATTTGACCAAGATTACATAGGTAGTGACACCTGGGAGAGAAGCTCCTAGGATCACAAATATAGACCTTAAAAAACCTCAGGGGGCATCTGGCTCTACCCTCCTCATTCTACAGATAAAGAAACTGAGGCCCTGGAAGTTTGATGCTGCAGGTCTCTTAGAAGGCCAGGTGTTCAGAAGATCTGTTTTCAAATTCTGACTCTGTCCCCTTACTACCCGTTTGACCTTGGACAAACTACTTTCTCTCTCTGGGCCTCGGTTTCTTCATCTGTGAAATGAGGGAGTTGGATTAGATGATATCTCCCTAAAGTCCCTTTCAGTTGTAGAATCTATGATTCTATGGTCTCTGTGACTGTCTCTGGTCAGTCCTCTGAGCCACCCTGAACTTAGCTAGATTGGTTGATGAAGAACAATCATACAGTATTTTGCCAAAACTCTACTCAAAGCATAGCAAGTTTGTCAGGACACTTCAGAGCTTGTATTCTCCTGACACAACCTTTGAGAACTCATGATCACCTCCACACCACAAAAAGAGGTTTTAGGTTTGAAGACATACGTACAGAGGCATACATACATATGACTAAATTCTCCACTGCAGCAAACTTATATGCCTTCAGTTGCAGTTTAAGCTTATTCCAATGACTATCCCTAATAGAGGGCAGCTAGGTGGTGCGATGGTTAGTGCATTGGCCCTGGAGTCAGGAGGACCTGAGTTCAAATCCAGCCTCAGACACTTCCTAGCTATGTGACCCTGAACAAATTGCTGAACCCCGTTTGCCTCAGTTCCTCATCTGTAAAATGAGCTGGAGAAGGAATGGCAAGCCACTCCAGTATCTTTGCCAAGGAAAGCCCCAAGTGGGGTCATGAAGAGTCAGACACAACTGAAAATGACTCAACAACAAAATTTCTAATAGAGACAGGTTCC
This sequence comes from Trichosurus vulpecula, assembly GCF_011100635.1. Classification (NCBI taxonomy): domain Eukaryota; kingdom Metazoa; phylum Chordata; class Mammalia; order Diprotodontia; family Phalangeridae; genus Trichosurus; species Trichosurus vulpecula. Next base: position 127,593,603 of record NC_050574.1, read on the forward strand.
AAAGGACTTTTGAAGGAAAATGCTATCCACATCCAGAGGAAGAACTTGTGGACTCTGAATGCAGATTGAAGCATACTATTTTCACTTTCTTTATTTTTTTTGTGTGTTTTTTATCTGTTTCTTCTGTCACAACATGACTAATAATGGAAATTAAAAAAAAAGAGGTAGGGTCATATTGTGGACAGCATGCTGGACCTGTCATTAGAAAAACTTGCATTTGAATACTCCCTCTGACACCAGCTGTGTAACACTGGGTAAGTCACTTAACTTCTCTGAGTCTCAGTTTACTCATCTGTAAAATGGGGATAAAAATACTGGTCATCCCTAACTTGCAGGCCTGTTGAGAGGTTCAAATGAGATAATGCATATAAAGTGCTTTGTAAACATTAAAGTGCTATACAAATGCCAGCTAATACTATTAATAAAAGAAAGTTTTGGTAGGAGTGAGATAGGGGGTCTTATGGTTCAGTCAGCATTATGGTAAGGAAAAGGAATATTGGGTGGACGAAGAAGTAGGTTTTGGAGAAACGCAACCCTCACCATCAGACTCTCTTTAGCTCTTCTTTTTCCAAGTCTGGGAGACCCAGAGTAGCATGACTGTATTGATTCAATTATTCCCTACAATGTAATACTCTGCATTTGTGTGATAGCAACAAACAGAGTTGAAAGACATACAAAAATAAATGATCTGAAAGTTAATATGGCTGAATGGGCATCTATGAATTAGAGGAGAGAGGTTTTGTTTTACATTGTAAAATCAATAGCTTACAGAACAATGTCCTAACTTCCCCAGGGGACCCCGAGCGAACCCGCCCGTATCGATCGCCATGCAAATTAATTGAATTCATGAAATCCACATTGCTGGGTAATTGATGCTTCTTATAATTACCTCCGAGTTATGAGCTTTTAGGGGATTGCATTGATTCCTGTGGAGAAGGGAGGATGGAAGGGCAGAGACCGGCTTCCTGGAAACGTGGGCATAGGGATGCCCAGGTGTAGTGTCAGAAGGTGGTAAATATGGAAGGCAGTTGGATGCATATGGAGAAGGCTGATTCTATTATTCACCTTATCTTTAGGGATGGGGCTAGAGGGAGAAATGTACCAAGGGTTTGGAGCCTGTGAACGTTATGTCAGCCCAGTTACCCGTTCTTCTAGGTGTGGACTCTGGAGAAATGAGTGGGTCTCGGGCTTGGTGTTCTTGTTTCAGGAAGAGAGACTAGAATAATCATATTTGGATAACTTTCATGGGATCTGGGGGAAGGGAGTGGGATTAGGTGGGATTATTGCCTCTGTATCCAAATCTTCTCATTTAATCAGAGTAGGACTAGCAGCCATTGGCCTAATCTAAATAGCAGGAACTGGGCAGTTTCATGCTCGCTTTGGCTGCTAGGTGCACCATCCTGCTAAGCAGAAGTGTTGGGAGAGAGTCAGGTTCTCTGATGTTCTCAGAGAATGGTCACCTTCCCCCTTCCCTACCCCCTCACCACGCCGCTCCACCTCCATCATCTAGTGGTGAAACAGAGGAAGGAATGATGGATTTGAAATGAGAACACCTGAGTTTGAATGCTGGCTCTACTTTGTATTGTTCAATCATTTCAGCTGTGTCTGACTTCATGACTAGATTTGGGGTTTTCTTGGCAAAGATACTTCACACAAGAAGGGAGGGACTGAAGAGAGAAAAGGGTGATAACGCTCTAAGAAACTCAAATTTTCTCTGAGGATGCTGGCTTGAAACTCAAGGGAACTGGTCTGAACAGCTCTGGTTCTGGGGATTGATTATAATTTATATTAACATGCATATTGTGATACCTTGGAAAGAGGACTAGGTTTAGAAGCAGAGGACCTCAGATCAAATCCTGACTTTGATGCTTCTCAGGTGTTAGGCCTCATTTCCTCCCTTATCTGTAAAAGGAGACAGTTGGAATAGATGGCCTCTTAAGTCCCTTCCAGCTCTAGATCTATGGTCCTATGTCGGCGTCCCCCCCCCCACTAAAATCTTCTTCTGAGGTGAGGAGGGGGCCTTGGATCTTTAAAGTCTTTGTCAAAGGTGGGCGACCATTAGTAGATTCAAAAAATGGGCCAGTGACGGATGCACTCCACCCCTGTTGAAGAGCAAAGACCTGGCCAAGTTTGGGAAGGCTCTTCCCAGGGGTGTGGTTACAGGGTTATGAATTTTTCATCCACAGAAACTCTTGAAGGCCATCTACTAAGGCACAGAGGGGGTGGTGACCTGTGTCCATAGAACAATGGTACCAATAATAGCTAACATTTACATAGCACTTTAAGTTTTGTAAAGTCTTTACACCTGTCGTTGTTTAGATCCTTTGGAACCCCATTTGGGGTTTCCTTGGCAGAGTTACTGAAGTGATCTAGCCATTTCCTTCCCCAGCTCATTTTGCAGATGAGAAAACTGAGGCAAACAGGGCTAAGTCACACAATCTGGTAAGTGTCTGAGGCCGGATTTGAAGTCAGGAAGAGTCATCCTGATTCTAAGCCCAGTGCTTTAATCACCGTACCACCTAGATGCCCAAAGTCTTTACGTATCTTTTCTCATTGGAGCCCTGCAACATTCCTGTGAGGTAAGTGCTGTTACTAGCCCATTTTACAAATGAAGAAGGAGAGATAAGTTAAATGAATTGCCCAGGCTCATATATTTAACAAGTGTCTGAATCTGGAGCTGAACCTGGGTCTTCTAACTTGATGTTTTGTCTGCTACTCTGAGCTGTCCATATTGATAAAATTGTGGGATTTTTGAAGTGTTTAAGAAGGTATACATATAAACTTAAGTGTTTTCAAAAGAACACCCATCATTTAGTGGGTTTGGATGTTCCTTCGACCCACACAGATTATAATATCCAGTAAAATCACACCTTAGCAAACAGTTTTCATGGTGGCTATACCCTGGTGGCCAACCTTTTGGTGATAAATCTCTGGAAGGTTTATCAAGCTAGTGGCACAATCACAGAATGCCAGAAGTTGGAATGGACCTCAGAAACCACCTAGTCCAAGCTATGTCTGACCAAGGATCTCTACAAGGAATATGTTCCAGCCTTTGCTTGAATGTTTCCCTCAGTGCTCCTTGGGGAGCAGAAATTGTTTCTTTTTTGCCTTTGTGTCTGGCACAGAGTCACCTTTTAATAACTACTTGCTGACTGATTCATTCATCCACTGAAGGGAAATATGCTACCTCCTGAGGCATCTCCTTCTATTTTTGGATTGCTCTAATTGTTAGGAAGTTTTCCTTACAGCAAGTATGAATTTGCTTCTTTGCTATTTTCTTATTCACTGCTCATAGTTCTGCTCTCTGGAGCTGCCAGGCCCATCATCAATATTGATCTTTGAAAGATGCAGTTTTGTTTTAGAGAGTAGTTTGGGATCTCTGAAAGTTTTGTTTGATTTCCCAATGAAAGCCAACAAGCTCCCTTTTTTCTAATTCTGGGCTCAGCTCATTGTCTGTCTGTAGTATTTGTCTAAGATAAATGTACTGACAGGCTAACTCAAAGTACTGCCCATCCAACTGCACATCATAATCTGGGCAGTATAGATTTTTCATCCACTTGGTTTTGCCTGTGTGGATTATTAGATTGATCCTTTTGAGTGACTCCATAATCTCATTGAAAAGACTTTGTAATGTTCTGGGGCCTTGGATGCCTCAAACTCTTCAGTAAAAATTGTAATATTTGGCTTTCATAACAAACCAATGAGCTATGAGACATGTTGGGTAAATATTACCCTTATTTTATGGATAAAGAAATTTTGACTCAGAGAGATTAAATGCTTGCCTAGAGCTACATAGCTAGTTAGCGATGGAGGTAGAATTAGAACCCAAGTGTCTTAATTCCAGGTTTAGTGAGCTATCTGTCTCTTTCCTTCCCTTTCCCTCCCTCCTTTCTCTCTCTGTGTATATGTATATGTATATGTATATGTATATGTATATGTATATGTATATGTATATGTGGTATGATGTATATGTTACATATGGTGTATATGTACATGCTTCACATATATAGTATGCTACATAATATATGTGTGTGGGTATATATACCTATACATGTACATACATGGACATTTCTCTCTCTCTCTCTCTCTCTCTCTCTCTCTCCACCCCCCCCATATAAACATACATATATTCCTATCTCTATCTTTCTCATTTATACAGAGATCATAAGACTGGGTCTCCCCATCTCACCCAGGCTGGAGTGGTCCTTATCCCTAAGGAGATTGCAGGCTAATTCTCAATGTTGTAACCTACACCACTTGTTATATACAAGTCATCATTAGTGAAATGGGGCAGCCTCTTTATCCAAACCTACTGCAGGTTTGGTGGCTTGCCCATTACTGACAATGAGGAAACCCCTTGATGGGGAGCTAGAATGCCAGTGCCCTCTTATTACTTCACTCGATTGACCTACTTCCCAATGATTCTGAGAGTTTCTTATTTTTATTTTAGCCCGAAATATAAGCATATGACTTTTAGTGGCACCTACTTCCTAGGGTTGTCATGAGGTTCAGATGATATAATATTTGTGAAGTGCTTTATATACTTTAAAGCAGTGTATAAATAACAGCTATTGTTGGTTGGCATTGTTATTTTATAATGAAGGTTTGGGTTTGGAAGAGTAAGGCAACCTTCCCCACACCTACCATATCCCCAAGAAGGTCTGGCATTCCCTTTCCCTCACTTCCTAGAAAATTTAAATTATGTAGGGGACTCTGGGATGCTGCCTCACTGTCTTTTGAGGTATGAGCTGACACATGATGTTGGTCTTCTTTATTTTAAGTACATTTCTGTTTCAGCATTCCTTTTACATCTTCTTTGGTACTGCTGGTGACTCTACTGTGCTTCCCTAAGCCCAAACAATGCCAGATTTCCACCATATTAAAGCTAGAAGGAGCCTTAGAAAACACCTGGCCCAACTCTATCTTCCAGATCTTTTTAACTTGAACCTCAAAAAATAATTCCTACCAAGGAATGTGTTTTTTTTTTGAAAAAAATTTTAAAAAGATATATTCAGTTTGGTACCTTTATTGGTTGAAAGTTCAGCCATTTGTCAACATGTTATGTTTAGTGCTTATGAAGATTACAAATAAATTTAATCCTTAGTTTGTGGTTTAAGAATGGTTCAGCATTCAATTACACACAGTGAATATAAATATAAACATAATATGAAAAAGAGAGGATGTGCACCAAAGGTGATTGAGCATTCAGTTGTCCAAAGACACAGTACAATGCCTGTTTGGTAGTGAATTTTAAATGCAATTCTTAAAAAGGCCCATAGGTTTTTCAAGGTCACGAGTAGCACAAAGGCCAGGACAAATTCTTAAGGCCCCACATTTTGAGTTAAATATGCAACATATGGTATACAATACAGAGACAACATGGCAGAGTTACAGAGAACAGGCCTTGGAGTTAGGAAGGCCTGGGTTCAACTCCTAACTATGAAACATTCTAGCTGTCTACCTAGTCTCTTATTGCCCCCAGGAAATTCTCCAAGGCTATAAGCAACACAGGAGTTACCCCATCATCATTGGTGGAAGATGTTTCCATATTGGGAGCCCCTTCTTCCCCAATCCTGCCAACGAAATCACAGACTGATGCCAAGAACAAACAAACAAAGAAGCAAATACAATATACAGAAAATAAAAT